>NC_044030.1:13765850-14065850 GCF_900496995.4 Aquila chrysaetos chrysaetos | reverse complement strand
ACATGAAATCATTTTCTAAGGAATTTTTTCTTACAGTACTGCTGTTAAGAAAAGTACAGCTTATTTAGGCACCACATGGTGATTGGTTGAGTGAAACTGAACAAAAGGAAATGGCATGTTATGAGTGCCAGAAAGGGCAGGTAAAGAAGTGATACATCACTTATTCTTTCTCCTGTTTTTCTCTAGGCCACCTATCTCCAGTGGCTGCCCCTTGCTTTGTGTTATTTCTCTGGCTGTTAATAAAAGCTGGCAGCTGTCCTGCTAGCTACCTTATTCTTTGGTTAGGCAGTTGGATGCTGTAGATGGAAGCAGCAGATATGAGCACAGAGGCATACATTTTCACCTTCGTGGTGTGCTTGGGCTCTGCCCACCAACAACCTGGAAAAAACAATCCCCAATTCAAATTACCAGCTGAGTGTTTTGTTTATTTTATTTATACACATACACACACAGGCACACAAGTTTGACAGACCTTCTTTTTTCCTCCTTAGTGTAATAAACGGGCAGATGGTTCAGTATGCAGTTGTATAAAAGTTGTAATTTGTAGAAGGATGAGTTAAAGATGTATTAAAAGGGAGAACACCCACAACTGCTTGTGCATGAAGTAGTTGCTTTTTGCTCTTACTTCTGTGGTTGACATTTTATTTAGATGATCTCCAAAGAACCTTAGTGAATTAGCTCAAGGAAGCAACACAAAACTTTAACTTAGGTCAGGTAATGAGGTCTGCAGTTGCAGTTGGCTTCCCTGGGCGATTTAGCAGAACAGCATTATGTTTTCTCTTGGCCTTGGAAATCCTCAGGCTTAACTCACAAACTTTCACTTGAGCACTCACAATATCTGCTCTCTAACTGATAAATTAAAAATGACAGAAGATGAGAAATGGAAAATGAGTTGGTTATTCTGAGTTCAACACTAAAGGACAGTAGCTTGGATGATTCACCTTGGAGGACCAAAGGCAGAAACATCATCCCTTCAGATGATGAAAGCTGAGTGCTCTCCCCAAAAGGATCTACAATCCAGCATGAATTTAAGGGATATAGCATCCAAGGCTTGATTTCCACTGAACCATAAGGGTCAGTGCCGAGCAGCTGGGAAGAGCCTCCTGCCAGCAGGAGTCCGGCAGGCAGCCAGCAGAGGTGGAGGAGTGCAGGCGAAAGCACTCCTTGGGTCATCATGGATGTATGGTGCATGCATGCACACCGGTGCTGCCAGTTACACCACACATTGACGTTACACTGCGCCAAAACAGAAATTAACTGTATTTTCAGTAATAAAGCAACAAAAGGTTCCTTTGCTTCTTTTTCAGCAGTGCATGTTATCTACAAAAATGTAGAGGAAATATGATTAGCCTTTGTTCATACCATTAGCCCAGTTTGTTACAGTGCTTTAAATCCCCAAGGAATTTTACCTGTTCTCTCCTTTTGTTGATCAGTAGAATATATCATACCCACTACTGCTACAGTTTCTTCTGCTGCTTTTTCATTTCTTTTTTGTTTGGACTTCAGGGCTTGCCTCTTTTTACAGATATTGAAAATTACTTAACAACTCAGTTTGAGTATAATTTACCTTTTCTCTAGAGAGTGCAGAGGCAAAAATACTGAAACAAAGCAATGTCTTCATCAATTTGTTGGGAAAAATGCAGAATAAAATACTTTATTTTTCTTGTAAGAATGAATCAAGAAAAGGTTATGACCAAATAAAGAAATAAAGAAAAACAGAATATATTTTGCAGAGTGGAACTTTCATATTGTTTTCCAGTCAGGATTTGCATTATTTATTTAGTCATGTGGAATTTGTCTCAGAAAAAAAAAATAAATTGGAAATTGGATTTCCCAGACCACACACTGTATCATTATCATAACTCACATTAGTTTCACTGTGGTCATTTCAATTTTTTATTTTTTTTTCTTAATGAAGAAGATAAATGTATTTTCTGTGTAAGGATGTGTCATTGCTGCCTATCAGTGCAGTGTCAGAGGTTAGAAATACTCTGAAGAGTGCTAGACTACTGAGTTGGCTTAAAAAATATGTTGATCAGATGCTAGATGCAGTCTAGCAATACACGAATGATGCTCAACACAGATTCATTCATTCCCAGCTAGGTGCGTTTCCAGTGTACAACTCTGCTCTGCCATGCAACACCATTTCCATTGCTAAAGGTATTTCAGTTATGTTAGATATCTCTGTACAACACAAGGAAGGTGCTACTTCAGATCTGTGCTGCATTTCTTAAAATCACAATCTCTTTGGCCTTTTCCAGTTCAAGGAAATGTACTGTAGGGGTGTGTGTGTATGAAAAGTCATAGGTAGGGGTGACATTGATGAATGGTTATTCTAAATGTGTCACTTTCTCCTATTTAAAAAAGAAATATTAGTAGCTATGGGTATGAATGTATGTGTGTATATATACATAAATACATTTAGGGTATGAGTATTTATATGCATGGCTATAAATATCGTGTTAGCAACAACTGTTCTCCTGCCATCTTTTATCCAAGGTTTTGTATAAATACCCTGTATTGAGGTCATCAGGAGGTGGAAGGAGAGGACTGTTTTTGTTTTCACTTCTGCCCCAGGTGGCTGTCTAAAGATTAGTTGCAATCTAGCACAAATTGCATTCCATCAAATTTAATTCATAACTAAAGTATTGCAGGATGCTCCATTTGAATAATAAATATTGAGGAAGAAAACAATTTTAGAACATGTATTTAATCTGCTATCCTTGTGGATTAAAAAAAAAATTACAGATGAGAAGGAAATTATTTAAAGGTATGTGGCTTCACACTTTTATAAATAAATCATGACACTGTCAATATTTTAAGGTGACAAGTGCTATCTAAGCAAGATAAAATGACCACAAAGTTGAAGTTGCTTTATAAGCTTATTCACTTACATGGACTAAATTTTAGCTATTGTGAATGCTAAGGAACTTAGGACAGAGGAATTACTGCCTAACAGCAATCAGAGCAAGTGAAACTACTTAAGTGTACATGAAATCTTTTCTCAAATGCTTCAGAGCATCAACAGTAATGCAAACTGAAGTGATATGGAGTACGTCACATCAGAGAAGCGTCTCTGTATTTTCAGTACCTGATACCAACTTTGAGAACTGGTCACATGAATTCTGTTAGAAAAGTCTGTTCTGAAAAATACAATGTGGACCTAATTCCTCTGAAGTAATTTGTTTTTCATCTCAACAGAGCAGTTACAGGTGTTGATAAGTCTTTTAAGAAGTGATTTATAATTCCTTCAGAGATAATTAAATAATTCTGCATTTAAAAATATACCGCACAGATATAAAACAGAAGTATTGTTTCCTCAAGGTGTGCTGAGCTGTTTTCTTTAAATAGTCAAACCTGGGAAACACGCACTTATTATCCAGAATATAGAGGAATAAGAAAATGCCAGAAACATCTGTGTGGCTACTGCTTCAGCCAAGGCACTCTTGTCTCAAAGCATGAGCTCGTCTCACTTGTGTGGGGCTCTTCCTTTACAACCTGTGTTGCCATTCTTGCCATTAAAAAGGAAAACAACAATAATAGCATCACCTTGGATTTCTTTTACCACAGACCTAAAACTGCTTTGTAAGGGTGTTCAGTATCATTATTTTTGTCATCCAGAGTGAAAACAGAGGCCCAGAGTAGTAAAAAAAAACTTGGGCATGATTAATCAGCAGAGCTGATAATGAAAAGCATTGTGCATGATCTGCAGACTTGGACTTGGCCAGACTGCCTTTCAGCATATTGGCTAAGCCTCTCCAATAATGTTGATTAAAGGTCTAGCATCCTAAGTGTACATTTGTTTCCTATTTGGGCAGCATTCTTTCTACCTGTACATTGGTGGATGTGCAAACTGAGGGACAAGGCAGTCGTTTATTTTTTAGGTAGAAAATGCCTACTTTTTTGAATTCTTGCAGAGGACAAATTTGTGCTGCTTTTTGAAGAAGTTCATTATGTGGCTATAATAATTAATAATAAGTAATAAATATTTAAAGCTATAATGAACTACATGGTGCATAATTAATTGTGTACTGTATAATTACATAATACAAATGTATTATGTATTGTAGCTATCTATCATATATAATGTATATTATATAATTATAATTATACTTAACTATAGTAGTTCTGGTAGTAGCTCCCCCTCAGCCTATGTACTTTGACTACTCTCTTTTATACTTCAGCAGTTTCGTGATTGCTGTATATTTGATATCATTTTAATACCCTTTAAAGGCAATCAAAAGCTGTGATTTTGTATTTGAGAGTCAATTCTAAAGGACCAAATATTAGACCTCTTTTAGATGCCATGGAACTTTTCTGAAGGAAAGTAGTGTCTACAGGTTTTAAGGGCCCCTCACAGCCATTGCTTTAGCCTCCTTTGCTATGGCTGTAATGCCAGCCTCCTAATACAAATGGTTCAGCAGGCTACAATATAGCTGTTTGAGAGAGAAGTCCAAGAACTTTTACAGACTCCAAATTCAGGAAATTCTCAGGAGACAGAAGGTGGCATTTAGGTATCCAGACATAAATATTTTTAAACTAATTCAACAAATTTTGAATGAGATTAAAATGTGCACTATCCAAGCTCCAAGAAGCTGTGAAATATTTAGCAGCACACAGATTTGCTTGTTTTTCTGTAAATGTCCTCAGTGCCTGACATGTTCTTCTTCCAAATCTATAAAGAATTTTTTTTTAAAAAAGATAGGTGGAGGTGTCTGCCTTTAAACAATTGCCAGATAGTGGTATTTGTCTACAAACAGCATCTCAGGATTCTTCAGACTCTTATGCTTAGTAGGGAGAGGACAAAATACTGAGGTGAAACTAACAAGATCAAGAAAGAAGTCCTGGTAGTCTGAGCACTGATACTCGAAGGCTGTCTTGGCACCAAGAGAAAACATGATCAATGCTGAAGTAAAACACTGATTTTATAAGTACAATTTCAGCTGCCTTGGATCAAGACAGATGACTTTCAGCAGTGTTCTCCAATTTTAACAGGGAAGAGCATTTCTGAATGGCAGGACTTCCTTGACTGGAGGAGCTAATAGGGCTGTGTTATGGTTTAATTCCAGCCAGTAACTAAGCACCACATAGC
This sequence comes from Aquila chrysaetos chrysaetos, assembly GCF_900496995.4. Lineage (NCBI taxonomy): Eukaryota > Metazoa > Chordata > Aves > Accipitriformes > Accipitridae > Aquila > Aquila chrysaetos. The sequence goes on along the minus strand of NC_044030.1, from coordinate 14,060,758 downwards.
CACTCACTCACTTCCCCCACCCAGTGGGATGGGGAAGAGAATCGGGGCAGGGGGGGAGTAAAACTCGTGGGTTGACATAAGAATAGTTTAATAGAACAGAAACGAAGAAACTAATAATGAAAATGATAACACTAATAAAATTACAACAGTAATACTAAAAGGATTGGAATATACAAAGTAAGAGATGCGCAGTGCAATTGCTCACCACCCGCCGATTGACACCCAGCTAGTCCCTGAGCAGGATTCTCCCCAGCCCCACTCCCCCTGGTTTATATACTAGATGTGATGTCACATGGTATGGAATACCCCTTTGGCCACTTTGGGTCAGCTGCCCTGGCTGTGTCCCCTCCCAGCTTCCTGTGCCCCTCCAGCTTTCTCGCTGGCTGGGCATAAGGAGCTGAAAAATCCTTGACTTAGTCCAAACACTAGTTAACAACAACTGAAAACATCAGTGTGTTATCAATATTCTTCTCATATAGAACCCAAAACACAGCACTATACCAGCTACTAGAAAGAAAATTAACTCTATCCCAGCTGAAAACAGGACAGGCTGTTGCTTGGCTAGTGATAAATTAACTGGTTGTTGATAAATTTATTTGTGTCATGTCTCATAGAGTGAAGATGGAAATCAGTATATATGGACACTAGTTATCCATCCCTTCGATTATATTGCTTTACAGAACATTGTGTTACCTTCAATGCTCTTTTGAAATAGTCTCTCTGATAAACCTGCTCTATTTCTGGCTAAATAAGGAAATCTAATACCAAGGAGGGATGAACTACTAACATCAGGGTTTCTCCCTACAGCTTTGGGAGAATGCCCATTCCTTATTCTTTAAGAGGGCCTGAATTTTTTATACAAGAATTAATTTTTTTCATGAAGTCAATTTAATCCTGAGAACTGCTGAACTCCCTTTAAAACTTACTCATTTTCCAACTTTTTATTTACACTAATATCAATGGGAATTATGGATGTTCAGCACATTTTAGAATCAAGTCCTTCATCCCTCTGGTGAATGATGCTCTGCTTACTTCCATATTCTGTGATGCATACTGTTTCTGCTGCAAAGCCACTGTTGCAAGTGAATTCATTGTGTTTTACTCACAGCAATCTGGGTCTACTGTTTACAGGTATCTCTCTGTTTCTCTATTCCCTGATAGCTATTGTACTGGATCATGACATAGAAACAAAGTATCAGTTTCCCTTGCAACAATAACCATATGAAATTGTTTATAAGTTCAAGAGGTGGAGGCTGTAGAAGAGATGGCATCTATCCTTTCTATACTGCTAAATGAAAGCTGGGGATGGATTTACTGTAGTAGGTACCAGTACAACTCTAGGACATACAGCCTGGTGTAATAGACACTGTGACTTGGTAGTATCAACCACTTCCAGCTAGCTGGACTTCTAGTGCCTTCATCAGCCTGCCAGTGCTTTGGTTTCAGTTAACAGAGCAGCAACTGCCACATCCCCTCTTTTTCCAAGGAAGTGTGGGAATGAGGATATTCTCGTCATTTTTTATAGACAATATAAATGTTTATTCTGAGATCCCATTAGGACTGGAACTTCAGTTTGGTCCTTTTTTGGATGCTTGTTCCTTCCTTCTCTTCATACCTCTTAGAAATCAAATGTTTCTACACTTCCACTATAAGGAAGCTCCTAAGCAAATAAAAGAAGTCAGTATTTTCCTGAATACAGTATTATAAGAATCTATTTCATGCAGTTGGATAGCACCTGACATACCAAAAATAAATGGGAGGGAAGAGAGGACTTCACTTTCCTGGTGATCAAACCTTGAGAGGCTTCATGGGGGGCTCTGCAAGCAATCTGCAGAGAAGGAATTGCATTATATTCCATTGCCCCAAGGACAGTGAAGACAGTCCATAACACAGTAAGGATTGTTCTGGTTTTGCACTCATTAAAGTAAAGCTTTGAGAAGACACAATCAGGAGTGCAGAAAGTTCTTTACATTTTTCACAGCATGGAGAAGTACAGGTTATCAAAAGACAGTACTGACAATGATTTTGAATGAGGCTGCATAGCAGCAGGACTGGAGATGCTCTGTCAGGCACTCCCAGCCCCACATTGGATATACTCCTTTCATCCGGAGACAGGGGAGCACTGGAACAGAACCTGCCAAATCAGCTGCCACTTTGAAAACAAACCTTTTTCCACTGTGCTTTCTTAAAGGGGAATAGTATTCTAGAAGATTAGCTTGCTCCATTGTGTGACCTACACATTGCTACAGCAAATGTATATCGCATTCTTTCTAAGCTCTCTCCAGTTTATTAGATGTCCTTAACTAACCGGAGAGTCACTTTGACCACCTTATATTTTCTGCATCTGAATCTATCAGATCATTACCTAACTCTTACTTTTATAACATTGCTGAAGTTGGTTTTGCCCTCTTGGGCAGCTTTATGTTTCTTTGTATTATGCAAGTAGGCACATCGTTCTTATGATTCAGTGCATATAGAGCAAATTACAACACAACTCAGATCTGAATTATCTAGTTCCATCTCAAATAGACTCTGAAAGTGCCCCTGGCTCTTCAGTTGTTTCTCTGTTACCAATGACAGTGAAATCTTGTCTACGTTAATTTCATATCAGCATGCCCTGTAGTGAGACTTAAGGGAGAGTCCATCAGAACCAGATTCCTAGTTCAGACTTCAGTGTCTGAAATAGTAATTGAGTATCTGTAATTGTTTGTTTCCTCTTACATAAGAAGAATGCAAAACAGATGTCATTTGTTGAGAAAACATGTAAAGATTTAGGGTCCAGGAAAAAGTAATTGTTCCTATAAAATAAGTTATACTTGTATCCTGATGTACATCCTCATATGTATGTACAAGTATATGTACCCCATGTATATTTACCATAGAAATATATGTTCAAATTACTTTCATCTTTCATTATTGTGATTCCTTGGAAAAGGAATTTGTATGAAAACTGCTGTTCCAGAGTTGCATCATTCCTCTGAGTTGCTAAGCTGAATTTGTAAATCACCCTCAATTTCAGTGGTGGTAAACATTTTAATTCTGGCACCCTTCTCCTCACATGTATTGTCTGGAGTACCTTTGGCTTAGTTTTTTGTGAAGGGGTCAAAAGAGACTCTCTGTCTCAAAATGAAACACTTGAACAAAAGGGAAAACCAGAGAAACAGAAGGCGAAAATGTCATGAAGGAAATTGAACCAGGGAGATGAGATGAGATGAGGTCAAAAGTTTAACAAGACAGATGACTGATGAGTTGGTTTATTCTTTTAGAAAGTAATCATGGTGTACTCCTTTATTTTGGAAGGATTATACTGCTTTTTTTCTGTTCTTGATGCGGTGTCTGGATAGGCAGTATAGACAAACTCTCACAGATTGTTTCAGCAGTGGCACAGCACTCCACTCTGCAAGCACAAAAACTCTTCTGCAGCATATTGAATACTTTCAGTTCTGTTTAGGCCAGAGGATTTGCAGTGTGGCCATGACACGATTCAGCAATTCGTGAAGCTCTTCAAGGCAGAAGATAGCCAAGGCAGAGACTGCTCTTGGTTATGGACTTTTTCAAGAAGAATATAATGTAAAAAAATTGGGCATTAGCTAGATAAAGCAATTCTTAATATCTAGTGTGGATTCTAAGTGTTTTACATGGTTATGCCAAGCTTTTTTCAAGTATGTATTTCAAGCTAACATAAAATAGATGAGTTTTTTATTGAAAAGTTTAATTTTTGCTAATTATACTGGAGGGTGGGTGATTTCAGTACCATTCTCTGATTATCTTTTGCCATTATTCTCAACAAACTGCTTTTTGGGTCTTTTTAACATTTTGCTTTCTTTAGTCAAGATTGTTTCCTCTTTCTTTAACAATGATAATAGCTGAAGTGGAAGGGCTGTTCATAAAAATCACTTTGGGTCTATGAGCATCATTTAGAACGGTGGAGTCTATGTGGGAATTGTTAGACATTTGAATTAAAGTTACAACCTATCTCTTCAAAACCTTTGTGATATTTTGACAGTTTAATTTAAATGAGATGCAGAATGTATACGCAGTTATGTGCTCTCTTGTTTTCTTTCCCACTTCACCACAATCGAAGGAATAAAAGAATGAAATTTAATAAAAACAAAACAAAACAAAACAAAAAAAACACCTTCTACTCTTAGCTCTGTTCATTAAGAGTGAAGAAAATTAATTAATGCCTTTTTCTTCAATAATTCATGCATTTTCTTGGTGTCAAGCCAAGCTAATAACTGAAGTTCTATGTAAGTAGCTTTTAATTCATAGTGACATGGTACATTCCTGATTCCTTCTGGTTTGAGTTGTGTGTTTGGAGGTTCAGGTACAAAAAAAAAACAATTAAGAGGAAAAAAATTAATGTCAAACTCACACTCATGTCTTCCTTGTGCCACTCCTTTCTTATGGTATTTAGTTAGTTGCTCAGTTAGATAGCCATGGATAGGTTGATCAAATGTGTATCTACTGCTCTGGTTTCTCTAAGTCACCAATTACATCTGTCTCAAAAGCAGACTAGCTGAAGGAAATTAATTCATTTTTGGAGCTGAATTAAAGCCATTTTGTTTGTTTTTTTCTAACTGCTTTTGGAAGTGTAGGAGTGGTGGCAAGAAAGGCTTTTTTCCTATCCATGAAAGTAACTAAGGAAATGCATCCATCAGCAGTTCCATTGATGCAGGTTTCCACCTGTGACTGAAGTGGGAAGCTTTTACTTTTCAGCTTTATTTTTGGTTATCACAGGCAGATTCAGAAAGGTCTTTAAATGAAGAAAAAAACATATTATCTCTTTTTGAGATCCATCAGCAGTGCAAGCCTGGAACATAGTTTTGGAACTTTTTCTAGCTGGTTTCCATTAAGTCATGAGAGATGTGTATTTCCCCGGGGGCGGGGGGGGGGGGGTTGGGCAGAAATTGTACAATGGTCAGGTCTTCTCTGAAAGACCTCAGTCTTATTTCTGCTCGCCTCTCAAAACAAATTTCTTTCCTAGCTCCTTCAGATGCCCTATTTGTACAGGCAGGGATCCTCATGTACAAAGTAGCTGCTTTCTGAAGGTAGGAGGTAATCATCTCTATTTCTTTCTCTTTTTTTTTTGGCATTTAGTGAACACCCAAAGCAAGACTAGACCTTCCCACAATCCCTGGTCTTCTTAAAACGCAGCTTGTGGCACAAAACCAAGATCCTAGTCATCTGCTTCAGGGAAAACATGAGGAAGAAGCATTGTTAGTCTTGTCTCCATCACATCAGCAGAGATGTCAAGTTCTTGAAAGACCACTGGGTGAACACAGCCAAAGCAGCTTCATGACTAAGCTCAGTAAATTAGCCAGAGAAATGTATGACTACCTACCTCTTTTGCTCATGGCAGTTTATAGTAAAACTTCTGCTCTTGGCAGTACCTGAAAACAAATGTATAGTTTTAAGTAAGTTCATGGGGGCTGTGTACACAGAATTACATAAAGACTTGGGTAGTTTTCTGAATCTGGGGCATATGTCTTCCTCCCTCCCACTGTGGACAAACTATGTTTTGTAATGAAGCTATTCTGAAGACTGAAAGGAAGAGGAGATCTCTTCCCCTCTACCTTTTTATTTATTTACTTTTTCCTTTTGACTGTGTTTGACCATGGGACAGACTTGTTGTGCTTATCCCGAGGAGGATTTACTGTCTCCAGGAGGCAGAGTACTGAGTGACTCAGTATGCAGTACTTTCTGTTCTGCTTAAAGATTATCTTTACAGTGAGTACAGTGTGCCATTCTCTCCAAGCAAGCAAAGCAATCATTTACATTTTTAATCAACACCCCCCCCCCCCCACCAGGAGCCTTAACTATGGAATTATCACAGCAATACCCTGGGCAGTATATCAATAATGAGTCTGGCATCTCTTTAATAATAAAACTGTGTCTGTCTCTAGCTCTGACCTTCATTTCACACATAAAAGTTACACTTTTGTAGCACCAATTATACCTAACCGTCTATCCATCTGTATCTATGCAAACTTGATTCTAATGACTCAAACCTCATTAAATAAGGATTAATTTATATTAAATACATAATTTTTCACCCTGTTTCACCTTTAATCATGACCAATCCATCTTCAGCATGTATCAACATGGTGGCAAGAGAGTTTTAATTAAATTCTGCATTTTTATTTTTCCTTTCTCTTCTATGACTTTTTAAATGTACATCACTGGCAATAGAGAACAGACTTTTCAAAAGCACTGAAATGACCTCTTTAAAGAAGTTCACTTGCCTATACAGCAGACTAATGTAGTTACACTAAGGATGGCTGTGAAAGTGAAAGAATCTTACTGCCTTTAACAATTTACTCTGCTTCTTACACTGGGCTACTTTCAGTATTTCTTTTCTGCATTGCAGTCTGCAATGTAGGCTTTCCAACAAGCCTCTAAGAATTCAACTCGAAAATCTAGTGGTGTGAGGTAGGTACATATTCATCATGCTGGACATTAGGACTTCAGTTCCTAAACCAGGTTAGCCTTAGGGGACAATTATGTTCATTTCTGCAATACCTGTGAAGGTTTAAGAAGGTAGCTCTCTTGGAACTGTTGTCCCTTCAGTTTTGAAACAGCACCAAGCCAGTAAGCAATTGAGAGTTTTTTTCCTTTTTTCTTTAATGTCTGTAAAAATCCTTACTCAGCTGTGTCCTGAGGAATGGTTAAGAGTGCTAAAAATGCTTCCTTTTGTCTCTTAAGCACACCACAGTTATTAAGAAGTCACAGTTTTGTTGTAACTTTTGGTGTGTTAGACCTCACCAGCCTTTTCAGGCTGAAGTGTTTAGTTGCTTTAAAAAATGTTTGTATCTGCTCTGATGTTGTTCTGAGAGACTTCTACTCTGACACTGAATTGAAGACAGCTTGTTTTGGAAAAACAAAATCAAAAGAAGTACTCCTATACATTTGACTTTTAAGCTGCAGGATTTAACTTCTGATTTCTATTTGCACTCAAATATATGCATATATTTCAATTAAAATAATAGGGCTTTTTCTTTTATCTTACCTGTCATTCTCTGTTTTAAAGCAAGAGAAATGCTCTTGTCTTATCATGGCCTATTTTTTTGCCTTTTTCCTAGCTAGGGATTATTTTATTATCTCTGACCCTGATGTGATGACAAAATACATATAAATCCTAATTTTTACCTTCCTCCTAGCTGTAGAGTCCTATTCAACATTTTTTCCAGAAATAATGGCACCAATACTTAGGCACCCAAATAAATTTTTGCTATAATTTGAATACTGTTTAATGCAGAGTCCTGCTAGGGCCTTATTTTGCCTGAGCAGGATAAAAGTTTTTTCCAAATTCAGATGAAACTTTAGGTAGTTTAAGTGGAATGAATGACCTTGAGTTCATTTTAAGGATAAGGTACTTGTTAAAAAATGACATAAATATGTGGGAGGAAAGAGGAGGTGTCAAATGATCTCCCATGGGCAAAAGAAAAAAGAGAAGAGAAGACTACAATGATCATCTAGTCCAACTGCCTGACCACTTTAGGGCTGACCAGAAGTTAGGGCATGTTATCAAGGGCATTGTCCAAATGCCTCTTAAACACTGACAGGCTTGGGGCATTGACCACTTCTCTAGAAAGCCTGTTCCAGTGTTTGACCATCCTCTTGGTAAGAAAATGCTTCCTAATGTCTGGTCTAAACATTCCCTGGTGCAGCTCTGAGCCATTCCCAGGCGTCCTGTCACAGGACCCTAGGAAGAAGAGCTCAGCACCTCCCTCTCCCCTTCCCCTGCTCAGGAAGCTGCAGAGAGCAATGAGGTCGCCTCTCAGCCTCCTTTTCTCAAACTAGACACACCCACAGTCCTCAGCTGCTCCTCACAGGACATGCCTTCCAGACCTTTTGCCAGCTGTGTTGCTCTCCTTGGGAGGCATTCAAGGACCTTCACATCCTCCTTAAATTGTAGGGCCCCAAATTAAATTTAGTCCATCCCAAGGTCATTTGCTTTAGCTGCCCCTTTTCCTTTCACCCTTTGCCTATCTCCCATTTCATTCTCTTCTTTTCATCCTGACATTTTTGCCCCACTCTGCTTTGTTCTGGTCCTTTTCTCCTTTTCTCTTTCTCCAGCATTTTCCTTCATTTTGATTTCTTCATTTCTTATTCTGCCACAGCTACCTGTCGCATTTTTTCATTTGCCTATTTCTCGTCTCTCCTGCATATTCTTTCCTACATACTTCCCCTTTCTTTCCAATCTGCCATACCTCAACATCAGCCAATTTTCCTTTTGCTGTCTTAGAACTTCTCTTCCACCCCACTCAGTTTAAAAACCTATAATATTTTCCTTTTCCTTTCTCCTTTTCTGATTGCAGTCTTCCTTCTATTTTTTACCTGTTTCCTCTTTCCTGCAGGCTACCCCATTTCTCTTCCCTCCTGTTTTTTGCAAAACCCCTCTAGATCTTTCTTATTTATACAACATTATCTTTGTGCTTTTTCCCATCTCTTTTCCCCATCTCTGCTACTTCTGCATAACATAAATGTGGGAGCAGTGGAAAAGGTTGATGCTAGGGTTCCCAGGACAAGAGAAGGCATGTGGGCATCTCTGCAGACCTTCGTAGAGGATGGCATATGGATTGCAGGTGTCTTGCACCAATCCAAGTTGCAATTTTCCTTTGCACCTTTGTACATAACCCTCTCCAACAGAGTTGGCCAGATAATAATAATTTAGCACCAGAAGGTGAGTTGAAGGCATGGCTGTGTCCTGACTCGGAGCTCAAACATTGCTTACTGGCTGTGAGGAGTGGGAGGGAAGGAAGACAGTGTGATTGACTCTAACCACTGTTTGCCAGAACCAAGACCTTCTGGAGAGCCCTTTGGGAGTGGGAAGACCCACACGCTTTCTGGCTGTGATGCTTTTTCCATCTCCACACCCACAGAGTGAACTGGAGGATAGACTGACAGGGTAATTGACAGGGGAAGATGCTGGTATGAATTCATGCCAGCCTACAGTGACTTGCTCACTAGAGTTTGAATTGCCTGTGAACAGCTCTCGGCAGCTCTCATTTAAACGCAAAAATGTCAAAATATTTTATTCAGTGGAAAACATAAGTGAGTTATCAGGGCTGACTCTTTCTGAGTTCATGCCTTTTAGCAAACAACTTCTGAAATGAGTTCTCCCTCCTCCTCCCAGCTAACACTAAGCAATTCATAAGTTTTGAGGTTGTGAAGGGTTTTTTTAATTTATTTTTTAAAGATCTACTTTAAAATAAAGTGGTTCTCACATAGAGGGACTGATCCTTTTCCTAGTACAGTGAATGATAAAACTACTGTGCACTATGAAAGGACAGCATAGCAGTCTTTATTTTCAGCTGTGTAACATGTCTGGAACCCATCCATACTACTTCTGGGAAGTGGAAGATTTGAAAACATTAAAGCAGCAAGGAAAAATTGAAAGCAGGAATGAAGAGAAAGTATTTTGATTAGAACAAAATCATCTATTGCCATATGCCTTCCCTACAGAGAAAAAAATTTGGACAGCCATTACAGAAATGAGTCCAGTTTAACCTTTCCCTGGAAATAGTCTTCTACTACTTATATAGTGGCTAGATGAAATAATGTTTATAATTTATCAGCAGTTCTTCAGTCCCTTAATTTCATTGCATTGATCAAAGTCTTTCCAATACCTTAAACAGGAATACTGACTTCTGATTAATTCTTAGCTACAAAAGGTGAAAAATGGTGAAAAAATGTTGCCTTCTTTCTTGTTCTTATGCTTTTCTTACTCTTATTTTTTTCTTATGTTTATTCTTAATTTTTTTTCTCTTTTTTATTCCTTTCTTATTCTTACTGAATTCTGTTTCTCCCTGTCTCTGAGGCTTTGAACATCCACTGCAGTCTTTGGGGACGGCTAGGAGCCATAAATGCTGAAATTTTTTTCAAAATCATGCCTTGAAGGCATCTTGTATATTAAGGTTAGAGGTTGGACAGCACAGAAAATGCTGTCAGTGCTTTAAGTTACTTGTGCTTGTTTTGCAGTATTTTGCAAAAGAAAATGTAAAAGGAGCTTTAAGTATCTGCTGCAGGTATGTGATGGCTGAAAGCAAAGGATTCATTCAGAAAAGCCTACATATTTTTATATTTCACATTGGAATCATCCAAATGTTTCCTTTTAAATTAGGCTTTTTGAAAGATAGTTGATTCACCTAAGAACAGTAGCCATCATTAAGTTAAAGACAGCAGCAAATAAACTTGTATCAGCAGTACTTGTTTCTGAGATTATATACAATGTGAATTGAAAAACTCACCAAATATAGCCCAGATTTAGGGTCAACCTGCTGATATCTAAGGCTGGCTTATTCTTGATGGTAAGTCATCACCATTATCTGCTTGATTTTGTTTGCACCTCTATTCAAACTAGAAACATCCTATGAACACCTGCAGAACCTCATTATACTCCTTCAAATTCCTCCATAATTCTCATGACAGCTTTCTAGAGGAGGCAATGCTCACATGCTTGTAACAATCTTCTTATTCTCTGACCAGTTCTTCAGGGTTGTCTTTTTGAGCAGCCTCACCTGCCAAAGACATTTGCTCTCATCTGTCATTTTTTCAAGTTGTACACTCCTTGGAACAGATAGCTGTGATAGCCTCATTTCCTAAATGAAGGAAGCTATAGCAGCTGTGCTTTCTGACTATGAGTTGATCTCCTACCAACAAAGTTTGAACAAGCTCCTCAGTTTCAGCCAAATTTGACAGAGGGCTGTATCTCAACAGGTAGTCATTTCCTATCAATTTTGTACAAAAAAGCCTACAAGAGGATCCTAACAAAGCCTTCAGTAAAAAAGAGTCTACAGACTAAGTACACTTTTTTATAGTCATCAAAGAATGCACATGGGATCTCAAACATGAAAGAAAACACTGTTTGTTAGACACAAGACTTCATTAATTCTGAAGGTCAAGGAATTGCTTGTTCTGTGTTTCAATACTTTGTAACACAGCATGATCCTGATTCACCTCTGTAATATGTAGGTAGTATTATGCTACCAAAAAATAGTAACATGTAGGAGAACATTTCAGTATCTGCTGTAAGACATTTAAGGAAAGCATAATTCACTGAAGATGCAGACAGGATGAAATTTTAAAAATCCTTTGATTTTATGGACGTTTCGCAACTCAATGTACAGGTAAACCACGATAGCATGCTAAAGTGCAGAGAGGCACATTGATCCTGTCTAATATTCTGCAGCAGATGAAGTTGAATCAGATAATAGAGGTCATTTTCTTTATATGCTGGGACAGAAACTTCTAAGGTCATTACACTGTGGAACAGCTGTCCCTGTTCATGGCCCTGTCCTTTAAGCTTCTGTGCCAGATATCTTCGCTTTCACATCTTTAGCATCTATGAGTCTCTTAGGCACAGGAATCCATGTCATTGAAAGACCTTGTGGAGTTCCCCCACCCAGTCTGGGTACTGTCAAAATTTCAGGGTACCCTCATTTCACTCATATTTTGCCAAAATGAAAATTCTATTTTTTCATCACACTTTAGTCAAAATAAAATTCTGTTCTTTACCACAGCAGGACTGCGCTGTAAGTCTACCAGAAATAACTTGCAAGGTAAAAAGATGGCACAGTTCAAATGTGTTCACAATCCCATTAAACATAAGCAATTCAGGTTGACCAAGAACAAACCTCATTCCTCTTCTTTCTTTCCTTAGGATGCCTGTCAATTATGTTAAACTGAATTCATTCTCATCCTGTGACTTGAATAAAGATAGATAGTACAACCTTTCCAAACTATATTACTCATCTGAAAGGGAGAAAAGACACCCTTATTGTTCCATAAACAATGATTACCCTACCAGTTGTAACTCATTGAATCTGAAAGAGCTTTTATTATTATAATTATCTTCTAACAGAATTTTTTAGACATCTATGATTATAGAAATGCAGCTTTTATTTTCTTTTAGATCATAAATTTTGTAAAGACAAACACAATGGCTGGCATGGCATAAAACAACAATAACCAAAAAAAAGTGAGGTTTTTTCCAGAATAAAAACAAAGAGAAAACATTTTTATTAATCAGAAAACAGCAAAGCATAGTACATCATCTTGAAATCTCGCATTATGCTTTGAAAACTTTGAAAACATTTGGAAAAATTTATTTCATAATGGAAATATTACTGTACCTTGAATTCTTTTTTTTTTTTTTTTTTTTTCCCATCTCTTCCAAGCCAATGTCAAAAGTTTTATTTGTTATGTTTCATGTTTGGGGTTATAATTAGTTAATGGTGTCCCTTTCCAGATTAAAAAATCACTGTGGTCTAGTTTTGGGTAACTATGCTTCCCAGCAGAGCAAGTTACTTACCAAAATCTTTCAGATGGAAACTCCAGGGACATGTAGCAGAGAAGCAAGCAGTGGGGTCTCTGGCAGTGGCTGCAAGGGAAGAGACAACAGTGACCCCAAGGCAGTTGCAAGACTTATGGGCAGAACATAATCTGGTGCATCTGCATCTCATGCACCTGCATTTCATGGACATCTCATTGACCAGTTTGTCCACAACACAAGAGTTCAATCAACTTTGAAACTCCAACTCTATTAAAGTCACACTGCTAGTCTCAGTACAGGAGCTGTACTTAATACTGCACCATCTGGAGCACCCAGTTTTATTTCAGTGCGTATTGTAAGTGAAATACAATACTACCCGTCACTGTCTTTTGCTTTGCTTTTAAAACTCTATTGCCTTTTTCAATGACCAGTTAGCATCAGAGCTCCTATCTGTAACTTTTTTTATCTTTGTGAAGAATCAAAGTGATAGTGGGAATTAACTGAAGTAAAAACACATGAAAGGAGCAATTATGTACTTGACATAATTATATTAATTACATTAATTAAAATATAAAATTGAGGTCAACAGAAATTATACATCATAGACTAGACTAGAATAGACTAGAATAGTTTAGTTGGAAGGTACCTACAATGATTTTCTAGTCCAACTGCCTGACTGCTTCAGGGTTGACCAAAAATTAAAGCACGTTATTAAGGGCATTGTCCAAATACCTCTTAAACACTGACAGGCTTGGGGCATTGACCACCTCTGTATGAAGCCTGTTCCAGTGTTTGACCATCCTCTTGGTAAAAAATGCTTCCTAATGTCAATTCTGGTACCTTCTCTGATGCAGCTCTGAGCCATTCCCAGGTGTACTGTCACAGGATCCCAGGGAGAAGAGCTCAACACCTCCCTGTCCCCTTCCCCTCCTCAGGAAGCTGCAGAGAGCAATGAGGTCACCCCTCAGTCTCCCTTCCTCCAAACTAGACAAAACCAGACTCCTCAGCTGTTCCTCATAGGACATGCCTTCCAGCCCTTTCACCAGCTGTTTTGCCTTCCTCATGGCATAACAAATAAGATCTTATATTTTTGTTGAAACTCATATTTCTTCCTTTCTTGATCATGTGGTTCTATCTGCACTTCATCAAAAAATGGGAAAATCACTTCAATAAGAAATTTTACTTTCTTTTTTTTAATGACTCTTCAAAGTCTAGAGATATCATTCTGCAAGAAGATGCTTCTGCTGGATTTTACTCTGTCCACAGGAGCAGATTTGTTTCATTGCTATGAAATACTGCATATGTTGACACAATAATACAAGGAGATAGGAAAAAGTATCCTGTGGCAGATCCTGATCCAAATTCCTCAAGGTGTTTAGTAAATTATAGAAGCAGTGAACTGCTGAATTTTATACATGGATGCTTTTTTACATCCTCAGTCTATGTTTTCATGAAAATTGTATTTACATCTCTACCTATTTATTAAGTCTTACAAGTTTGCCTTCTTTTTGTGCTTAGTATTGAAATATTGATGGTTTTCTTTCTCAAAGTAACTTTTGGAGGTATAATCCATAGGGCTATCACAACAACTGCATCATGTTATTTATATTATCATTCCTACAGCATTAGAAGACTCACAGATATCTTTCTAGGTGACAGGTTTCAGACTGAAAAACATTCCTGAGCTTGTGTGCTAGAAATGTTCTGGTGGACCTGCAGAATGTCCTTCAGAAATTCTCTGCTGCTTGTGGCGTAAACCTGGCCTTATATCTTGTGCACAGAGGTTCATAATGGAATTACACATGGAGCTAAGCTGTCAGCCCCTGAAAACAAGAGGGAATGGTGACAACAGAGAAGAAGCTCTAAATGTAAGAGATATAGGCTGTGTATTGCTCTTTTCTGTAGGATTTCATCCTCAGATAAGATGTCAGAGAGGACTTGTGCAGTTTTCACCCTGAGCATACTCTTTCTGCCACATCAGTGTGAAATGAGGATTATCATGTCCTCAAAAATCCCAAGGTAACCATTTCTGATGGCTGAACTCAAATGGAAGAACACAAACCTGATTTTAGTCTTCTGGTTACTTTCAAAAGTTAATACTTCACTTCTGTAGCATTAAATCAATTTCTCATGTACATATTTTAAACGCATGTTAAGATTAGCACATGCACTATTGCTTTCGACATATTGTAGCTGGCTTGCAAGTGCAAACCTGAAAAAACCTCCCTGGCCTCATGAAGCACAGCAAGATCATGAGGAATCCTGACTATAGCATGTAAGTCAGGCTCATTTTATTAAAATTTTGATGAAGCCTCATGTACAGAGAAATTGGTTGATTTGATCTGAAAAGACGTTTAAAGTATAAAGCAGCCTACTGATGTAAAGCAGATGACTCCTCTGTGATTATTCCATGTCTAGAGTATTCTAGATGGTTCCTCAGTGAAGATGATCTCACAGAAACCACAACTTATAAGACTATAAGATATGAGAGTGCAGGGGAAAGTATCAGCCACTTTATTTTGCAACAAACATGTTTCCTGTTAGACAATCCAAACAATGGAGTTGTAGCATGGCAAACCTGGAAAGATACACAATTGTTAACCAAGACCCTAAAAATCAAACCTGTCTATCTTCATCAGATAGCTTAATGATTTGGAGGATGGTATAGAGGTGCCAAACAATAATGCTTACTTGGATCATGAGTGGTGTCAAGGAACAGTAGCTGCAAAGTTGATGCGGGGCCTGTGTACTGTATGCAGCTCCTCTGTGTACAACTTACGAAAATTTGAGGAAATTAGCACATAAATCCACTGTAGTCTTTACACTAAAGCAGTATAAACAAGGAATAGATTGAATGGAAATGTTAACTTAAACAGATTTTTTTTTTTTTTTCCCCTGAATTCAACGCATTTTGGTCTCTAAGTTCTCAAATTAAAATAAAAAGAATTTGTATTACATTTTCACAGAGCATAGCTAGAAGTAACAGGAAGATCTATGTATCATGAATAATGCAGGCAGATATCTGTCAATTATATTGTTTTAAATATTTGTTCATTCCCTGTTACATAAAGTCTAAGATGAAAATATCTCTAAATTACATATTTTGATACACATTTTTTGGTAGTTGAGATGTACCTAACAAAAGATGGAGGTTGAAGAACTTAACAATATCTAATTTGTTATTCTGTTCATGCCTCATGATACTTGATCTTATGCATGCATGAGAGGATGAATGCAGGTCTGCACACTGTGCTGAACAGACAATATAGCAGGAGAAAATTCTGTTCCTCCTGTGCACTGAAATCTGACAAAAACGGAGCGTTTGATTTGGGTTGTGCTGGGGCATCCTGCCCTAGAAAATACTTCATTATAATCCTTTAATACTTTAAATCAACTTTCAGCGTAAGGTTAAATTTATAGTGTAGATTATATTGGCACAGAAATTTCCCCTCTTGTCTGTGAAAAGTCAATCCAGTGCAAAGCTATGTCAGTGTTTGAGCAGGCATCACTATGACATCAGCAAGGTGTAGATAAAAGCAACTTTGCTAAGGGTTTAACTCTCTCTCTTCTTTCTTACTTCATTGTGACTGTGCTGACATTAGAGGCATTATTCCTTATTTACATTGGTGATACATGATCACAAGTGAGTCTCCATCAGGAGCTAAAGCCAAAGTGAGGAGGGAAATCTAAGCAATTCTCCAGGAGAAAGTATTATTTTAAAAAACTGTTAAGTGAGTACAGTTAGAGAGAATGTTATTGTGCTTTAGTCTCTGGAGGAAAGGTGATTAGACGTAGTTGCTATTTTTTCTGTGGTATTTTTGAATAGAATAAGTTACTTGCACACGCAAGCAGAAGCCAAGCACAAATTGCCTCACTAAGCTCTGTTATTCTGGGGAACAGCAAGAATAACAAGCTGAGACACTGATGAACTCAGAGAAATATGAATAACACATTAACACTCAGGATGTATCAATAGCATACTTCCTGACACTGGGGACAAGCATCTTGAGGATGTGAAGGATTGCAAGAATGGGTTGCTAAAAGCAGGTCTGGAGACAGGAGATTTTTCAAGACCGCTTCAGATGGCTCTAGGGAAGACAGATTCAGCTGCAGGGGGTAAGAAATCTTGCCAATAAACAACAAAGGGGTTTTGTCTCTCAGATGTCATTAGACTCCACGTAAAAACTGGGGGGAGGGTAAGCAGGAGTGATTTTTATTTTCACACACAAAGAACACAGTATGGGTATGTTTATGATACTTACATGATTATACCTCAGGCTTACTGCTCTTCCAACCTAATTTCCGGCTTAACACTCAGGAGAGTACGATGCATGAGAGAGCTTCGGGGCGGGGGAGGGTGAAAAGCTGTTGAAAACATTCCCCGGTTGGCCTTATTATAAGATATCACAGTACAATATAACCAGTGCTGTTGCATAGAATTCCAGGCAGAAAAAAAAGAATAAATACATTCTTTACTAAGAAACATAGGAGTGTGCAAAGAGGATTTTTTTTTCTTTCAAGAGACTCTTTTTGTCTGCATTTGGTGCAGTCTGCTGGATTAACAGCACTTACACCAGAAGTCCTCTTACCAGAGAACAAGCAGCCTGCTCCTTTTCTTGAGTGATAGGCCCTTGAGCCATCAGGGCTTAGCTCTATCTGTCAAGTTACAGCACTTTCTTCTGAAATTGCCAAACAGGATTCAGCAGTAGCTGGACTGAACACACCAGTATTAAATCATGTAGCTTACAAAAGAGCTACAGTGATGCCAGTTTTGTCACTTTCAGCCCAACATTTGTAGCTCCCTCTGATTAAGGAGGAACTTGCAAAATTAAAGAACTGAATATGTGTATCATTGAGAATTTAATATGCTATGCTATAATTTTCCATTGATTATAATCAATCAGAGAAAATTCAGTTTCCACACTTGATCACTGTTGAAAGCTACACTGTACAAGGCAATCTAAGGTGCTACTGAAGGAGAGCAGCAGGAAATTATACTGTACTTCACAGGCAAATTTGTACAGCCAAATGATTTAAGGAATCCAGCAGAAGCAAATAAATTCATAGCTCTGATGTTGTTATCAATCTAGATGCAGTCTGAGAATTTGGGGGATTATAAAAAGCCTATTAAACTGAATGTTAGTGCACTATCATAGTAAAAAAAGTGCTATAATAGTTTGCATCTCTATTTAATTAGAAAATAATTGCTTCTATATCCTAAATTATTATTTCTAAGGCACAAAGAGGAACAGTACTTTGTAGCTTCAGAAACTAGAAGCACTGTGTCTGTACAAGCAGAGTATGTGAGATGTTGGGACATCCTGTGAATAGGGTCTGGCCTTGACAAGCAAGAAGTGTAGGTTTTATTGGTTTTGCCATTGAGGTAACAGTCAGTAAGTGCGCAACATAAGTTTCATGCCCTCATTTCAGTGTTTTGATGCTTTCAACAAAGACTGTGCTGGCCAAAGCAGAGAGAGATGTGTCTCAGTATTTTCACCTTTACCAACCCAGAATAATGCTTTTGTAACTGTGAAAGAGGGCTCTTCAGTGCCTTGAGGAAATCTTGGCCTGTTGGGGTTTCTACCACCTTGAAAGAAATGAAGTAACATCTGGAAGTTCTTTATTCCTTGGCAGATGAGATAGATAGCCACTATTTTCCAGGCTAGCCTTGGATCACTCCTAATGCTGGTAAAGCTGGGAAAGGTTTAAAGGGTATAAAACATCAAGCCACAACAAAACCAAAACAAAACCAAAAAAAACCACCAAAATATAAACCTAGTAACAGTGTTTGGAAACAATGAGTTAATTTGCTTTGGTTTAGCTTAAGATTGTGGCACGCACTATGGAGCTTAAGTTAAAAGTTAGAAGTAGGAAAATCAAGTTTGCTCATTAGTTATAACGGTGGGATTTCAGGGTAGTGCCTGTGCACACACACATTGCACTAGAGTCATTAATTCAGGGGAGGCCCAGACAGCTGTCAGCAGGCATGAGACAATGGTCTGGCTGGAGACGATGGACACACCTGGAACTGGGTGGTTGACTGAACCTTCACAATGAAATCTTTGACTGATTGGTACAGGGTGCCTGCAGGTGGGAATTCCAGGCACGTCTTGAGATTTTCCCCAAGGAAGCAGCTGCTGTTTCTGCTCTTGTTTGTATGCTTAAACATGTTGGGTTAACTTCCTAGGTGGTGTGAACCAAAGACTTCTCTAGGCCATTCCTGCTGCACAAATGATCAAATCACACCTTTGTAAATAGTCAATAGAAACTCTTCCTTCAGAAGTGGTCACGTACAATAGTCTTTCATAGGTAGCTGAGACAATCCATGACAGTAGAGATCATCAGAAACAGAAAATGCTTCTGCTGGGGTGGTGTTGTAGGACCACAACCAGCTGTGTTGCAGAACAGAAGGTTGAGGAGCAACTCTTCATCCAGCTGAAGACATCTCTGTAAGAATACTTACCATGGAGACTCCCATTGCCACCAGACAGAAAGTGGCCATCTTGCTCAGCAGACTACATTTCCATGTGAACATTATTGCATGTCAGGTTCTTAATCCATTAGGGTGTTTTGGTTTGGTTTTTTTTTTTTTATTTTTTACAAACGCTTTGTCTTGAATGTGCAACAACACATTCCCTTGTCATATTCACCTAGCAGACTATGAAGTTGGGCTAACAACAAGGATAAGTCACACAGCTATTACAACTATGGTCTGGGTCTCAGATGAGATGCTTCCATACAGTGACTTCTTTGAATGGAGAGCTCACTAAGTTTTTGAGGTATTCTCTTAGCTATAACAGCTGAGTCAAGTGTCTCTTCAAGTCAAGAATGTAACTCTTTGAAATGGACCTTGACCCAAGGTAAAACCTTCCCTTGCTTTTCCCTCACAGTCAACCTATTCATATGAATTCCTTGTAACTCTGAGTAACTCAGGTGTATACTCAGTATACTCGGATGTATAATGGTGCTTTTAGAAGGCAACACATCTGTAGGGTGAGCAGATTTAACGCTAGCTGGACAAGAAGCAGTTAAGTAATGTGACATGAATTAACTTCTTCCCACCAGCTGGTGGTAGGTCTCGGGCTCTCCTGAATTGCCCCAGAAGTTTAACTTCAGTACAAGAACACACCATTAAAGAAACGCATTTTGTTGATTTGTGAATGAGGAAAGCAGCAACATTTACGTCTAGTTCTTGCTGAAAGGAGTTGTGACTTTCATGAATTGAGTTATTTTGCATTTTTCAGAACTGACCTGCTCTGGGAGTTTGAACTGACATGCCTCTGGTACACCAGCTTGCATGTGTGGAAAACAGGAGTTAAAAATTGCTCACCTTTGAGTAAATGTTCAGATTGACATGTGAAAACTGAAGAGAGAGAATAAGAACAGAGGGCACCATTTTCATACTCTAGTAAAAGCACCAAAACCTTCTCCTTCCAGTGAGGTTGATCTGTCGCGTGTTGCGTATGGTTCTTTTGCCAGATGTTCCATAGGGCTATATTCAAGTGCATTTTCCACCCCACCACTGAGTTAAATGCTATTAACAGAACAAGTTAACCCTCTTTTATATTCAGAAGTTCAGATCAGACATCTAAATATTGATACTAGATTAAAGGTAGTTATGCATCTATTAGTGATGCTGACTTTCCAAAGAAATAGACATTCTTCTCTTTTTAAGTGTTTGCTAGTACCTAAAATTCACAAAACTTGAGTGTAATTTGCTGTTACCAAGCCTCTCCCCTTCGATGGAGTAGCTGGGTAACCTTTCCTGTAAATTGTCTTGCCACCAAAGACATGCTTTCTGGAACATTATGTCAATGTGAGCACTTCCTTCTCCCTGATGCTATTACATCATGTCACATGTGGTACCTTTGGGAATGATGTAATAGCACAGCAGTTTGGCATGCCACAGGGAGAAGCATTTCTAAGAGGGTGCTATGGTGATGGAATGGATACCTATATGAAAATCTGCCTTTAATTACCAGCAAGGCTTCAAGCACAGGCAAAACACTATCACATATTAGGAAATGCCTTGTTGAGGAAAAGGTAATACTTCTTCAGTTCTCTGTGGATTAATTAGAAAAGGAGACCCATCCAGGACCCACAATTGCTTACTTGAATAGTTTTCAAGCAAACTACAGTGTTTCAAGTGGGCTTTAATTGTGCCTGATGGACCCATTACTTTATAATCAGAACAGCATTGTGCAATTTTCCCCAGTGATTAATTAAACTGATGAGATAGGGCCCAAATCTTGCTAGCACGCACGACCACTTGAATTTTTCACCATCTCTGCCAGAGGTGTTGCGTGTATATTGTTCAAAACCAGTGGGGTCTTCTACCCTCACTTACTAGGTTTACAAAACCAAGACAACCCAGACTGGTGTGCATCTTTGTTCCCCATCATGACTCAGCCCTGCAGTTGCCCACAGGAGATCTCATAAGGCTCTGGAAACCTCAACAGCCTTTCAGTTAGGCTTATTTCCTACAAAGGTAGTTATCTGAACAAGGTTGAATGTGCAGCACTTGTGAAAATGCCTATGCCTGCAGCCAGAGGCACTTAAAAGACAGGAAAGCTGTCACTTTACTGTCCACTTCAGAAAGTACTCAGGGCAGCAGGAAGCCAAAATGAACGGTAAGGCGATTGCATCTTTTACAATTTCCTTTCATTGCTGTTACTGCTCCTGCCCTCTCAGTGATCTGACGTTTTATTATTTGATCTTTTTTTCCTTCTTTTAACGCTGACTGTTTCTGCAACAGGATCACCCCAGTAAATTTCATTGTGTAAGTGCAGAAAATGTAGGGGAGGAAGGGAGGGATGGGGAAAGAGAGCTTCTTGAAACTTTACTTGGAGTCTCACAGGTGGCTCAGGAAAATAATGAAGAAAAAAGTAAGAATTCAAAAGCTGTTTTGTGGCTTTTAATACATTTCTGAGAAGAGAGGGTGAATATTTGCACTATGTGGGTTCTAAGTGAGAAACCAATGTATCTGCAGTCTTTAATTAAAATTATTACAAAATTTGAACTGATGTATTTCCATTTTTATTGTGTATAAAACTGTCTTTCTAAGAGACCTCTGTCTGTGCTTGAAGTAGCCTGAGTTACAAATGTATTTACTTTTGAGGGTTGTTGGATCTATTTTCACTATAGATCCATTAAGAACCTTGTGTGAGGTCCGATGTGCTTAGGCACATTATTGTTTGTAAACAGAGCCACCTCTGATCAGCAAAGCATTAAATGAACTCTTCACTCACAATGAAGTTGACAAAGACAAAAAGTCTGTTTTGACAACTGATCAATGTTAAGTGCAGCTCTATTTCCTGAGTCAAGGCAGGTGGTGTTATGATTTGTGTGTTATGAAAGTCTTGTGGAACCATGTTCTTGCCTCCACCCCATTTGTCCTTCTGTGTGATTTTTGTACCAAATCCCAAAAAGCTCTGCAGAATCTGGGATTACACACACACACTGTGTCCTGCAGTGCATTATAGGCAAACCCAAAGTTAATTATTTCGTACAGAGCTCTGTGCTTATGTGACTGCACTGCTTACAGGATTGAAACTACATACAGACTCTTTATCACCCAGCTTCACTCCAATACGGGATATCATGGTATTGAACTACTCATGTTTCAGAGGGCACTTCTGGGATTAAAAAACAGCAAAAACAACACTGTGGGAAATTTTTTCTGTCTTGTTTGCATTGTACAATGGAGTTATAGGTGGGAATACAGGTGGGAAAAAGTCCTATGAATGACTAGGGCTCTTGCTATCATCTAAACAATGGTGGAAGTACTTTTAATTGCTCTGAAAACTTTACTAGAAGGTTTTGTTATTTAAAAAGGTTTTCAAAGAAGTGGCTACCTTTTATGCAGAACTCTGATACCAGAGATAAAATTTGAAAGGATTATCAATAGTATACCGGAAGATCCAGTGTAAAAATGCTCCACATTGTAAAATACATCTAAATGAAGAACAGTCCATGGAGGAAAATTTAAAAGAGAGGCCATAGGGGAAAGCTGCCAGTGATGGTACACAAAAAAACCAGATTTTTCAACCTCTTATTTATTCTTCCAAAATACTGGGTTTGTTCAGTGTTTAATTATAGCACTCATACAATTAAATATTTATTTGTAACAGAATGCTTAGGAGTAATACCCATGGAGGAGGACTCCTTTACAATGTTAAATTTATGGAGGATGAGTCTTCTGTGATAACTTAAATTTCCTTAGGAAGCTCAAGAACTTTGTGATTTCAGTGACACTCTTTACCTGAAAAAGCTGCAATGATCAGCAGCAAAGAGTTAGAGCAAGAAAACAAAAAAGTGTAATCTGAATTCAGAATCTTCAGATCGATTTGGTTTATTCAAGCTTTGCAACTTCTGAAATTAAAATCGATATAGGTATTCTTTCTTACTGTCTAGAGAAGACTATGAAATAAGTGCAAAAGCCTGGTCTTTCTTGAAAATGTTAAATGCAGTAAGAAGAAGAAGAAGGATATGGGAAACCATTCAAATAGGAAAATACAAAATATTTTATATCTAGCACAATCAACTTGTGTCAGATTGACCTTTTTAGGCACTGCTATTGTGTCTGATAAGTTGTTCTCTTTTATCTGGAAAAAAACCCAGCAGATTCAAAAAAGACGACACTTTTTTAATAGTACCCAATAGCTGAATTATGGGAAAACACATGTGCTTGGAAATCTCTAATATTTGTAAAACCTCAAAACCCATGAAACTTTTCCCTCTACAACAATAATCGAACCAGTGAGAAAGACTGTGGATATTCCACAGTACATTTCTCTGCTTGGGATACAGTATTAATCTTTCAATAACTGAAAATAATTTATTCATTAAAATATTATTATTTGTAATCTGTCACCAGGTGTAGTACCCAATCCAAATTAATTGTCTCCAGTACCACACAGTGTCATACACATAACAGGCAACCCCTTCAAAGGACCTGAACTTGAAACATGTAGTCTACACATAAACGGTTATAGGTAAAAACTGATGGAGTGTTGAAGAATACAGGTAGGACAGTGATCTCCTTCGAGGTCTAGTAGAAAGTGCCAAACAAAAATATGCATCCCTACTCTGTCCATATCTTGAACCACAAGCCTATCTGACCTCAATGTTTGCAATACCATACAAGCCATTTCCATTTATACCATTTCTGTACTGCAGAACTAGCAGATTTTGCTTAGCTCAGTTGCTCACCACAAAGCTGGTCAGCTATATCAGTTGGAATGGGAACAGGAATGGGAAGTGGACACAGGCAAGCACACCAGTGATTTTGTTTGAAACTGTCCTCCTACGTGAATAGCTTGGGTGCTGCAGGTCTTTGGCGTGGGGTTTTTCAAATTGTGAATGGATGCTACTTCCATCTGTAAGTCAAACATGGCATTATTGTCTAGGCAGTATTGTCGGACTCCAAAGGACAGACTTAGATGTGTCAGTGAATGCACTTGTCTTATTTCAATCTAGATTAGTGCGGTTTCTCATTGGCAGCAAAGCCCCATTTTGTTATCTCAAGGATGCAGATTCATCTGAGTGTAACAACCACTCATGTTTACAGTCATGTCGACATAGCCCTTCCATTTCATAGCCAGGTTGTACTGACTTCCTTCCTGCAAGTGTTTTATGTGCATTAAAATGATAGTTTGCGTCCTTGGAGAGAGGGAACGGGAGGAATGACAGCCAAGGTCACCCTTGAAGCCTTTTAGAAAGGCCGAAAGGTTGCGCAAGCTGTGCCCTCTCCCAGAGCGTGATTCAACTTGGATCTGTTGTCTGAGAGGACTCTCTTGAGGAGGAAAGCAGAGGCTGCATCCTGGGTTTGCATTTGGGGAAGGGATTTCCCAGGCTTGGGGAAATGAGCCTTATGAATTGCGGCAGCAAGTGAGGCGTAGCTCATGAACTGCCAGCTGCCAGGTCCTACACATAGCAGGGAGGCAGCGGTTTGAGTGATCTCATACAACTGATTTGCTGCTGTTCCCTGACAAATGAGCCTGCCCTTTATTAGGCTTGCTCACAGTCTCAAAAGGCAAAGCATTGCTCAGGTAATTCTTCCCTGCACTTGCAAAGTGCACTTGTTATCATTCAAAGTGCTCTGTTCTTTTACAGCTTTTAAAAATTGATTAAATTTGTTCTCTTCCCTCACACCCCTTTTTTTAAAAAAAAAGTTTATTTGCCTTTTACAATTGAGATGTCCACGGACACAACTGAAATGTGCATGGACATGCAAAAATTTCAGAGTGCGTCCCAGAGTCTCTCTTCATTTATTGCAATTTTGCTGTAGTTTAGGAAATATGTTCTCCATTGCTATAGAAAACTGGAGGAGCAGTCCGCCAGCTGAACTTGAGAAATCTGAAGTATGTTGGTGGGCTCCCATTTTACTCCTGGTGTCACTGCACTCCTCACCCACCTGCCAGTTAGATGGAGAAGCAGTCTTGGAGAAAGGGGACTCTCCCATTTTTCCATTTTCATGGCTGCTTGTGTCTTTTGATCTCCTCCTCTGATTTTAGTTAACCTCCTCTGGGAAGACTGTAATACTGCAAAAGGACTAGGCATAATCCTTCTATTTTGTACTATCATTGCTCAGTCCCCTAGGCAGACCCACCTGCCTCCCTACAAAATTTTAGTACCATTTACTGTCTTTGGTACCTGCCTATGCCAATAAAGATGTCAGCTGTGATTCTCTGAAGAGATCTGAATTTCAACTGCTGGGAAATATGCATCCTATTGAAAGCCATGGCAGGTGTCCATGTTTCTCAAAAAACGTAATTGCAAAAAGACTGGATTTTTGAGAACAGGAAGTCTGGACCAAGTACTGCCCTTGGTTGTGTGATGGAACCCCCTTTCTCCCTTGAATGATTGCCAAAGTGTAAACAAAGTTTTAATTCCAAACCTTTATGTTATTACTGTTATAGCAGGTTTGGAGGTTAAAAACAAACAAACAAACAAACAAACAAAACCCCAAACAACCCAACATGAATAACTGTTTAGTCTCTTCAGAATCACTTATTGCAATTCAAGAGAACAAAGAGCTGTACAAAGATTAAAATCCACAGTAAAAGCCAGGCTCCAGTAACTTGGTGCCCCTGAGAAAACGAAGCACTTCCTCTTTCTTTCTGAGCTCTCTCAGAGGAGAGGTAACAGCAGGTCACTTCAAATTACTCATACAAATGGCCAGAAGAATTAATGGCACAGTCCTGATGTGAGATGGTGCAGAGGCTGAACTTCTCAGAATTTGTTTGCTGGTTTAAAAAAATTATTGTGATGAAAATGTTTAACATCTTAAAATTCTTGGAAATAATAAATAAATCATGTTAATTGGTTGGATTTGATAACAGTAATTCATCTTGAGAAATATGAATTAAAAACTCAGATAAGTTTTACAGGGATGCTTGAGCATTGATTTGGCATTCAGAGCTCCTAGATTCAGTCTCATACCTGGCACAGAACTGGAAAGCAGAAGATCTGCTTTAAAGTCTGCAGGTATATAACAAATTTTTTTCATTTACTCTGGGCTGAAGTCTCTCAGTTCTTCTACATCTTTTCCCCCCACTCAGGTATGTTATAAATAGTCATTTGTAACAGTTGATATAGTTTTAAAACACAGATTTTGAGTTAGTTCACAGCACCAGACCAGGGCAAGTGACTTCTAATTTTTTATGCTACGTCCTCTCATAGCCTCTCTGTAGCATAAAAAAACCTACAAGAGTATGCTAAAGACAAAACAAAAATGTCTTGTGTTCTTTAGATACATTGTGAGAGAATTGTGAAAAAAATACAAGGCAAAATTAATATCAGAAGCAAGTTCCAACATTCGCAAGGATTATAATCGAAGTAATGCTCAGTTATGGGCAGAGCCAAGAACGCTACATATTTATATGCTTGTGTGGCATACTCTGTCTATATTGTTAAATAAAATCAGTCCAGCCAGCAAACTGGAGCACTAGATCACCAATGCTGTTAATTATTGCTTTCTTGCTACGTCAGCTAACACTGAGAAAACATCCAGCTGTGCTTTGACATGCTCATGTGCCAGGGCCATTCTCATCAGGCAACAACTCTGTGGACAAAACTTTGCCAAGTTCAGCTTTATCTGTCATACAGTGCCTCCCATCACCAACCCAGTGCTCTTCCTCCACTTCAGTAGTTTCTGCTGAAGCACTTTGTTTCCTTGAGAAGACCCCTTTGAGACAAGGAAAAGGAATGCTGAACCAAGAGCACAAGACTGGGCAAGTTGATATATGGAGCATGAGCCTTAGGCAGAGTCAGGGGGTGGCTGTGCACACGCATAAAGCAAGGAGTAGAAACCGGGCACAAAAACTGATGTAGAAGTGCAGCCAAGTCCTAAATCTAATCAGGGATTTGTGACAGAGGGACACAGGCTGCCTGAACAGGAACAACACTTCATAAATTAAATATTCATTAAAATTTTGGCTCTGTGTTAATGAGACCTATTAAAAAGATTTAGTGGAAAAAAATGCTTGTGTCATGAGCAAATCTTGGATATGCTGATAACCAAGGTCTATAGGGATTCACATTCTCTAAAGAGTTAAAGTCAAGACAAAACATAGAGTAGATACTTTTAAAGGAAGAATTTTCTGCTTGTTTACTGAGTGGTCAACTTTCTTTGTGGGAAAAAGTATAATGTATTTAAAGGCTGTCATAACACATATACTTAAAAAGGAGGAGTTACTCTGGCAACCCTGAATCTGGTATTTCCCAAATTTTTAGTGCTTTCCTTTGCAATCTTGATTTCTTCTTTAAATGAAATGGGGGTTTGCGTTTTTAAATGAGTGTAACTATTTCTTCTTCAAAATATTCTCTGTTGGTTTGATTTTTATGCAAAACTGAAAGCAAAGTAGACTTGTATAAGTGTATATGTGTGTTGGGGTGTGTATATATTAGCTTAGGAATCAAATGAACTTTAAGGAATTATAGCGCAAGTCATTTGCCCTACCAAGAGATGTCCCTTACATATCATAACAGCATCTTAGAGTTTGAAACAAATTATTTCTGAAGCAATGTGGCATCACAAAAGCATGAATGGGAAAAGTATTTATTAGATGAAGCATGACAGCAAGCTCAGAACAGAGGTGTCTTCCTTTTTCTCCTGGCGTTTTTAAGGAATAACGTATTCACAGCATGGTGAATTTTTCTGAACTTTTAGCACATGAGACCTAAGGGACTACATGTCAAAGAGGTTGAATTAACCAAAACATTAGTGCTCAGAGATGCTTGATTTTAATGACTATATTCTTGAAATTTTAAAGTGGGTAAAATAGATTTCACTATTTCTAGTATGTAAGCTACAATGCCTTGGAGAGGATGAGATGAGGAACTGCAGCTTAAGAACACAGTTGATTTTTCATGAGAGGCATAAAGGAGCAGCAGTGAGTCTAAATTGCCTACAAGTTTGAACAGCTACACAGGTTTCTGGAGATAGTTTGATTCTTCTGTTATTTAGAAGATGTACTTTCATAATTGAGTTAGAGACAACCTCCTACCATCTCAGCTTATTCAGAGTGGGGTTGAAGAGTCAAGGTTTTGGCTTGGTCTATTTATGTCCAAATGTAAAGAACTATTGAAAACTGTATGTGCAGCTTTGTTGCTGGATGTGTTCTCTGCTATCTTGAAAAGTCTGTGTTATTTGAATTCAGAATATCAGTTTCCTAGGTATATCCATGTAAGTGGAAGACTTTCTGCTTGAGACAAAAGGATGTCTGTGTATCCAATACTCAGACATCCAAGCATCAGAGAACTGATAACACTGCTGTTGCCTCCATCTTATAAAAGATACGAGGCTGCCCAGTACAAACATTCAAAAATCAGATTGGGACTGCAGCTGCGATCTTTTGAGCTTCTGCCCACTTTCAAAGACTTAAAAATTTTAGATCTGTTAAAGCAAAACTGCAGTGCCCACCTGATCCTATGACTCAGGAGGGGCCTATATGAAAACAGACTTCCATGGCAGCTGTGATAAAGTCTCCCCTGGGGGAGCCTTACAGAGTGCCTATATAAGGACTAAAAAAGAAGAAATGAATGAAGGAGAGAGACAGATAAAAGCATAAAGCAGGAAAGAAGTTTGGGCTGTCTGCTAACCATCTACATCTAGTAAGTAGACATGCAGCTGTGGTATAATTATGGGATATGCAGCCCCTTTCCCAGGGCTCTTCTCAAATGTAACTCTCAGTGGCCTCTGCTCCTTTCAACTGTATTCAGTTCAGTCACGTAGAATTTAGTCCTGGCATGACAAGGAACTGAGAGCGAAATCACCCTTTATTCAGTCGCCAGCACTCCCTAGTTTCCATGCATATGACATGTAAGGGTGTTCTGTGAACAGCTGCATATTTCTTCACATTTCACTTCATTCTAGAGTCGCATTAATCAAAACTGAGTCCTGCCTGTAGTCACCCTGGACCTAACTGGCCACAGTTATCCATCATAGTTGATTCGTACTGAATTTCACTCAGTTGTAGCAGTAATCTTGTCCTGGCATTGATTCACAGAAAAAGAGAACATTGATGGCAAATAACAGAGGAAGTGGCCTAACAGGGTCAATAAGCATATAGCAACAATAATAATAATCCTGATGGACATGCAGTTTTGCTTTAAATAGAGAGCTGAATAATAGTTACCTAGTCATAAAAATAGGGCAGGTTATGAACTCCATTCTATAGTGGGAGCAACTATGTGAATGGAATCTGGTATGTAGAAGTTAAGCCTCTGACCCAGAGGTGCTTTCAGCCACTGGAAATAACCTCCTGGAAGAGTGGCAGCAGCATATGGGTCCTCAAAGGGATTGGGCAGACTGCTAAGTGGGAGGGTGGATTGGTTTTGATGAGATTAGATCCCATCTGCTGGAGCTATGTTAGTTCAGTAAACCCAACTCTTTATCTCAAAGTTCAACACTGATATACAATGCTGCCTTTTGGATTTCCAGCATTATTATTTGATCTTTGTGGATATCTTTCCTAATGAGCAGCAAATTGTTCCTGGACTCCTCCAGCATCATTTCCACTAGGTTTATCTCTTTGATCTGTTTTTTTCTTTCCACGTTTTATAGGTAAACTAAAAATGACCAGGAGGTGTAAAAGCATGAAAACAAACAAAAAAATGTGCCCTCCCCTTCTTCTTAGTAGAGAGGTCCATGAAAAATAAGTTTTAAAAACTTCAACTCCCAAAGTTGTGTGTCATTAGAAATGAAAACTTGTCTATTTTCTTATATAAAAATGAGATTTTTAAAGGTAGTTTTTACCCATCATGCAGGTCTCTGAAGCTCAGCAGAATAAGATGACTTCAATGCAATAATAACCAGCACTGATTCCCTGTGCATTTTTTCTAGCACACATTTTTTTTCCAGCCGACACTATTGAGTAAAAAGCTAAACTAATCTTCCCCTTCCTTTTATGTTTTATGGTATGTTTCACAAGCTCCCCTTAGATTAAACTTCTAATACTATGATTCTCACCAGACTTTGGGAAGCCATGACTTTTCCTATCATGTTATTCTGTTGAGTTCAGTAAATGTTTCTATTAAACACAAAAGTCTTTATGCATGTGCATACTACTGCAGTATATATCTTTGCCAGTTGGTATGTGATTTCACTCATGGGCTTTACTAGGCATGGCTGGAAGACAGCAATTCATTCTGCATATGCCAAAACCCAAATCCCAAAAGTTTTCCATACACTGCATATGTGCGACACATCAAATATTTGTTCACTGGGGAAGACAGAACAGCATGGGACCACCTGCTCACTCTACAAAGGGCATGGGAGTCTGTGAACAAGCAGCCTACACACAGTGGTGTGGTAGTCTCAGAGCTGCCCATGCAAGCTCTGAAACTTCATCAGGGAGAGACAAAAAGCACATGGTTTTGTAGCATTTTCCTGGCCAAAACCACACATGCCCCAGAAGACCTACACAAACGCACATACTTTGGTTTTTTACTTTTTTTAACTCTGTGCTACTGAGCCATGTAATTAGCTAACCTGTAGTTACTGGAATGATGGACAATGATATTTCATTAATTAGAGACATATTCCCAATTTTATTCAAAGTAGTTCACCATGTAATCACTGATAGTTGTTAGGAGAAGGAGAGGGAAAGGATGAGAGATGTTCTTTCCTGCAGATGTGGTAAATGCAGGGAATATGTTTTGGTGTTACGGGACACTGTCGCTGTGGCAGTGGAGACTGTGAGAGGAGTTGTAGGTAGAACACAGGAGGAGAATAGTGCAAATATAATAATAATTCCTGAGGAATAGATGCATTCTAGTAAGTGCAATAGTAGAAGCAAGACCAAGGTGGTAGAAAGCAGTGATACATGCATTTCTTCTCCAGGCCTCAACTTTCTTGTGTGCCTTTCTTAGCAGTGAGGCAGGTCAGTGGACAGAGCCATCCATTCATACCTGAGCAAATGTGTTTGTGTATGTCTCAGAGTCAACCTTTCTATCTGTATGACTAGCTCATCTTTTCAGTTTACCAAAGACTATGGGAGTGACTCACTAGTTTTTTCCTGGACTTGAAAATGCAGTGTGCATGTTATATGAGAGAAGGAGGCACAGTAAGAGAACATAAAGTGTAGCTTTGTGGTAAATCTTATTTAACTATCTGCAAGTAAATGCTGATATTTTGTTCAGTCCAGTACATGCATGCAAACCAATATTCTTATGGCAAAGTCAAACACTGATATCAGACATTATCCAAATTTTGATGCATTTCACAGCAGTCAGTAAGAATTCATAGTTCTGCTTGGTCAGAGAAGACTTGTATAGCCTTAGACTTCTGACTTTCCACAGTTCTTTCTAACAAGCTACACTTTTCATTATCCAATTCAGTGAAGTGCTGTAAAATGGCCAGTGAAATTGAAAAATGAAGGAAAAAAAAAAATTAGTTATAAAGTATAATCTATGATTCACAGAACTTGGAAAACCTAGTACTTTTTCAACATTCATTTGATCCATTAATCTTTAATGTGAAATGTATCCTCACACACTGTCAATAACTTTTTTCTTCTTCATTCTGCAGTTATCAGGTAGAAATGGTTTTGTTATATATGAAATTTAAGGTTGAATTTTAAAAAATATAACTGCAAAAAATAAGGAATATAAAGGTGATAATTTTCATACTTCAAGTATGACATTTGCAGATTTTAAGGAAATACTGATCTTTCCTCTCATAGCAAGCCATCACATACACCATGCTTTTCTTTTAGGGCAAGAGTGAATAAGAAATAGCTAACATACACATGCAAGTTCAACATGTATACAAACCCTATGAAGCTAGTGTTTGTTAAAGCAGGAGATCAGCTGGAACAAATTGTAATAGAAAGGGAAAGAAGTGCCTTGTACTGTACAGAAAGATACTTCAAAAAAACTTTGTATGATTAAAAAATTACAACCAGTTCTTATTACCCACTGTGACATTATGAAGGCTTACCTATGCCCTTTCATAAAAGCACACACATCTTCCCTGCATGTGTCCTTTGCCTTTTTGTAGCTGCTAGGCAATTTCTAGATAATCACTTCAATCTTTCAGATAGTATCAAAAAGCAAAAATTGGGCAATTACTTAAGAAATACCTTGAGAAATTTCTTGAGTTTTTTTTAAACTATCAATTGTTAACTGCTAGCTTTTTCTACCTTCTGCCTTTTTGAGCACTTTAGCAGCTTGCTTCTGGGACCTCTGGCTCGAACGCAAAAAGCTGGAAGCAGCTAGCTTTTAGCAAAGAGATGCATGGAATGGCAGTGGCATGCTTAGGTTGCTGCAGGCCAGTTGCATTTGTGATCCTCCTTACGCTCTGCAGGTAGTGTATATATGTAGACATATGTATATATATTATTACACATATGCTCACTTTCAAACTTCAGAAGAAAAGCGTTTTTTCCAAATATATAATCAGGCCAGATGTCAGAGTTCATTTGACATTTTTCTATACTTTTCAGACTAACACAAAACGAAAGAATTTGTTAAAATGCAGAAATAACCACTAAACTTGTTAGGATTTTGTTTGGTATCGGCCTCTGTGAAAATGAAGCTCTGCTACTTAATGAAGCACTATCCTCTGAAAATAAGCATTATTGGATATATATGTAGATGCTTATTTGGTTATAGAAGACTGCTGGGCTTTATTTTTCTTAGGAATTGATGGGAAAAGGCGAACATAAGGAAGCGTGTTTCCACAGGACTGTGAGAACCTCACTTTTCTTGTATAATTTTGCTCTGAGTATGAAGTGAATCTTACTGAAGCAGTTGCTGAAAACCTTGCTGTAAAAATTAAAAATGTTCATCACATGGTAATGTGGTGGGATTTTTTTTCAAGGGAGAAATATTAGATTGTTTTATTTAATGTATCAAGTACTGCCTGGGAAAAAAAAAAGAGAAATCCTTGCTATTAAAGACTGCAATATAAATCCTGTCAGACAACTAAATTAATAAAAATGCTGTAAGCAATAAGAAGAATGCAATTTTCTCTAGGAAGGCTTTTCTATCTCTACTATTTCTGGTCTACAGCTGCAGACCACTACCTCCCATTTTCCATACAAAATAATTAAATGTAGTTATCAAAGGCATAAACTAGCCAGCTAGGGATTTAGAGAAATTCAGCTAACTTTTAAATAATTAATCTGCCTTGATAATAAAAAAAAACCTAATTGAGAAAGCACTATAGTGAAGTTTCAAGAAGGTAAGAGTTAGCTTAGAATATCTGAGAAGTGCTAAAATTGAAGGGAAAGAATGAATCCTAAAAACTTCTTATGCTACCTAATACATACCACTCTGTGCTTGTTAACACACACACACACACAAAAAAGTAAGTTTGAAGCTTTTTCAAGCAAATCTGTTCTGAAAAGTAATAATTTATTACTGAGAAAAGGGACATTTTTCCCTTTGTCTTTTTATAAATAGCAGCTGAGTAAAAGCCTAAAAGTTTCAGCAGGAAAAGCAGTAGGTTCAGGAGGTATTTAAAATATCAGTACAGTATGAATTTGTTAATAGAATTAATGGTTTGTTTCTGATATTGGACAAGCGGTAGCTGATGAAGCCCTGCAAAACCTTGACCTGGTAAACTGTACCAGAGTAGTAGATGTCAGACTAGTTCTCACCTCTCCTGTGGGTAGTTTGTCCTTGTTTACTTCTAGGTGCTTTTTGGGGTGTCTCTGTCACACCTCGAAAAAGGTGAGTGAATTATTTTAATCAGCCAAATAAAGCTCAAAATCTGATCAAATTGGAATCCACTCTGTTCACAATCCTGCTGCATTGTTGGATGGAAACTTGGTGTAGACTCATTTTCTCTGCCTAAGATACATATTTGGTGCTGCTTGATTGTCCACTAAGGAGAATTTGCAGGAAATATCACAAGCAGCAAATATTATGGTCCACTTTAAAGTAGCCATGTCTTTTGCAACTGTAGTTCACAAATATATGATTCTAAGGTGTTTGAACCAAGTCCTAGTTTTGAAGTTCAGAACAAAGGTCTGTTAAAGTAGAAATACGCATACATTTTCACCAAGATGACGTATTATGTGAATAAAAAGCATTGGTGAATAAACAATAGTTAGTAAAAAAATGTTCATATTTTTTTAGCTGTACACTATTGTAATGCATAAGCACACTGTTGTGTATGCTCTGAACAACTGACTGTAAAACACTGGTATAGCCTACGTTAACCAACAGGAAATTACTATACTCTGCAATCAATGAAAAATGTATATGTGCTCTCTGTCAGACAGTGGTCAGAAATCCCATTTCCACCTGCATTGCAGTATTTTCATGAGTGAAGATTTCTAAGTCTCAAAATTTAGTCTGAAGTGGCTTAAAGGCTTTGCATGTACTGCCCAAGTAAATAAATAAATAAATAAATAAAGGGGAAAGCACTTTGCATTTTCCCTGTTGGCTCACTTAGGAGCTAAGAGAACACTTGCCTTACGACTAATTGAGTTTATGTCCTTTTAGAGTATTTCTTGGATCAAATTTTAAGAAACACTTTGATTTTTGCAGTAACATTCACCAGTTCAAAGCCCAGGTTATAAAGAAGTCCTGCCAGCTCACATAAAGCTCCTTCAGTCCAGCTACATGAATCTCTCTGAAGAGCAAATCAGAAGACAAATACAAAGTCACTCAGGACAAATTCACTGATCACAGTTCACGGACCACATGCTTTTGTGGTTTTTTTTTCAACTGGGGCAAAGTGAAAGAAGAGTTCTAGGCTGACAGATGCCCACATTTTTTGAAGATTTGGGCTGTTTAACATGCCTTTTCTCTAGAAAACCAAAGAAGTAGTAATTGTAAGAGCAAAACACAACTTGACTAATGATAAAAAAGAGTTCTTGGTGATAAACACACTCTGCTGAAACTTCAAAAACATGAATTTCTTGGTTCAAAGGCAGGTTTCCTTCAGGACCTTGAAGGAAGCATTTATCTTGCCTTGGTGTCAGTTCTAAGACCTGTAAAATGAAGATAAAAGAAATATGTTTCACCCACCATTTTTTTTAGTTTTTGGAAAGGAAAGTGTGTAGCCCAAGGACTATAAAACATAACGATGGAGCGGCAAGAATTTTCATGGAAAGTTCCACACTTAGAACGTTGGGCACAGTCTCCCAAAATCTATGCATTACCTTCTTATTATCAAACTGTAAGTAAAACTACTTAATTACTGGAATTGTAACGAAACTAAAACTTGACAGGAATTTAAAATGACCTGTACTAAAGTTTGAGGGTAATACAGATTTGACAGTTGTCTGAGAGAAACTGAACCTGAAAAAAACTTCAGATAATTCAGTAAATGCTCTGCTGCTGATTCCCTGCCCAGCTCTGATGATAACTGTGCTCTGCTCTGTATCAGCTAAGTTAGTGCAGGATGGATACAGGCAAAGCCTCAATTCCGCTCTTGGGCTATGAAACCTGTTAAGAAATTTGTTTTGCTGTATTTGGAGGATAGAACAGAAGTCTGACTGAAACGTCATAACACTCCCTATCTTCTTTAAAATTTAAACTCCATTTGATACATTAAAAAGACGTTAACATGGGCTTTGCATTCAAGTAAGTATTGGGTGTGCATGGCAAGGTTTTGGTAGTGGGGGGTGGTTCAAGGGGGACTTCTGTGAGAAGCTGCTAGAAGCTTCCCCCATGTCCAACAGAGCCAATACCAGCTGGCTCCAAGACGAGCCCGCCGCCAGCCAAGGCCGAACCCATCAGTGATGGTGGTAGCGCCTCTGGGATAACAGATTTAAGAAGGGAAAAAAAAGTTGCAGTGGGCACAGAAACTGAAGCCAGAGAGAGGGTCAAGAATATGTGAGAGCAACAACCCTGCAGACCCCCAACCCTGCAGACCCCCAGGTCAGTGAAGAAGGAGGGGGAGGAGATGCTCCAGGCGCCGGAGCAGAGATTCCCCTGCAGCCCGTGGGGAAGACCATGGTGAGGCAGGCTGTCCCCCTGCAGTCCATGGAGGTCCATGGGGGAGCAGATATCCACCTGCAGCCCGGGGAGGACCCCACGCCGGAGCAGGTGGGTGCCTGAAGGAGGCTGTGACCCTGTGGGAAGCCCATGCTGGAGCAGGCTCCTGGCAGGACCTGTGGACCCGTGGAGAGAGGAGCCCATGCTGGAGCAGGTTTTCTGGCAGGACTTGTGACCCCACAGGGGACCCACGCTGGAGCAGTGTGCTCCTGAAGGACTGCACCCCGTGAAAGAGACCCATGCTGGAGCAGTTTGTGAAGAGCTGCAGCCTGTGGGAGGGACCCCACGCTGGAGCAGGGGACGAGTGAGGAGTCCTCCCCCCTGAGGAGGAAGGAGCGGCAGAGACAGCATGTGATGAACTGACTGCAACCCCCATTCCCCATCCCCTTGTGCCACTGCTGGAGGGGAGTAGATAGTGAAAAGTGCAATTGAAGCTGAGCCTGGGACAAAGGAAGGAGTAGGGGGAAAGTGTTTTAAGATTTTGGTTTATTTCTCATTATCCTACTCTGATTTGATTGGTAATAAATTAATTTTCCCCAAGTGAAGTTTGTTTTGCCCATAAGAGTAATTGGTGAGTGATCTCTCCCTGTCTTTATCTCAACCCATGAGCTTTCATTATATTTTCCCTCCCCTGTCCAGCTGTGGAGTGACAGAGCAGCTTTGGTGGGCACCTGGTGTCCAGCCAGGATCAACCCACCATGTTAGCTAAAAAAGATCCACATACAAATTCAAAGGTTTCAAATAAGAAGGGATTTCCTGATTAATGAAGGTAGAGGTTGATCCTCACTGTTGTTCCAATGTATGGCTTAGGATGGTAACATTAAGTTTCTTGTTTCAAGGCTTGATGGGTTTTTTTTAACAAGTTATCTGCCTCATAATACATAAATTATCACAAATTTACACTAACATAGTTATGTTTTGAAAATTTCAGAGATTAATAGTATCAATTGCCTGCTTTCAGAAGTGCTCTCCTTTTGGGTTTTGCATTTTTTTTGAGTCATCAAAACATATCAGTTCCTTATAATATCATTTCAAGTTCTGCTATTAGAAGAGCTAAGGGGTTTTCTTTTGAGGACTTGGGGTTTTTTGTTTTCAATAAAAATGGTGAACACTGGTGTATGATTACATGTCATTGGTTTAAAAAAGAAACTTGTGCTGTCATTTCTGTGATGGCCTTCTTACATTCTGCATATCACTTTCCACTATTAAATTACAAAAATATAATTATTTCCATAATTAAATTATTAATATAATGCAGTGTTGTTAGAGTATTTCATTACTTCTCAGCATTCCTTCAGTGCCGGCACTTGAGTTTTCACTATCTTCAGCTGAGAATCTGTAGAGAAGAGGGAGAAACCACTTTGCCTTATTTAATGGAGCACAGGCTGGGATCACTGTACTGTCAAAGAAGCCTTCAGCCAGCCTCACTCTACAGTGTAGTGTTCTCAGAGGTGTTTGCTTTGGGGGTTTTTTGCCATATCTGATTAAGATGTTCAATAACTGGATACATGCAACTTAGGTGTTTTAGTGAAAACACAGTTTAAATATTCTTCCATCTTTGCAGCACCTCTGTGCTTTCTTCTTTCTAAAGTTACCTGTTAGATTCAGCATTTTCTCTGCTCAGAAGCAGTATCCTGCTGCTCTCTGGCCCTTGGTCACAAACAGAGCTTTGGTAGCTTCTCTATCCCTCTCTGTAATTGACTGCCTTTGCAGGAACAGGAGGGTGCTGAGGGCAGGTGGATTACAATAAGGTATGGCTTTGCCAAACGGTTTAAGAATAGAACCCCTAATATCATCTTTTTATGGATTTTCTGTGATGGATTATTATCTTTCCTATGCAATGGTAATAGCCTAGCATTGCAGAATACTGGATTTATTTCTCTCACTCAACAAGCTAAATCAGGTGTGGCAGAAAAGGGGATAAAAAAACTGACTGGCTCTGCAGAATGACTGAGCTACCTGAAATCTGAATAAATATGATGTAATCAATCAAGAGGTGCCATGAATGCAGTCAATGTTAGGGTCAGAGTCACTGAGAGAAGTATAATTTCATGCTTGTGTAGATCATAAGTCCACCACTCTTCAGTCTGAATACGGCTGCTGGATTTTCTCTTTGTACCCTTTCTGTCGTTACGGATTTCTCTGTCTCTCAATCACCCTTTGCCCCTAGCAAATACGGTCTACTCAGCACAGTATTTGAAGTTCAAAATGTTGTCTTCTGAACAGTAGAGCATTTCTCCTCTTTGAACAGGTAATAAAACTAGAAAAATTTGACTTGACCTATTCAGCTTTGAGACTTTGGAAAAAGTGGACCCAGACATGAAGCACGAGTTGCAAAAAACAGGTTTTTATCCCTTCATGGTATGTTTTGTTTATAATTAACTGGCACAGGAACTCACACAGGCCCTAACCATAATAGCTGTGGCAGCAGAAAGTCAGGAAGTATCAGAAATAGAGACCAGCTTGAGCAGCAGTGGACTAGTGGGTAACTATCTGAGTATATGCAAAAGGATTTTATATACAAAATACCCATTTGTTCACAATTGCACAGAGATTGCTCATATGTATAGCCCTATAAAAACCAATTTTCAATACACAGTTTAAGTAAATAATTTATGGCCTTACCACAGTTTAAGTAAATAATTTATATTGCACTGTTGCCCCATCATTGTAATTTCTTGTTGCTATATATTCCTTTGTGATAAGCAAGTTATCATCTTGGTCATCAAGTCTTAATACCGTCACTACAGAAAATAGCTGATTTGATACCTGCCTCTGTCACTTCTGTTCTCAGCTGTTCCCATACATTCAATCCTGGGCCCTGTTTCCTTCTTTCCCCCTTAAAAACCATCATTTCCTTATTCTTCTCCCCTGTCTAAAGGGCTTTTCTTTCACCACAAAGTGACTAGCACACCAGTCTTCTGCTGAGTTTCTCAGTTGTTATTCTCCAGTATGTTCAAAATATTGCCACTATAGAGAGTAGTTCCCACATTAGACTCATACACTTTTCCATTTTGCAAAGCTCTTGATCATGCTTTCAAGTCCATATATTATCTAATTTGCACCTACGCTTACAGTTTAATTTCATGTTCTTTCGTCTGCTCCTGCTTAGCAACAGTCAGGTTTGACTTAATAAATTTTAATGTCATTTCTGTACCTCCTTCTGTGATGTCCCATTGCCTAGAAATATTGATTCCTGAATCTCTTTGCCTTGCCATCATATGTGCTTTGCCAAAATCTACAGGTGATAACCCCTCTCCTTTCTTTGCTTCTGCAAGAAGGAAAGTAGGAAAAAGAGCAAAACCAACAAAGTATACTTAAAACTATGAAGTATTTTTGAGTACTCTGTGAAATCCTTTGCTGCCTTCTCCCACATATCTACTTTCATGATTCTCACCTATCTTATAATTTGAATTCTTAGAGTGAATTGACTCAATGGATTTATGCAGAGAACCCAGCCCAAAATCTTCTTCTCCAGGATGGAAGTGTTTCTGTGTAAATTTGCTTCTTTAGGAAGATAATTTATGCTGAAGTCCTAAATTTGACCGCCTTACACTCAAACTGTCATTGTTTCAATTAAGTATTTTTCAACCCCATGCATGCTTTGCCTCCTTCAGCTGAACAAAAAAACTGCTCATGGCATCAATTACAAGCTCATCTAGCATTATTTTTAATGCTGAATTGGACATCAGGTGCAAACCTTTTGGGATTAGATCTGTATTTATGGTCAGCTACTACTAGCACATCAAAAGGTGAGTGCATTGAAGAATATAGTGTTTATTATACTTATTTGCTGAAAAGATTGCTGAAGTGTTTTCAGCTGCCAATAGTTAAAATGGCTACAGCTTGAATTATTTATAAGTAAATCCTCAAACCAAGTCAGTGCCCAGTGGATTTAGCTATTTCATTCATGTCTGTGTTGGTAGGTCACAGTTGTTTACCTAAACCTTCATCTACATCTTTAGCTTATGAATTCTTTCATATGACAACTGAAAAGTGTCCTGCTACTGACCGCTGTTAGTCTTTTGATTTTAATAAGGGTTCTCAGCACAGGGGAAAGAGAAAGCAATGATCCAGATTTTTATTCTTATCCCTTAAAAGGTGCAAAAGGAAAACATGTACACCCACAAAAATGTATATACAGTGTATTCAGTGACCTGAATTGTTAAGCATCATCTGTAGAGGTGCAAGTAATTGTTGCATGATGATTACTCTCATCAGCCTAAAGCATGAAAGCAATTGAGTGAAAAAAATCCTCGTGTTATGTAAAATGATTACTGCCTGTGAGCCATAATAAACAATGATGTTCTCACAGTGGTGATGTTAAGCAGCAGAACAAATGAGTGCAGCCTGCTGATTGTGCAATGTCTTCATCATTACCAATTGCTGTAACCCCCAGTAAGTAAATGATTTAATTATTGGGGTGTCTGCATGATCCATTTCTAAAAGGAACAAAGAGTACAGAGAATGCACCACAGCTACCTTTGACACCAAGTGACTTAGACATCTACAGTCCTAGGTGTTTCTCCTTGTTCTGTTTTGCTTCTGCTCTGTAGGATGTCCAAGAGGTGTGTTAAAATGCAACCACAAAGGAGTGCAGTGTCAATTTATATACAAGAAGTTAGAAATCATGATCCAAAGTATAACTGATTAAAAAAAACTTCAGGAGAGCAGGAGAGAAGAGATAGGAGGAAAGACTAGGTTTTGTGCATACAATGCATGACAGCAGTATCACCGTGACTTCACAAGTTTTATTTCTTTACCATTCCTACAGACTGGGCTTCATCCAGACATTCATAGGTTTAATGGTGTGATTACTATATTTAGAAATTCAACTAAATGCTAATCAAAGAGCAAAACTGCTGTAAAATATCATTGAGTCCATGCAAAAATGAGATTTCCCATGTATTACATAAGAATCTTCCTTTATGCAAATTGGGTGGGCAACCATCTTTTGCAAGTTGAATAACAAGACATCAGTTTGCATCTATGGTGGTCCAGATCATCAGCTGGTGCTGAAAATCAATGAAAATCATTATCTAAGGTAAATTTGCATGAAGAGCTGCAATATAGCATTGAGAAGTCTGCCCTTAGTTTTAGCTGTGCTTCTACCTGTACAAGAGCCAGATCAAGTATCTCAGTACTGCATTGTATCTGGCAGGGTGCACATATACCAAACAACTTATGAACCATAATCCCATTTTCAAAAGGACATTCAGCACTTAGGAACTGAAGACTCCCTGAAAGTCAGACAACCCTCCTTGATTCAGTTTTCCCCTTCTGGTCAATGTGAGATAACCTCCTAAGTGCTGAACCCATCCTTGCAAATACAAGTCCTGAAATCACCAGGTTTTTTAAATACCTGTGAAAATCTTAATACTCTGCCTACTTTGTGGAATTAAATAGTATAAAATGGAAAGATGGGAAAGAAAATGGCATTTCCTAGCTGTATTATAGATTCTCTGCACCAGCCTTTCAGTTTTTATGGACAGACCTTTGAGGCAGGAACTTTCTGTCTCCCTGTGTATGGAAAATATTTAGCACTGGCTGGTGCTTTTAGCTGCCAAACATATTACATTTCTTGTTGTCTTTGTAGGATTGTGTCGTGGTTTAACCTCAGCCAGCAACTAAGCACCACGCAGTCGCTCACTCACTTCCCCCCCACCCAGTGGGATGGGGGAGAGAATCAGAAAAAAACCCTAAAACTCATGGGTTGAGATAAAGACAGTTTAATAAGACAGAAAAGAAGAAAATAATAATGATGATAATAATGATGATGATAATAATAAAATAATAATAAAATTACGATAATAATAATAAAAGAATTGGAATATGCAAAACAAGTGATGGACAATGCAATTGCTCACCACTTGCCAACCGATGCACAGTTAGTCCCTGAGCAGTGATCCCCCCTCCCTGCTCAACTCTCCCCAGTTTATATACCGGGCATGACATCACATGGTATGGAATATTCCTTTGGCCAGTCTGGGTCAGCTGCCCTGGCTGTGTCCCCTCCTAACTTCTTGTGCCCCTCCAGCCTTCTTGCTGGCTGGGCATCAGGAGCTGAAAAATCCTTCACTTAGTCTAAACACTACTTAGCAACCACTAAAAACACGAGTGTGTTATCTACATTATTCTCATACTAAATCCAAAACATAACACTATACCAGCTACTAGAAAGAAAATTAACTCTACCCCAGCTGAAATCAGGACAGATGGTAACATGCATATAAGGTGGCTTTATCAGTCCCAAGGAATACTACTATCTCTGTTACTCATTGAGTAGATCA
The DNA here is from genome assembly GCF_900496995.4 of Aquila chrysaetos chrysaetos. NCBI lineage: Eukaryota > Metazoa > Chordata > Aves > Accipitriformes > Accipitridae > Aquila > Aquila chrysaetos. The sequence goes on along the minus strand of NC_044030.1, from coordinate 14,018,734 downwards.
CACCATTCTTCCTCATTAGACTGTAATTGCTCTGTAATTATTTTAACTACAGCTGGGACAATAAGTCTTGATGGAACAGTACCTTAAAAGGAGCACTGAGGATTCAAAAAATCATCCCCTCACTTGATTTTTATTACTTTTCACCTCCTCCTGCTGCAAGTATCGCAAATGTCACAATAGCAGAAAGGAAAAAGAAAAAGGTTAAAGAATTTGAGTCAGGATGATCACCCACATACCCCTGTAACAACATGTCCTCTCCAAAAAATCTATATGAAAAGCCACATTTGTTGGAGACATTCTGCAGGGGGAAAAAAAAAAAAAAAAAAGATTTTGTGCTTTGCATTCTTCATAATGAATTTCTTTCTCCAATTGTGTATGCACTCACTGACACCTCACTTACTAAAGCAGTTATCTAAGGACTAAGAATAGAAAACAGGAAAAAAAAATATTACAAGGCCTTCACAAGGGTAGTTCCAGCTTTACCTACCAGCATATTCCGCTTTCTTCTGTAAGCTTTCACAAGAGTTTCTTGACTGCATCTCAAGATCTACTTGTTAGAAGGGAAGAAATCCCTTTTAGCCATACTCCTTTTTACACACACTCTGTACAGTGTTTCAGGTCCTGTCCCAGACCAACCCAGTTACATACACCTCATAATGTATTTTTTTTCACTCAGAACAAAGATTTTCTTCCTGTGACCTAGTCCAGAATCCCTGCCTTCATCCCCTCCTACTTGGTGGTGCTCAGAGAACCAGTTACATGCAGCCATCCGCTTTATAAGTAATATGTTCCTGCAGCAGAAGCCTGGCAGATAAAATCTGCAAGACATTTCTGTAAACATTCACAGTTTAAAAAATAAGTAACTGTACATTACTGCTAGCTCTATTTCATTTTGGAAAATTCAGTTCTGCATGTGTTTGAATAGAAATTGTAGCTTATTCTAATTTTGTCCAAATTGATGTTAAGCAATCTTGCATTCTTCACTTTGCCATTCATTCTCATTTCTTCCCTGTTGCCTTCTAACCTGTCTGCATCCACTGCTCTGTTCCAGTTTGCATATATGTTTTCAAAAAAGTCATATTGCAAAAAAACAGCTGCTAGATATCAGCAGTATTTCTTCCAAAATCTGCAAGCTAAAATTGGTACAACAAAACTGACCATCTGAAGACTTGTCTCTTTGTGCCTGCAGTTTTCCACATTTGAGTAAAATATAAAGCCCTCAGAATCTGTTATCACAGTTGTTTGGGGGGTTTTTTATCTATTCTTTTTTATCACATTTCAGCTTTTCTTGGAAAACCAGCAGTATTGGGTTTCTGTGGCAGGGTGTTGGTAGCAAGGGGGTTGGCTTCTGTGAGAAGCTGCTAGAAGCTTCCCCCATGTCCAACAGAGCCAATGCCAGCCGGCTCCAAGACGGACCCAGCACTGGCCAAGGCCGAACCCATCAGCAACAGTGGTAGTGCCTCTGGGAGAACAGATTTAAGAAGGAAAAAAAGTTGCAGCAGCACAGAAACTGCAGCCAGAGAGAGGAGTGAGAACATGTGAGAGCAACAACCCTGCAGACCCCCAACCCTGCAGACCCCCAGGTCAGTGCAGAAGGAGGGGGAAGAGATGCTCCAGGCGCCGGAGCAGAGATTCCCCTGCAGCCCGTGGGGAAGACCATGGTGAGGCAGGCTGTCCCCCTGCAGTCCATGGAGGTCCACGGTGGAGCAGATATCCACCTGCAGCCCGGGGAGGACCCCACGCCGGAGCAGGTGGGTGCCTGAAGCAGGCTGTGACCCTGTGGGAAGCCCATGCTGGAGCAGGCTCCTGGCAGGACCTGTGGACCCGTGGAGAGAGGAGCCCATGCTGGAGCAGGTTTTCTGGCAGGACTTGTGACCCCACAGGGGACCCACGCTGGAGCAGTGTGCTCCTGAAGGACTGCACCCCATGAAAGAGACCCATGCTGGAGCAGTTTGTGAAGAGCTGCAGCCTGTGGGAGGGACCCCACGCTGGAGCAGGGGACGAGTGAGGAGTCCTCCCCCTGAGGAGGAAGGAGCGGCAGAGACAGCGTGTGATGAACTGACCCCAACCCCCATTCCCTGTCCCCCTGCGCTGCTGGAGGGGAGGATGTAGAGAAAATCAGGAATGGAGTTGTGCCTGGGAAGAATGGAGGGGTGAGGGGAAGGTGTTTTAAGATTTAGGTTTTATTTTGTCATTATTCTGCTCTGATTTTATTTGGTAATAAATTAAATTAATTTTCCCCAAGTGAAGTTTGTTTTGCCCATAAGAGTAATTGGTGAGTGATGTCTCCCTGTCCTTATCTCGACCCACAAGTCTTCCTTTATAGTTGAGGAGGGGAGTGATAGCTTTGGTGGGCAACTGGTGTCCAGCCAGGGTCAACCCACCACAATGGCACAGCTGCCTGAGATGTCACAACCAGCATGCTTCATGCTGACCCTATTTGAAGTGCAATGCCTATGTTTGAGGTGGCTATGATATAATGTGAAGTATAAATGTTGGTGGCAAAGGACTTCTTTCTTTTCCAGGAACATGTTTAGGGGCATTCTGAGCTCTTATTTTACCAGTCCTGAGTACTCATCTTTCTAAATAACTCAATGCCCTCAGTTTATCCTGTTTTTCAGTTTCTCCTTTCCTGCAGTTGACTCCTTATCCTTTGTGTGTGCTGTGCAGTTGGTGGATGCTCACCAGTCTATGACGTGTTAAGTTTCACTTAGGTAGTGTCTTTCTTTTCTTGTTGCACCAGGAGATGGTTTCAGACTTGCCTTATCTACTGCATTATAAACAAAATGTCCATGGTTCACTAGGACTTGGCATACTCAAGCAAACAGAGTAGACAGCGTCCCAGAAGCTGTCTTTAACCTACCTACCTAACTAAAAAATACTAACTACTACCTCCCTGCTGCACTCAAAAAGGAGTAAATTTGAAAAGTATTTTGACTAACAGCTGCATGCTTAGCACAAGGAAACTCATGATGGAAGGAATGACATTTGCAAAGAGGATGTATGTGCCCCAACTGGCATGTGAGTCTAGTCATTGCAACAAGCACCAGGGAAGGGAAGCCAACCATTAGCTGTGCCATAGTAGAGATGGACATCACAGGGAGCTCATTGTAATGTGGCAGGAAAGATGCCTCAAAACAACATACAAATCTTGACTCAATACTGTGGGAAAAACACTTTCTTGCTTGCTTCCACATATTGTTTTCTTGAAGTTGATGCAAAACGTACAATCTGAGAAGCCAGCAGTGAGATTTTCTTGCAAGCCAGCTCTAGGCCAGATGCTGGATATAAGCCAGCAAGGTATAGCTACAGCTGACATGAAAGCTATTTGTGTTGGGTGTGCTGATCCACTGTATACACCACACTGCAGTTGGTCAGTGAATTTGTAGTGTTGCCCTTTTAAGAAGAATGGCAATGATAAAACCTTGTCTTTTTCTGTATGTTCCAAGCATCACAGGGAAATCTTACAGACTGATAAACATCCTTCCCATAATGGAGGTGCTGCCAGCCAGGAAAAATAAGTATCCATAGAGAGTCTTCTTCCTCAAATGGATTGCTTAAGATTTGGAAATAACATACACAGCAATTCTTTGGAAGGGGGGGGGGGGGAGGTGACAGGGGGCAGTTTATAGGTGGCAGGAAACAGAATAGAAATGTATGGATAATTAAAAGCAAGAGTTTACTGCTGGTTCTTGCCTTGTGGGTATTAGGGAAAGAGAAAATGTTGCCCATTACCTGCAGTTATCACTAGGTAGGGTTCTCAGCCACAACAAATCACCCCCCTTTTAAGTGTATATGATTATGCCTCACAGACAGAATGTGGTCTACAAACCTGGATGCAAAGAAGCTTAGTGTAGTCCTTGATACAAACCCAGTTAAAGTCAATGTGGATCTCGAGTAAAATCAAAGTACTGAATCTTGCTTACAGTTCATGTTCATGACTGAACAGTAGCTCTACAATGACTGAATTATTGCTACCCCTTTCTCTTTTTGATGAAGTACTGGTATGCTCAGAGAGTATTAATGAACTAATTCTCTTTCCAACCATTCAGTCCTCTAGAGCCAATGTAGGACTTGAGCATTCTCACCCAATCACCTTGCATTAAACTGGGGGAAAAAATTACTGTATTAGCCAAACTGCTTAATGTTTCTCAGGCTAAGAAACAGCTTTATTTCCAGATATCTAAATTTCAGCTTTGCTAAAAAAAGTCAGTTGTTTGGATTTGTTTTTTTTTTTTTAATAATGCTCACAAAACATAAAACAAAAATCCAGTGTGGCCGCCCAGAGCTGCATTACAGGTTGCTGTGAAATTCCTAATTGGGAGAAAACCCCTGGCTCTGTAGAGTAAAGAAACAGGCTGTTTCATGCAGATGAAGTCCCTCCAGGATTCTGAAGGGCACCACCTCATTTTTTTGCATACATATTATGTCCTCCTACTGATTCCATTAGTGATTCATGGAAATTATACCTATTAAACGCAAAAATATTCATGGATCTGATTGCTGACATGCATATATTGGTTACAAAGACACTAAGATACCAGCTGTAAATTGAATGAGACTTTATTGTGTGAAGTTAAAACATGGTAATAGGATGGTATTTTCTCTGGACTTTTGAATCCCTGCAAGGTAAAATTATTTCTTTTAGAAAATAGAACATACTGCTTTATGTGTTTTGTTGTGATAGTAAGTGACAGAGGAGCAGATTTCCTAGCTAGCATAAACAGCACAGATCTGTAGGGTGCAATGGGTTTCCATCATTTCACATGAGCTGGGGATATGTTCCTTTGTATCCATAATCAGTGTATGCAGATATTTGCAGCCTGGCGTCTTCAGCCTGGGCTCTGAGCAGAATACCAGCAACATCTCTTATTTGTAGAATAGCAGAAAGGGCATGTGACAGTGTAAAAGAAGAGATGGGAAGAAAGCATTAAAGTATTGATACAGTAAGCTCTTGTTAGCCCTAGTAAAAATTGATAAAGGTGAAATTATAACAGAAGGTTTGAGTATTGAATCTGCTAAGAGACATCTACGTAGCAGGGAACCATGACTGATACCTCCTTCTCCCATCTTCTGAGAAGATCTGTTTGAGTTTGGCACGCTTGTCTCAGCTCCGTATGCTGATGCTAGCAGGGCTAGCAAGGTAACCTTGGTTCCCAGATTGACTGGATCTTTACACCTGGGATTTCAAACATTGCAGCAAAGCACATTCCTCATTTTTCATTTTTGGGGCTTAAGCCTATTGCAGAAGTAGAGATTTACAGCAAAAGCCATCTTCACAGTATCTCAGTTACCTCCCAGGTAATGACAGCTGCATGATCTTCTCTAATCTGAAGATATCATAGGAAAGATTCTGCTAAGCACAGAAGATTTGTCTTGTGGTCACCTGAAATTAAACTCAAGACACTTAACCAAACTGAAAATGCTGAATTTTGCAAACGTCAAGACAAACATTTGGAGAATTATTAAACAGATGAGATCCTTCAGCTGATAAATTGGGTGTTCCTTTATATAGCATATATAACACCTTCTCTGGACTTATTTCTATGATTCTTGGCAGTGCAAAACTAAATAAAATAATGAAAGTGACACAGACACAGACTTGTATTAAATGCCACACTAGTAAAGCTAAGCCTATCATATGTGACAGCCACGGTGAGATTGGATGCTGGGATACTGGCTTACCTTGCTCATACATCCTTACATATGCCTGTGGTTGCTCAGTTCTGCTGACCTTGCTTATAAGAAACTGCTGCCTGAGCTGCAGATTTTCTGGCAGTACATCTCAAGAAGAAGTGGTTAGCTAGATTATACCAAATCATTAACTGCAATCAAAGGTATAATCAGTTTTCTGAACTAAGCATAATAGTCTTACTGAAAGGGCTCTGTCAGGGAAGAAGATGGCTGGAGCGAAGTCCTACATGTCTGTACCACAGCTGTAAAGGCAAACAGGCATATGTGGATTTTGCATAACTTGACCACTCCTTTGAGCAAGTCATTGGATCCACCTGTCATGCCAGATAGCTAGAGGTGACAGTTGGTGCATAAATTGTGATTATGTTTAATGTTTTTATTCAGGAGAAGGAGTGCAATATTGTCGGAGAACAACTTTCTAGAACTCCCCCATCTCTGAAGTTACCTATAGGAAAACAGTTTCTGTTTGGGGTTTTGTTTGGTTTGGGGGTTTTGCCCTGTTTGTTTAGTGGTAAAGACCAGTGTTTATAATTAGGCTTAGGTATTTTAATTCTGAAGAGACCAGAGGTTTGAGATACAATGTAGTCATATAGCATATGTAGAGATACTGTGACCTTACACTGGAGGAATTTCTGAGGTACACACAGGAAAGTACAGTATTTTAAACAGGAAGAAAGTGAATATACACTAATATCTGTGCAACAACTTCTCCTACATTAACTATATATTTAAATTTCGTCTTGAAAATATTGCCGAGTTTTCTAAGTTGGGGATTTGTTTGACATGGCTTTGATATAATCCAAATCTCTGAATGCAATTCTATAAACTTTCTAGCTTGCTGTTCTTTTCTAAATATTAGCTGTATAAAATATTTCATTTTGTGTGAGTACTTTTCTTCATGCACATGGATTATTTTTTCACATCCTTTTTTCTCTATCCATCCTTTTTATTAGCCTTCCATTCCATGGGCTCAGAGTGCTGCTGCTCCAGCTCCATTTTAAAATCTGGAGCTTGACTCTGCTTTCAGAAAGTCCAGAGGAATTTTGTTATTAAAGCTCATGAAAATGTGATAATGGATTCCTTTCTTTGTGGATGTATTTAATTTGCATTCAGACTCCTTATTATATTAGATAAATATGTTCAAGCAATCTAACTTCCCATGTGTTTGCTCCTCAGAAGTAACTACCCTGAAATACTGATAACACTGAGGTGAATGGTACTGTCTTTCTGTCTTATAGACCAAGACTTTATCTTCTGCCCTTTCATCCCAGTGATAATTGCTTATCAACAAAAGCAGGCTTCTTGGTGTGACTCTGAAGCCACCAAGTTTGTGGTCCCCAGCAAAGACGTATTAGGAGCTGGGTCCGGTGTATCAACCAGAGTGGTTTTAATAGAAACTGGATGATGAGGAAATATTGTATATGGTTGACTGTGGTGTCTGAGGTTGATAAGTCCCTTCCATGGTCTTGTTTCTCACTCCTTTGAACCCCTTCCCATTCTGACTCTGGTATGCTGCTGACAACATGGGAAGAAACAATGAGAAATATTTTCAATGGAAATAAAAAATAAATATTGCATTCCTCTTTTTTTTTTTTTTTTTTTTTTTTTGGTAAGAATGGCTTCTAACTGCAGTGAAGCTTTCACCCCTTCAAAGGATCAAAGGCAAGGCACAAAGATAAGAAACATCTGAGTGCATGTGGTTCATGTTAATAAAAATGCCCTTACAGCATTGCCTGCAGCAAAAGCAAGAGCAGTACTGGCTTTGGTGGAAGAAAACAACAGGCTTCCAGTTCAGAAATAATCATAAGATTTAGGCTGTGTTTTGCAAATGGCAACAAACTTGCATTTTACTGTACTAATACTAAAGAAATTGTTGTTGTGTAAGTACAGGAAATGGAAGGTTTCTTGGAAACTAAAGGGGCTGAGGATGAGAAGGGGATTTTTCTTTCCCCATTCCTTAGCTAACCCCTACTTAAAGTCAACAAGTCTTAACCAGTAGCCATGGCCCTTTGCATGGGAGCTCAGACATTGGGAAGCTTGCAACACAAGAGCAAACTGCATCCTATCCTTATTCCGCACTCCTCTGCCGTCGGGCATCCCTTCCCTTAACTCTCAGCTGCCTGCAGCAGCTCTGGTCTGCCCCCACCACATGAGGGAGGGAAAGACCCAGGACCCCCAGCACCATTCAGGGAGGACACCCTAGATGGAGCTGGTCAGCACACAGGGCATAGGCTGGCAACACAATACCATCTGCATATGTGCAGTTGGTGATACCAGTGCAGATAGTACTGCACACATGCTGAACTGTGGTACCAGTTTACAATCCATCGCCAGGTGCATGGCACTATGCTGAGCAGAAAGAAAGTCAAGAGTAATTTTTGTGTGAGTTACAGGATTGCAAAGAGGCAGCAGCTAACACTTAAGATGAGAGCTAAAAGGCTCTCAGCAGTTCATGCTCTCATGGCAAGAGGCTGTCAGTTCCCAAAGGGCTTACAGATCAATTACACAAATGAGGAAAGCGGTGAGAAAAGGGCAGTGTTGAAGAACTGAGAATGAACCAAGACCAAGAGCTGAGAATGACTCTGACACAAGTGGAACATCAATGACAGAGGCCAGGTATGCACCTGTATTTCCTGGATCCCAGTCTGAGCCTTAAAACTTTTTCTGCACATGCCAGTGGCCTTGCTGTAAGACTCCATCTTCTTTCCCAACTTGCAAAGATTTGTTTAATGAAAAGGATTAACATATTTTTCCTTCTGTTTGAATTATAGATTTTGCCATAAACACTCCACTGTTAAGCAATCTTTTTCTTCCTTTTTTTGTTTAATTTAGCTAAGGTGGTAACTCCTATTTTATGCATGGATTATTATTGAGTTGTATCGAATAGGAATGGTCCGTCCAACAGAGTAATAAATTAAGTGTTAAACCCAGAAAAAATGCAGTATCTCTCATCTCTTTCCTTGTCTTCTGATCTTTTTGCATTTTAGAAGAACTGACATTCTTTTCTCTAGCTTTCTTTTTCCCTCAGCTCCTCTATTTTTTGGTCATAGCCTCTCCTGTGTTACTATGGTTTTGCTTTAATTTTATTCCCCCTCTCCCTCTTTTTTATTGCCTTTGCTGTTTTGTTCTCCTGTTGCGTCCTGTTGCTTCTTAGGATACATCTTCATTCTTGCAGGAGGATTGCCTCCTGCAGGCAATGACCTGTCCTTCCCTGTAGCTTGGTCCCTCCCTGGCTGTGCTCCAGTGAAGGCCATGGAAATGTGCCTGATCTTTGAATCACAGCACCACTGAGAGGTTGTCAGTCATGTCTTACTGTGTGCATGTTGACTGGAGCTGCAAAACAAAAGAGAGCAAAAGGAAAGGAAAAAAAATGTTTTAAGAACTATGCTTCTGAGCCTGACGTTTGTAAACCGATTCCTCTGCATCAAGGCTAACAGTTTTCTTTGCAATGTTAAAACTGATTCCCAGAGAGACTCCTTTTTAGCGTGTTGACTTCAGGCTGCATGGTACGCTGATAGCCTGTGAGGCCTTGTGCTAACTCTTGTGCCCACCCAGCTGCTGTGATTTCATCTTATTCTTTATTGTCTTATATTATTGTTCTTAAATGTTCTGACCTGAATTTTACTTGCATTTGATAGTATTGCAGTTAAAATATTCTTCCTAAATGTCTCGATTAGTGATGTGTGAATGTCAACAGTGAACTGAGAGGACAGTTTTGGCCAAGGTAGAGGAGGTTGCACCAGGTTGTTTGTATCATAATACATTGGATGTAGTGATTTAAACAAAGGACAGTGTCACAACAGCATGCTGTGTTATAAATATCCATCAGGAGCACAACGATCCAACTGGCCATGGCTCTAAGTTAACCACCATCAACCAAAGTAGGCAATACAGTTTTGCATAGTGTTAATTTCTGGTCCATCCCAAAGAGTAAAAGGAATTAATGGCAAGAAAAGCTTTGCAAGAAAGAAGGAAGATTTGTAGCATGTGGACTTTTTAAGTCCATTTATGGAGGAATGGTAGTAGTCTTTAGGTAACTGTTAAGTTTAAGTTGCAGTGACAACCATAAGTTTGCTTTGGTCAGGGTTGATCAGTAGCACCTCTCTAAATTATAGAAAGAAGATAAGCCCTTTGTGTGGGTAATGCATCCTCTCTGCTTCCTTGCTCTGGTAACTTAAAGAAATCAAGGTTAAGATGAGGCTGAAATAATGTGCTCTCCATTGTTCCTTTCTTTTGTCTGACAATGGTTGAAAATTTTCTTAAATAATAGTGATTTCTTAAATATTTCAGTATTCCTATTTTGCCTGAGCACCATCTGTTGCATAAAGTCATTATTGAAAGCCTCATAGCATTCATTAAGAGCTTATATCCATTGCATTTCACTATTGTGCATGCATTAAAGAGCACCAAGAGGGCAACCGAGAGTAGTGAGTAAAAATCTATTGTGTTTTTTGCTTTTATAGCCATGGCATTAAACTGTACTGCCTTGCAGATTTAAAGGGCTCTAATGTTTTAGAAGGAGTAAGCCACTGAATCTTGAAAAATTCACGGTGAATTTCTACAGAATTTTCACAGCAAACTAAGTGTGAAAAATGGGACTTTGCTAGTGAAGATGGGGAGATTTTTCCAGTTCATGAAGTGCAGTATATAAGTAAGAATCATCACTCATGAGAAAAAATGAACAGATATCTTCTCAGGCCTAGAATCAAAGACCTGAAGCTCTAAAACTAAATGACCTTATAAAAGTGGGTGGAAAAAAAAGAAAACCCCTTCCATTGAAGTATTTTTTAAAACAAAAATCTCAAGAACATAATTTGCTTTGTAAATAACATACATACATTTTCAAATGCCCTGTGAGAAGAAAACTTTCAGCAAAACTTCCAGAAGTTGCTATCTCTTTTTTTTTTTTTTGTGGGATCTACAGTTCTATTGTGTTATATTGCATTGCTTTTCTGTAGCTTCGTCTTTCTGGCACAACTATTTCTATCACAGTGTAACTTAATTTATTATTCTTATGAAACAAACCCTCTCTTTTCAGGAAGAGATAGTGATGTATCACAGAGGGAAGCACTCCAGCTTGTGGAAATCCCAGTTCACAGAAGTAGGATATAGCCAGATTGTAATTCCAGTGAGGCACCATTGCGCCCAGGCATTTTGGGCATCAGTAAAAAAGCCACAGGTCTGGGAGGAAGGGGGGGGGGGGGGGTGGTGGTGTTGCTCTTTGGAGGAAGGGTTGGCTTTTGGTGTTGGGTTGTAGGTTTTTTTTCACTAGAGGGAAAAATAGTTCTTTCCTAGGGCAAAAATAGACCAAATACAACTTGTGAATAAAATATTTGGGTTTATAAAATGCAAGTTAGAGAGAGATATCTGTTATTGTATGAAACTCAGAACCTTAAATTCAAAAGGTAAACATTTTTTTTTCTTTCAGTACCAGAAGAAAGATAGATCACTCAATGCCTGTGGTTGCATAGGGAGGCCCCTAGAATGGGGAAAGAGTGCAACATTGGGTGAGCACTGGTCCCCGTAATGCCAATAATAAAAATCTTATTTATTTGAATGTGAAAATGAGCGCTTTAAAAGTAACAATGCTGCAATCTTTTACAGCTGCTTACAGGGTCCCTAAATATGCATTTGAAATACTGCAAAATCTGTCCCTTCCCAAATATGAGCTTTTAAATCAAATCATATTTGACACACTTGATTTAAAAGAAGAGAATGGAAAAAATGGAGACACCAAAAAATGGTCCCTTAATATGTTTGTCCTACACAGCCAGTACTAAAAGAATAGCGTGTGTGCCCTTTTCAACAAATGCTGCATTATTCACTTTGATGCACCCTGTGTGATGGACACCACAGAAAACTTCCTGACTTTTGATTGAGAACTGTGTGGTCTCAGAAAGCCTGCAGTCTCAAAAAACATTTGCCAAGGACATACCTGGTTTATTTAATGAACAGGAAACAGTGCAATTGAGTAGTACTGACCTTGCCTACAGGTACCGCATCCCTAAAAGACTGTGAGGCAGAAGTAATGGACAGTACGATGAAGTGATGCACAGCTGGGCAGATGATGCTGCGAAGAACAGTTGCCTGATTTGGCAGCGCCGTATTTTCTTTGGACAGGTTTATGAAGTGTGTTTCTATCTTCCACCAAGACTTGGGAGCGCGGCTGCTGCCGTAGGTTAGCAGGGACACCTAGTGGCTTTGGTAAATTAAACTGGGATTGCTTCTGCCACTGGTTGATAAACTCTCAAGGTTTTTGAGGAAAGGCTTTCGGTGCCTCTCTGCTTCAGTGTTACGTCTCAAAGTATTTTGCACCACAACCCTTCCCTGTACTTTTTTCTTCATTCTATGAAGCAGGAAAAAAAACCACATGTGCACTTTAAGTATTGGGACAGACTTGCAGGAGAAGAAAGAGGGTTGTTGATTATTGCATGACTTCTATAATCAGTGTTTGTAGAAACAAACAAGCAGATCACTTCAAATCATGAATTCCACATATCAAGCTTATTATTTTATCAGTATTAAAGCAGGAAAATGCTGTTTATGCCTGTGGTTCTGGTTATTTAAAGTTAACCATTTTAAATGTAATGCAGATAGTTGTTTTCTTTTGTCATATAGGTATTATGCATGACTACATTTTTCTGTCTTCTGGGACTAAATAATTCCCACCAAATCAATAATGCTTATGAAAGTGAGACACTTAAATGACACTTGAGGAATCTTTACATGTAAAATGTTTTTCCTATAAAGCCACAGGTCAACCTCTAGGTGAAATTTAAACCAGTACATACCCAGTACACAAGGTCACTTTGTATTGCAGCAGATAAAAGCAGCCATACCAGGTTAGGCAGGGATCCATCTAGCCCAATATTATGTCTCGTTTGTTGGTGGCAGCAACACCAGAAGTGTCCCAGTGATAAATGTGAGTAAGCTGGAGTTTGCCAGGGTCCTGGCTGCATTCTGAAGAAACTGGGAAAAAACAAACATATCAGAAGGTTAGCATGGTTCACCAAGCACAAAACATGGCTCACTGTGTCAAGTTCAAGGTGCTGCTCTGTGCTGGAGCTGCACCCTGTGCTTACCACCTTCACAGACACCAGCAGCCACTGCAGCCACCAGCACAGAGCAGCATTAGGCAGCATTTTGGCAAAGGCTCCTCAAAAATTGTGACAAAGGCATCAAGATAGTAAAGAAAAAACAGGATATGTGGCCCAAACCTGGTGTTGGAGAGTTTAGGATCCAATTGCAGGGGAGTTGGTCCCTTCAGTCAAAAGCTTTAAAGTGAATGGCATTACATAGTAGAGAAAAAACCAGCTCATAGGCTTTTAAACCAAAAAGCAGAAACAGGGGCTGATCCCATATGGTTGGAACAGGACTTAGTTAAGACCTGTCAAGATCCTATGTGGATGAATTTCAGACAACCAACCTTTCTCAGCAGACAGCATTCTCTGTGCTGTTTTAGGGCTTTGCTGCTGTGTCATGTTCAGTAATGATACACAGTCATTCACATGTTATTAGAGAAGTCTGAGGCCACCCCTTTCCCACACAAAGTACCTTTCTTAAAACAGAAATAGTCTACAGAAGTTATCCTCCCATAATTTCATTGTTTACAAAAGGTAGAGATGACATAGACCTTAGCTGATGGCAAGCCTTGTTACAGAAATCTATTTCCACAGATGACAACAGACTGGGATTTTCCTTCCTCTGGCTTCATCAGATAACACATACCTTCTGAATCGTTTTCGTTCAGCATATGTATATTAATGCCAGATTGAATAAATTATAAGCATCCCGTGCTTTCAAACAGCTGAACACCAAACAGACCTGCCCTGGACAGGTTTCAAGATTGTTGACTTTTGCTGGTCCTCATAAGCACATGACTTCTTTTTACACTTTTTCAGCATCACCGTATCTTGTTACACAGCTTCTTAAAGATCTGTGCGCTGTTCCACATGAGGGAGAGAGTCAGCTGAAAATTTGTCATTGATATTAATGATCTTCTGATTAAACCTCAGCCTTTCCTGCCTTTCATGGTTGTATTCTCAACTCAGTTTTACTGTGTGTAGGATGATGATGGGCTCCACATATCATCAGTTTACCAATGACTAGAGTTTAAGAAACACTACTCCAAAGTGCTAGTATTGTAATATTGTACAAAGACGCTATCCTGTCTCCTGAAAAATGACTCTTTGTTCCTTGACTCTCCTACAAGGTGCTCTGGAAGGAGGCCTGAGAGGAAGCACTTGGGAAAGAAAATGTTAAAAGTTCTGCACTTTCATTTCTTGCTCTGCCTACATCCAGAACCATTTTAAAACTCTGCATTTTTCAAATTGCAATGAATATGCTTCTTTCATTACCTATTCTGTTAGCAGCTTTTGCTCCTATCTTAATTTTTATTTTACATATGAAGAATGTTCAGTGTGCTACTGCACCACAACTATACAGTAATACATAGTTCATAAAATTCTGGATATTTGTGTCTGAATTTTGCTTTAGGGCTTCATATATTTATTAAGATAATAAAAAGTTTCAGAAAAAGGAATGTATTCAATTCTTCTTGACAGTATTCCTAGTTCTTACACAAGCATTACTTATATTTTGCTGAAGTTGTCATTGCTAATGCAGCTTGATTCTGGGTTTCCTGTGCTGTATGAGAATCAAAAGTTGTTCTAGATATCATTGCCAAATAATGAATGGCTTCTTTGCATTAAAAATTTAATTTGCTAGACTCGAACTGGAGAAAACAAAGTCCAATATCATAGTTGTTTTGAGATTTCTTTATTCTCATCAGCCTGAAGGGCTCATTTACTTGCTTGCTTAACACTCATTTTCTTCCATTTGCCTTAAAACTTTTCAGTCTCACCAGTGGTGTAAAGAGACTTTGAAGTCACATGAGAACTGTCAATATATATCTGGAAATACTTATTCATCAGTGTCTTGCTAAGTTAATGGTAAAGATATTTCAAGTAGTATAGCAGCTGTTTTGAGAAATAGGGTCTAAATCAGAGCTGAGAATGATGTATTCAGCATTTCCTCAATGGCACATACAATTTCATGCAGATATAGGTGTGTGTTTCAGATAATTTGTCACACAACATAGTTACTCAAATATATTTGAGATTTTTTTGTATCGCTTCTGGAATTTATGGCAGGGAACAGGTATTCCTGTTGGTATATTAGCAGTATGTTTCAAGTAGAATATGATAGAAGGAAAAGTTTATAAATTACATACCAATACTACCCAGCAGGGGAGTGGAATGTTGAAAAGGCCAATGAAATGGAAGTGTGAAGTGCTGACCTCTAATGTGATCTTAATTAAAATCGTCTCTGTTAAAGTCTTTGTTATTCCAGGAGCTGACTGCCATAGACACCTCACACTTCATATCGTGCAAGTGTAATTTAAAATTTGAGACAAGGGAGTAAAGTTATCACTTCCACTGGAAAAGCTATGAATCACACATAAGAACAAAAAGCAGTGTATCACCTTGGCAAATTAAGGTGGTAGCATGCAAGATTGGCTTTTGGGGTCTCTGTTACAGATGCTTAGTCAATTTTATTGATCATGCCTCAGACTAGCAAGTGCAGTACATACTTATATCTGACTAAAACCAGTTCCTGAACACATGGCTAATGCTCTGCCTGAACAACCAGCTAGCACCAGATGGCATGGCAGGACACCGTCTAAAACTTTCATGAACTAAAACTGCAAAGATTTGCTTATCTGCAAAGAAGGACATACCTAAAACTCCTCAAGTAAATTCAGATAAAAGCCTAATGTGTAAGGAACTCCTTAGCAACAGAAGTCTTGTTTGAAATATAGCTTGCTTATTTTTTGCCTGTTGCTGTTTAGGTCTGTGCATTATTGAAATAGCAACCCCAGCCTTAACCCACTTACCCAGTTTTGAGATGGTATGAATTCAAAATGTAAATCTCACAAGATGTTGGGGCTTTTTTTGAGTTTCTAGAGCAATTATATAAGCTTTAATTACTTGTGTTAAAGGATTTGTATAAGGTTTATTTTTTATTCAGAAACAACACATTTCATGTTTATATTAGTCCCAATATTTTTAAATTGTAGAGGGTTTTTCCAGGAAATAAAGGCAAGAATAAAGATAAGTTTTCTTCCTCAAGACATTAGCAAAGTTTCAAGGCTCCTTTTGGGTCATCCTTCTGAGAGATGATAGAGGCAGTATTTACCAATCAGATGCTGTTGCATACGTGCTGTCATGCCATGCCAGGCTTGTTCCTTAAATGTCATCATCAGGCCTTTCTACAGTGTTGTGAGTGCTAAAAGCCACTCCGTCAGATAGAGTTTGAGCATGCCTGAAATGTAACTGAGCACAACTTTGCTGTCTAGGCTTATTTGGTCAGGTAGTAAGTAAAACTAAAAAAAACATTTGCATTGTTAAAAAGTTAATAATACAGGGAGAGTCATTAAAAGGGAGGAAGAACACTGAGCTCTCGCTTGAAATGGTGACTCAGTGAAGCAGACAGATTTGGGAAAGCTGCTCCATATGGCAGAAGCTCTCAACCAGAAGGTCCTCCCACCAGCACTGCCAGATTGTGCAAAGGGATACAGAGGACATGCGTGCTAGCAAGGCAGTGGGAAGTGGATCAGAGACTGATACGCTTAAACTACACTCCACCCACCTCCCCTGTGATTTTTGAAGGATGCACAGCTATTCCAAATTACAGCCATTAGCCAAATTGCTGTTTGGAACTGTTTGGGGGTATTTCAGATCTGCATTCAGATTGCCGTTCCCACCTCCTCTGTGCCTTTTTCCCCTTCATCCTACCTTATGTGAAGTCAGTGATTCATTCTCTTTTCTTTCCTCCATATTGCAGGATGTATTAGAAAAGAGGGAGAAATGCTCAACCAGAACATATCCTTTCGGGCCCAGAGGAGGCAGATGGGAATAAACAGCATTTGCACCTTATTTTCTCCTCTTTATATTTGTGCATAAGCCAGAAGGTTTGGGCTGTTTCTTTTCCCTTCCAGTGACAAGGGCTAGCCACTGAGTCCCAACAGTATGCTTATTTGAGTGATAAGCAGATAGCAGCACTCTTTGCAACTACCTAAAATCCTCTTCTGTGCAGTTAATAGTGCATAATTCAGTAAAAATATTGGTCAAACTCCAAGTTTCACTCTCTAAACATCTGCCTGATGCTAACTTCATCTTATAAATTCTCGTTCATGAGATCTTTACAGTCAGCAGTTACACATCGGTATTTGAATGTAGTTGCCATGCAGAAAATAAGACAAATTAGCTAGACTGAGTATTTCTTAAAGGAAAACATATCAATGTTTGTCAAGTATCAATAAAAATCAGTTTAAGGAAAGTTAGACAGAGCAGTGTTTAAAAAGAAGGAACCACCCTCTTTATGGACAGTAAATATATACCAATCAACAGAACCAATGAAAATTTACCAGCATAATATCCTTTCACGAAAACAGCAAGACAGATATCAACCAACTGTCTTAATTGACTTGCAGTTCAGCTTTTCAGGCATTAAATTTCCTAACTCTGAACAGAACTGGCAGCTGTGACTCTTGTTTAAAATGTGTTTGTGTCAAAAAGAAAATGGAGATACTGGTATGGAAGAACAAACTATGCTGACAGCTTTGTAGATAGATATAATGCATATTCTTCATCAATGGTAAGTTTTAATCCAGAAGAATTTCAGTCAAAACTTCACAGAAGAAACAACCATAGTGCTGCCAGTACTCATTTGTACATGGTATTCTCATGACTCTATCTCACATGGCATAGTAGTCATCTAAAAATCCTCATTTCATTAAGGATTAAAGTGACCTTCCCACTCTGGCTGATTTTACATAGGACATCTTTGAAATAAAAAGGGTCCCGAATCTTGTAGGATGTCACGTCCCAATTTCTCAGTATGATGACTCAGGTTTGCTGATTCCCAGGTCAGGATTAACGAGAAATGACACCAGGGATCCTTTAACTCACAGAACTCAATTTTTATTTGCTCACAAGAATTGGCATGCTCACCACCAGAACTGGTATGCTCACAACAAAAATTGGCAAACTGTGTAATGTGCTAACCATACATCACCACACATATACTACAGGCCTTGCTTATTTGGTAATCAGTTCAGGGAAGACGATAAGGAGAGCCGTCCCGTTGAGTCACCAGGTTCAGAGCAGATCCCTGCTCCCAGTCCCAGACTGAGTCAACATGTTATGTCCAAAGAGATGAGGTGCAGTAATTATGGAAAAGGAAAAAGAAAGAGAGAAATGGGGGGGGGGGGGGGGGGGGGGGGGGGGAGAAACAGGGCGGGGGGGGGGGTGCAAAAGAGAGAGAAAGGAGAGGGAGAGACGAGAAACAAGCAAGGGACACAAGAAACGAGACATGAGAAATGAGAAAGAGATGACAAATGAGAGAGATGAAACAAGAGACGAGAAGAGAAGAGAAGAGAAGAGAAGAGAAGAGAAGAGAAGAGAAGAGAAGAGAAGAGAAGAGAAGAGAAGAGAAGAGAAGAGAAGAGAGTTCACCGGTCCTGGGTCCAGCATTAGTTCAATCAGCCAAGAGGTCCAGTTCCAGTGAACTTGTGCACCTAGGGCTTCAGTCTGTGTCCTTTTATCATCCTGGCCCCTCCTTCGGGCGGGCACTCAAACTCATTAGGCTAATTAGGTAGCCTTTGGGCTGATGGGCTTGGGGGTGGTTTGGGGAGTAGCTTCCCCTTCCCTGCAGATGTGGTCTTTGGCCATGCGTGGTGAGCTGCCCTGCTCAGCACATCAGAACAGCACACCAGCACAGGGAGCTGTGCACCCACCAGCACGACCTCCCCCTCCTGTTGCTGATGGGCGCTGATGGGCTTCTTTTCACCTGGGGTTCCTTGCTAGGCAGAGCTCCTTCTTATGTAGAGCTAGCCATTAAGCAGAACTTGCCCCACCACGTTTGAGACATTAACTACTTCAGTCTCTCACATAGGCTTCATAGGTTTGTGTTGCATTTCAGAAGTGATGCATAGGGAAAGCCTACAAGTGGTCTGTTGCAAAAGCTCAGCTGTGAAGCTGTCGCCTCTTCAGCCACAAAACTCAACGTCATTTGATAATGCATCTATACATGTAGATTATTGCACGTCTGTGTTGCTTTTGGGTGGAAGACTAGATTTCAAAGTCACTTAAGCAAGATGGTCTCTAACTGTAAATACTTAATTTGCCCATCTGCCCTTAGACATAAACTCAAAGTGTGTTTAACAAATAAGTTATTTTAGTTTCCAAATTATCTGTAGGTTACTTAAAAGTTACAAATATGTATGCAGTAAAATAATGCATATAAAAATGAGTGAGCTTCCTTTCAAATGGCTTGGGCTTTAATTAAGGCTCAGTAAGAATGATTCACCTAATGGACCCCAAAAGGAAAAATACAACCTACCCAAGTGTGGTAGCTAGTATTTAGTGTTATCAGCCATTTAACATTGTGCTCCTTTCCCTCGTCCGTAGAGCTGGCCAAAACTAACAGACAGTCTGGAGACCAGACACATGGTCCTGTAGTTGGTCCTACTGCAAGTCCCATGTCACCGTGCAGGGATCTGCCTGGATAGTATCAATGGGATGTTAGAGATCCAAATCCTTAGTCTGGGAGCAGGAGAGAAACACAGACAGCAGCAGCCACTGTACTGAACATCCTCTTATGTCAAGGATTTTTCAAGAATGTTGTGATCCTTTCAAATGCCAAAATAAATACCTAGATCTTATGATTTTTCTCTCACTTCTAGCAGCTAAGCTGTCCATAAAACTGGATGCTTATCTTCACAGTGAAGGATCTTAGCCTGGGACCCTGCTGAAAAACACTAGCTGAAAATCTGTTCCCACAGTAATAGCTGAGAATCCTTTTTTCTTAAATATGTGGCTGTTGTTAATGAAATAAATGTGGAGCTTTTGTTCCCCAAATTCAAGCAACACCGAAACTGAAAAAGGTCTTCAGCATCACTGGTCAAAATCCCAGTTCATGGCTTTGATCCAGAAGTTATTACAGAACATGTTCTAATCCACATATAAATTTCCCAGAAATCCAGAAGCAAGCATGGCTGGAGTACAACAGCTGGCTGCTCAGCTACCCTAGCCAAAGGCTTTGTAGCTGACATACAGACTTTTCTGTAATTTTTAATGCTACATAGTCTGTGTGACCTGAACTTTGGAGTTAATTTAACATCTTCCAATAAGAGTATTATATTTATTTTTATTTCATTGTATTTTTAATTAAATATCCCACAGAATGGCTAACTGCCTCCCCGTTCTTGTTTTATACCATAGTTTTCTTAAGTCTTTTTGGGAACACAGTTCATCAAGACCTGCAAGCAGAATGCAGAATAAAGCATTCTGAATCACTGATTCAAAAAATAGATATAATGCCCATTATTAACTCTGTGTTCTTCTCTGTCAGATGTTGGAAGATAATTGAAGTGTGCAGTTTTCCTTACCCAAGTGATTGTCAGCGCTCCCATACACTGAAAATGAAGCTTGGGCAGGAGACTTCTGAACCACAGCACTGAGATTTAATCTGAGCCATTCTTATCTATCAGTTTTCTACAGAAGAAGCTTTTATTTTATACAAGTATAGATAGCATAGTAATTCTCTGCTGTTTATTCTCCACCACATATACCATTACCAGTTACCAACTTTCCCACACTGCCACTGCATAAGCAATGGCAGACATTTGGACCTCAGTAATCAGACCCTCCCCACAAATCACAAATTTAGCATGAAGTAATCCTAAAATTTTATTAAAATAATATTGTATTGTTTCCCTTTTTTTTTTTTTTTATCTTTTTTAAACTTTTTTGGTGTCTCTCTGCTTCTATATTTTAGAGCTTACAGTTCCTCAAACTCAACATTTTGAAATTACATCTGTAAAATGGGCTTGGTTTCTCTAACTGGATCCAGAAGCCTAGCTTAAAACCTAGAGGCTCAAAGTTTATCAGAACGGACATCATTATCGCACTAACTGCATCTATGCACTTAGAGAAGTGCACTACTTTTTTCTGTTTCTACCTCCTAAGTGCATGCTTTGTATTACACTGACTGATTGAAGATGGGATGGCACAACATTTTCTGGTGTTTTTTTTTCTAGCAGAAAGGATTAGGTTTAAATGACCCTATTAAAAAATAAAGACTTTCTATCATGGAGGGAAAAAATAAAAACCCCAGATAGTTATAGGGAGGTTAGAAAGACAGAAATTGAAAAAGAAACATCATCTATTGAGCAAACAGTTATCCTTAACCTGATTGACTTCATATATATGAGTCATCCTGTCACATTCAGTTCATCTGCTTTTAAGAATTATGTGATATTACTGTCTTTGAGGGTGCAGGAACCTGTGTGGAAGTGAAAGGGCTTCTTATCTGAACTCAGTTTCTATAATAAAGAAAGAAGGAAAATCCAGTGTCTGATCTGAGATACCCACTGCTGGTAATATTAAAAAAAGAGTATTTCTGCATCTTCCTTAATTACCTGAGGAAGTCCCATCCAGCTGCAGGAGACTATACCAAACGCATCAAAGCTGCAGAAAAGCTTACAAGCTTAGGGAAAGCCTGACAGTGAATAAAATCATACTGTTATTTAGTGTGTGTCTGACCATACACTTTGCACACAAGCACCCAGCCATTAGCAAAATTACTTGTTTGATGAAATTAATTGGAATTTGGTTCACAGCATTTCTGCTTCCAGTGACAGCACTGGCAAGCTGCTTCAACTGCAGTGTGCACAAGATCCTTTTCATCCTGTTACCTAGTAGAAGATTTAGCTGGAAGTGAAGCTAGTCTGTGAGACCAAACACTCAACTGTCTTAAAAAACTGCAACATCATTTTAGCAAGCTGTGCCTGTATTCAGCAGGGATTGCCATCTGACAACAAGCCCACGCAGACTTGAGCACACCAGAAGGGGGTCTCATATTCACGATTGCATGAGAACCACACACAGGTTTTGGGTGTCTGCCTGCCAAGAGGCACCAGGGTCTCAAGAACGCAAGCCACAAGTTCACACTTTGCAGTACTGAAGTGATCCACACCCGCATGCATTTCAGCCCAAACTGCCACACCCTGAGCCTTCTCCAGGAAAGAGGAGACACACATTTGCACCAGGGAATAGGACAGTTCCCACCACTCTGTTGAAACATCTTTTGAAGCATCAGGCTTTGACCAGCTCTTTGGCCAGGCACTTTTTCAAGTAACAGAAGATACTAGAGATATGTCCTCACATCCTGACAGGGTAGTTTAGTAAATAGACGTTTACTGATGGTACCCATGGAAGATTGATTTGACAGTGGTGTAAATCTGGGTTCAGCATTCAAAGCAATCATAGTAAAACCATAATGTTATGATTAATGTTAGGTCAGATACTAAAATCTTAAGAGGAAAAAGAGGTATTTTCCATGAAATAGCAGGTCTGATCATGGTTGTGCATAGGAGGTAGGAGGTGTCCTTTCAGCAAATCCTCTCAGTCCCCAGTCTTAAGCTGAAGTATCCAGTTCCTCCATCAAGGGATGTAAGGCATAAAGTCACAAAAAAGAAGGGTCTGAATGTAATGTCTAATGTCACTGCTTGGTGAGGAGACCTGGATAGGTTGATACAGTGCTTATTTATATCCCAGATAGACTAAATATACAGGAAAAGAATAACCTATGAGCATTCCCGTATTTTTTACAGCAGCTGCTTTCCAAAAAATGTTGACCTGAGCTCAGGTAGTTGTACACAGGAAGAAGAATACCTGGACTTTACTGTGATGGGACTGAATTGGTTATCCTTTTAACAGTCACTAATGAAGTGTTACTTTACTAACTGCAGCCACTCAATACTTTGTGTTCTGTCTGTTTTGAAAGAGACTGAAAATGGAGTTTGGGGTGATTGCTATATTATTCTTGTACTCATTCAATTATGGTATATTACTGCTTGAAAGCAAGAAGTTATGATAACCTTAGGAAAGGAGGAAAACAACAAATCATTTTTATTTTACTTAGCCAGCAAAGACAATATTGTGGAAACAATGAACACCTTTCACAGTTTCGCATTATCTGCTGGGGTATGGTATCGATTTCCTTTAAATTTATAACTCAGTTCTGTGCATCTACAATTATATGCAATAAGGCAACAAATACTCATTGCTCCTTCCCCTTTCCAAAAAAAAAACCCCAAACCTAAAAATGTGTGAATCCTCTGAATTTTGCACAGCACTTGGTCTTTTCCTTTCCCAGAGCAAAGTAATCAGAGAGAGAGAGCCTGTCTTGAGAGTCCAACAGGTATTTATTTCCAACTCTTATTCCCATACCAGCTGCCTGGGTGACAAGCACAGGAGTGGTCATTGCTACATTTTTTTCCTCCCATGCCTCCTTTTAAGAAGCTAGTGAAATTGCCAACCCACATTATTGGAATGCTTTTGACACAGTTGGATGTGGAATCAGGAAATCAAATGGAAAAGCATAGAAAGCTTTGAAAAAAATTATCGTGTGGAAGAGAGGGGACTGGTTTTGTATTTCTGTCATACACAAGAGCAAGGATTATTGCTTTACAGAGGATTTGCTGGGCTGTGAATTGTGTAAAAGATGTTGAATTAAAATCTGGCCACCCAACAAAAAAATGGATGTACTGGAAGAATCTGTGCAGCCCAGTTGTTCCTTTTTAAGTATCATTCTTCTGCATTCTTAAACATGAAAGCTGAATTTGGCTGAGATGCAACTGTGAGAAACAGACTGAGTATAATATCTTGAATGATCTTGTTGTGTGAGGCCCTGAACACCAATAACAAGTCTAGAGAGTTCTTTGAGGACTCTGAGTTTGGGCACAGTAAAAATATTCTTCTGAGGCTTATGGCTTCTCCTTACATAGTACATGTGAACAGTTAGAGGTCATGAATACTAGTATGGTATAAGCAAAAAAATACTGGCACAGGTAACCATTTCACAGTATTTGTATGAGTGAAAACTGTTGTTTTTACAGGTTTTATTGTCCTTCTCTGTTAGTCATCCCACTTACCAGCTCCTGAGCCATGAATAATCGCACATCTGGCAATTTCATACCATATGGAAAGTTAACCAGTGGTAATTCCAGTGAGATTTATGGCAATGTGCAGCAAAGTTTCTCTACACTACTGATCAATGGAATTCAGTTTCTATGAGCAGTGGAAATCTCCATCTTAGTGTGTGTGTTTCAAGGATAAAATCTTATCTGAGTACCTTTTGCAACCTCATTGAGATTAATTTTGATCAGCTAAGACGAGGCTCACAACGTATCTAGAGCTACCCAGAGACACCTTTAGATACCTAAATGTATTTTTGTTATCTAGACCTCCCAGTTGAAATAGTTGCTTACTACATGTGTGGCTCTGACCTGTAGCTCATTTCCCAGTTAATTATTTCTCAAAACAAAGTAAATTAAATAAAATTCCAGGGGAAAAAAAAGTTTTTTTATTTTTAACACCCATGCTAGATTTACTGAGTGAGGTCTTAGTGCCCATGAATGAAGAAGCCAGTAGATGTGGGGTTTGGAGATTTTAACAAAGCTTTTGATACTGTGTCTCACAGTATCCTTCTGGACAAAATGACCAGCACAAGTCCATAATATGTCGTGTGAGCTGACAGGTGAGGCTTAAAGAGTTATAGTAAATGGGGCTACATCAGGCTGGTGGCCAGTCACCAGTAGGGTTCCCCAAGGCTCAGTTTTAGGGCCAGTGCTCTTTAATGTTTTTATAAATGATCTGGACACAGGAGTCAAATGTACATTAAGTGAGTTTGCCGATGATACTAAATAGGAGGAGCTGTGGACTCCCTTGAGGGTAGAGAGGCCTTACAGAAGGATCTGGATAGACTAAAGAGTTGGGCAATCACCAACCATATGAAATTTAACAAGAGCAAATTCAGGATTCTCCACCTGTGATGGGGTAATTCTGGTTATACATACAACTCGAGGATGAGAGGCTGGAGAGCAGCCCCACAGAAAGAGATCTGAGAATTTGGGTTGATGGCAGGTTGAATACGAGTCAACAGTGTGTCCTGGCAGCCAAAAGGGCCAAGCATGTCCTGGGGTGCATCAAACACAGCATAGCTGGCCGGTCAAGGAAAGTGATTGCCCCACTCTACACTGCACTGGTGCAGCCCCACCTTGAGTCCTCTGTGCAGTTTTGGGTGCCGCAATATAAGAAGGACTTCAAACTACTAGTGTGTCCAAAGGAGGGCAACCAAGATGATGAAAGGCCTCAAGGGCAATACTTAGAAGGAGTGGCTGAGGTCACTTGGTTTGTTCAGCTTGGAGAAGAGAAGGCTGAGGGGTGATCTCATCACAGTCTACAACTTCCTCAAGGGGGGCAGCGGAGGGGAAGGTGCTGATCTCCTCTCTCTGGTGACCAGCGATAGGACACGAGGAGATGGAATGAAGCTGCATCAGGGGAACTTCAGACTGGACATTAGGAAAAGGTTCTTCACTGAGAGGGTGGTCGGTCACTGGAACAGGCTTCCTGGAGAAGTGGACGCAACATCAAGCCTGTCAAAGTTCAAGGAGCATCTGGACATCTGCTCTTAGTAATATGGTTTAGTTTTAGGTAGTCCTGCAAGGAGCAAGTAGTTGGACTTGATGGTCCTTATGGGTGCCTTCCAGCTTGAGATGTTCTATGATTCTATGATTCTATGACTGAAAGCATGATCATAGTAATTAACCCTAGTTGGGGAACTGCCTGCAAGAAAATTTCAATTGCCAAATAACTGATTTCAGCCTTATACATACACATACAAATAAACACTGTTCCTATGATCATTCTTGAATTCTAGATCATTCTAGCAATGTTTGTCATTGGGATGACTAATAAAGCTTAAGACTGCAGTGAATTTTTCAAATCAAATGAATTAAAACTTACTGGCAAGGAGTTTGGAGAAAGTCATGTCACATATTTCAGAACAGAGGGAAATTGCCAGTATCCCTTGCTTTGTGGATATCCTTTCACCTCCAGATTCAGAGGGCATAATCTTCCCCTCAGGATACAAGTAAAATGAATGCCTCTTTTATTTTTCCTCAGTCATTACAGAGATTTTGCATTTATGGTAGTATCTGCTCAGAAATGACACAGGTGTGCAAGATACCTTCCACTGGTGAAGATGCAGGAAGATCTCCTGTGGACAGCTCTAATGATATCTTTCTTGTTCATGCATCTTCTTTGTCTGCATCCCCCTCCCCCGCCCTGCTCCCGTGTCCAGTAATACTGAAAATATGCAACATTTTTGAGAGTGAACCAATCACCCTCCTTCAGTTCTCCTCTTTTTTTCCTTTTTTTCCAGCTACTGTTTGGCCTAAGTGACATTTCAGATCTAGAAACTAACTGAAAGAGTGAAATGTTACATACAGCCTTCATAAAAAGATATATCAACGCTTGCTGTAGTATAAACCTTTATTTCAAACAGCACCTACAGTAGCTTGTGAATAAGTGAATTTCAGTTGATAGCATAGATGCCTTCAGTATTAAGATCCCAAATGATATGGTCTCATCTGGGTTTCTTACAATTGTCTTTGATATTAATGAGCTTTTAATTAGGAATAAAACTGAGACATCATTATGGATAGATGTATCTATGCAGACTCAAGTATTCATTTTTTATTTTATTTTTTTAATTAGGCCATCTGAAAGTGCTCTGGCAACAGAAAGACATTTTAGCATTAATTTTATTTAGGACAAGGACATGTTATTCTCAGAGACTATTATTACAGATGGTATAAACAGCTCTCCTTTAAAGACTTCTAAGTATATGTGCATTTTTGTGTGTGCTAGTATGCATGAACATAGCACTGGTTGAAAATTGTCCATTGAAACTGTTTCTTGATAGAATATTATGTTTTTAATGAAACACAACTGTTGTAGAAAATGTCATAAGGGAAAAAAATAATTTATTGGAAAACAGTTTTTCAACAAAAAAGTTAAAGTAATTTTCAAGAGAAAAATACTTCTGATTTCTGTAGAGTTGTACTGTACAGCTATAGAATGAAATAGAAACTATACTGTAAGCTAAATCTCCATCTTTGACCTGAAGTATGTAGATCTAACCCAGAAAGAAAGCTACTGCAAATGTGAAGTGAATGTAGTTTAGGTTTACTACTCAACTTGTAGAGGGAAGTATAGCAGTGCTACAAAGAACTGTTGCGGGTTTCCCAGGAGACAGTAAGTCAGTAGACGAGCTTGTAACAGGTGCAAAAGAAACTGGACAATGCAGCAGTTACAGTGCTTGTAGCTTTATACCAGCTCGTTGTCAGGACCCAAGCGTCTCCTGCCAGGCATCAGTCTCTGGAAATCACATGTAGATCAGGAGCAACTGCAGGACTAAGCACCACCCACTGTGAGTGTGATACGTCAATTTCTCTGGGAAGCAGCAGGAGTACATAGACACAGACTGCCTTGCCATGGAAAAGAAAGAAAGAAAAAAAAAATTGTTTCTGGCTTATCTTTAAAACTATATATAATTATCCTTGTAACTAGGGCTAGCATGGTAGGGCTGATGAGTAAACCCAATGTGGAAAGCTGTGGTTTTCAATCCCCCTTTTTTTTGATTAACCAGGAAAATAAGTACGCTTGGGATATTGTGGAAGTATTATTCATATTGTCTTTTGCTAATAATTAAAGGAATTATTTACCAAATATATACTAATTCAAGCAACAGAGGCTCTACCTTGTACAAAAAGTGCCTTCATCAGGTCTGACACTAACTGAATGAACTGCAGATTTTGAGGAAATCCCTCTTACTTCCAAATAATTGTATAAATACCAAGTCACAAAAGTCATGAGGCCACAGTCTCCATTGCCAGGGTTTGTAAAGCCCTTGGAAAGTTGCTAGTGATACCCTAGCAAATGTGGGTACAGATTTCAAGCAAATGGGTGACAACATCATTCAAGTAAATGCTCAGAAGAATGGGTTTCAAGTGTAAAAAGAGTAGTTTGGCTGTAAAGCATACAAAAGTTAGTATCTTTCTGCCTGCTTCACTTGGGAGCTACCTACAGCACTGCTCTGACACCAGGAACTCTGCAATGGGCCAGGCTCAAATCAAGGGCTTGATTATGACTCTGACCCAGCTGAAAAAATCTGACTACAAAATTTCAACTCCTTTGTGTCTTCAACATTCAGTCTCTTTCTCTTCCTCTTTCTCTCAACATGGTGGCTTAGTTCAACTCATGCTGATGCTAGTAGATATCTGCAGTAATATTCATGAAGTATGGGTATGACTAAAGCAGAGATTAATGATTGTGTCTTGTTCACCTGTAAACATGTCAGGTCTTATTTCTGAATGTCCTACCTTGATCCTTCTGCAGGCTGATTTTGAATCTAAATGTATTGTAAGAATGCCTTTAGCAAACAAGAAATCCCCAAGGCAGTTCACTATTTTCTTTTTCTCTCAGGTTTATACATTATGATCAACTCTATTTTAATTCAAAGTGCAGTAGCTTTGTACAGCTGTCCCTAGGGTATCTTCTTTATCTGAGCCATTAAGTGCCTACAGATGGGTGTATCATGCAATTTCTTCCTGTATAACCTATTAGCGTGACCAAAGAGCTGAAATATATCCCTTCTTTCCTTTTTGCCACCCCTGAGTGCTGGCCACAATTTTCTGCTAAGATAGTGTCACGACCCAAACTGGAAAGACCAGGGAGTCGTGTTTAATTCAAAATTCCCTCGGGCTAAATTAAGGTGAAACAACACCAAATGATCAGTTAAAGATTTTATTCATGACAGAAGCAAACTGAACTGGGGAGGCGTGGTAGTAGGTTGCAGGGTTTCCCACAATAGGAATTGGCATAAGACTACTTCTGTAAACTGTGTAACCCAGGGTAACCATATACATCAATTCAGTGAATAAGGAGATCCTTCCCGTTGAGTCAGGAGGTTCAGAGCAGACCCCCTTGCTTTCCAGACTCCTCCTCAGAGAGAGGCCCAGGGGCGGCTGGATCCACTCTTAGTCTCAGACTTGGTCAACGGTTTATGTTTTGAAACTACCTCAGTAAAACAGATAACCTGTGGTAACCATATACATCAATTCAGGGAATAAGGAGATCACTCCCCTTGAGTCACAAGGTTCAGAGCAGACCCCCTTGCTTTCTACACTCCTTCTCAGAGAAGGGCCCAGGGCAGCTGGATCCACTCTTAGTCTCAGACTTGGTCAACAGTTTATGTCTCAAGGGATGAGGTGTAGGGATTGAGGAAAAGGAAAGAGAGAAGAAGACAGAGAGAGAAAAAGGAAGAAAGATTTCACTGGTCCTGGGTCCAATGTTGGTCCAGTCAGCTGAGGGCTCCAGTTCCAGTGGGCTTGTGCACCTGGGGCTTCAGTTTGTGTCCTTTTATCATCCTCATCCCTCCTTCGGGTGGGCACTCAAACTCATCTGGCTAATGAGCAGTTTGTGAGCCTTTGGGCTTGGGGGTCATTTGGGGAGTCCTTCCCTGCAGATGTGGCCATTGTTTGATCTTTGTATCAGAACAGCTTATCAGAACAGGGAGCTGTGCACCCTCCAGCAGGCCCTCCCCCTCCTGTTGCTGATGTCTGAGCTGATGGGCTTTTCACCTTGGCTCCTTGCTGTGCAGGGTTTGTCTTTAAGCAGAACTTGCCCCACCACAATGTTTGAGACATTAACTCTTTCAGTCTCTCACAGGTAGCCACTCTGAATTCGACAGCATTGTATCAACAGAAGGCCTTCTGACAAGGACTAAGAAATGTGTTTATTCTCTTTTGCTTTTTAATATACCAAATATAATACTGTAGCTCCTGTACTGTCTCTCCAGACTCTTGACTATTCCTGCAGATTACAAAGAGCAGCATCAGATAGCTCAGCAGCTTGCTTCCATGCCGTGCTCCAAAGGCTTTGCATATGACAGTATGAAGACAGTCCCCAGAGAATATGCTCCTTGTTTTGACTGATAGGGTTTCAGTGCAAGATACAAGTAGAACAGCTGCAAACATGCTTATCAAGGTGGAAAAAAACCACACAGTTGATGGGTTTAATTTTTCCTTGTATTAGCCAGATAAATTCTACTGAAATTACGTGTGTGTTACAGCTTCTCTAGGAGTATCTTGTCTCCCCACCACCACATGTGCCTTACGCACATACTTTTGAGATTCTTGTCTTAGCACAGAAGAAAATATGTTGGTTTCAGTTTCTTCAGATTTCCCATCTAATTCAGTTTTTAGCTATTTTCAAATAGTTGGAGCTACAAACTTTAAACTGTATCTACCTCCAGCCAAGATGGATTAATGTTACCCTTGTAAAATGCATTTGGTTTTTCAGATGTAATTAGCTAAAAAGGTTTCTTAAAAATACAGGGTCTTAAGTATTCAGAGCCTTTCAGCTCAACAGGCTTTGAGTTGTGCTCTGAAGCAACAACAGAACTTGTAGTACTAATTGATTGAAGTCTTAGCTTTCCTGAGCACATTCTGTGTGCACATGCTTAAGCCTCTACATACCATGATTTGTCACCAGGTTCTGTGCTTCTGCCATATAGAAATTGCAGGGACACAAGTCAGTACACTGAAATTGTTTGAAACCCTACTTGGTGACTGCAATCACAGGATTGTGGTGGACATTAAAAACTAACTCTACTAGACCCATACCCTGTGGAGTATGTCCTAGTTTCAGCTGGGATAGAGTTAACTGTCTTCCTAGTAGCTGGTACGGTGCTATGTTTTGAGTTCAGTATGTGAAGAATGTTGATAACACACTGATGTTTTCAGTTGTTGCTAAGTAGTGTTTAGACTAAAGTCAAGGATTTTTCAGCTTCTCATGCCCAGCCAGCGAGAAAGCTGGAGGGGCACAAGAAGTTGGGACGGGACACAGCCAGGGCAGCTGACCCAAACTGGCCAATGGGGTATTCCATACCATGTGATGTCCCATCTAGTATAGGAACTGGGAACTGGGGGCAGGGAATCGCTCGCTCGGGGACTAGCAGGGTGCTGGTCAGCGGGTGGTGAGCAATTGCACTGCGCATCATTTGTACATTCCAATCCTTTCATTATTGCTGTTGTCATTTTATTAGTGTTATCATTATCATTATTAGTTTCTTCTTCTCTGTTCTATTAAACTGTTCTTATCTCAACCAGTGGGTTTTGCTTCTTTTCCCGATTTTCTCCCCCATCCCACTCTGGGGGGGGGGGAAGTGAGTGAGCAGCTGCGTGGTGCTTAGTTGCTGGCTGGGGTTGAACCACGACAAGTACCATGCAGTTTTGGTCTCCCTTTTGTCCTGTTCAGTATTTATATAGAGCTGCCTGGGAAAAAGTTCTCACCTGCCTTCATTATACAGACAGCACATTAATCTGTCTGCCTCTCCTAACTGCCAATAAGGTCACTGTCACCTAGCTTTCCTATTGTGTGTGTGGATAAGATAACAAAAAAGATCTTTTAGTGATAAATCTAACAAAAATGGAATTATGCTAATGGCCAGAAGCTTGCAAAATATATTGTTAAAGTTACCACTGAATGTTTCTGTTTACAAAAGGTGGAAGTCCACACATTACCATAACAGATCTTTTTTTCTGGCAGCCATAGAGATCTCTGGACTTTAAGATGCATGTATTTCAATGAAACATCCGCTTATAACAAGTTATATCAAGAACTTTTCTTATGATGTCCTAGATCCAATGTAGGTTGCTTCTGAGTTCCTAAATGGATTATTGAAGTGGGGTTCAATTATGTTTGAATGTACTAACCCTTGAAATTCTGCTGCTGGCCCAGATTTAAAGCAGCTTCCTTTTTTTTCCCATTAGCTTTCCATCACCAAGATCTTCACTCATTGAAGCTGAGAGGCAGCAGGATGTTAGAATTAAAACTTCAAAAGGAATTCCATCCCTGTTTTTCAACATGGGAGATACTGTCCAGGCAACAGGGATGTCATCTTTACTGTCATGCCCACACAGTTTTAGAAGAAAAACTGTTTCTTGCAAGAAGATAATCTTTTAATGTAGAACTGCTGTTGAGAAAATCTTCCCTTCCTTCTTTTTAAACAATGCAGTTAGCCTTCCTACTGATTTAGTTTTGAGTTAATTTATTCAGACTGCATTAATTAGTGCAAATATGAAAAGCAAGTATAGTATTTAACACTTTCACATCCTCTTGTTCAGTGTGCTGTTCATGGCAACAGATCTTTCTAAGGTTCACCTGCCTAGATACACCATGAAACACACAAGGTCCTCTTTGAAATAATGAATCCTAACTTGCAAGAGGTTTTAACACTTATGACTGTTGCATTCCCCAAGAGCAACAACTTTAGCTCTTTCCTTATTGTCATATGGTTTTACCTCCTGTATTACAATAACTTTGCCTTTCTTCCCCTGTGATAAATCCTTCTCAATATCTGAAACATTAAAGTCTTGCAAGAATCCTCAGTGAAAGAGAGCTTGATGGATTTTTGCTTAGTATCAGTAGGGTTAAAGCACCTTGATAAAAATGTGGACTCTTTTAATATAATATGCATAATTTTTGAAGTCACACATCAGTCAGTGGACTACCATACACAGATACTTAACATCAAGTCTAGGTATGGAGTTTAGCTACAACAGTTGGGTGCTCTTCCAATACTAAGCAGCCCCAATAAAAAGTAGTGCAAACTACCAAGAAGCTACACTCCTTTCAGAGACATGAATCTGTGTCTTTCTCCATTATTGCATTATCACATTCAGGTGCATCAACAGATCTATAGTCATGGTAATTGTGCTATTCTTGTCTTTGCCACTGAATATTTACCTCTTAGTGGCATCACTTTTCATCAGTAAAATAGGGATACTATTGACTAGAGATTAGTGAACAACTTGGCAGAAGCAATTTTGAAGAATTGTACCTTTCAAAAATTTGCTTCTGCATTCAGAAGGAATAGATGGCAGAAAAGATGTGCTCTTCACAGTAGTTCATTAATTTATTCAGCTAAGAATTCTTTGTCAAAAACTGTTTCTATGCAAATATTTGCAATTTTTATGAGGTAGTTAATTGTGTGGGTATCATAGTAGTATTAATTTCCCTGAATGGTTGACTTGTATCATTAACTTATGCAAAAAATTCAGAATTTTACTTTACCTCCAAGCCTCTTCACATAATTGTTCATATAAGCTTTTTGTAAACTTCTTCCCCCTCAACTTACGAACAATGTCAGTGGGAATGTCACTTTGTCTACAGTTCTTGCAAATATCTCCTCTTTCTTTTCTTGTTATTTATGCATGAAAAGTCTCCTGTGAGATAATCATTAAGGTTTATTATCTTTGCCTTCAACTTTCTTCCCAAGATTCACTTTCTCTGTGACAACTGCAAGAAATAGGTAAATCAATCTTAAAAACATTGGGTTAGAAACAGAAGGTGGACTGGTGGCTTCATTTCTTTGCTTAATTTCAGACGATCTGGATTTCTAAGTCTTGTACAGGTAATTTATATAATCATATGAATTTACCATTGTGATTTTCTTACTTTCTGTTGTTTGGTACACTTGCTTCTTTCACTTTGATTCAAACAACAATCTAAGCATTTGGGGTAAAAACTATACCCACTTGTCTAGTTTGAAAACACCCGGGCAAAGATTTTAACCAGTCTTACAATAATACTAGTGGATAAGCCATTCAAAATGTTCCTTTGAATGCTAATTTTGCTTTTTTTTTCCATTTCTGTATTATGTCTGTTATAACTGGATACTGGTCTCTGTCTCAGTCTTAGAAATATAACCAGGGTACTGTTGGAAACAAGTACTGTTTCTTCTGAAAACGAATGCAACTTGACTGTAGTTTCTGAGTTGGTGTTAGCCCATGAAGCTTTTCCTAATGACTTAGTAGTAGAGAATGATCCCAGCACTGCTGAATAATTGAATCAAAACTTGGTTTCCAATTCAATGAATTGGCAGACTGGTGGTGGTTGTTGTTGTTGCTGCTGTTGCTGCTGCTATTCAAGGTTTCTTTCAACCTATTAATTATTGGAATGCAGATAGACAGATACTTAATGTTTTGCAGTTTATTCAAATGCTGAGGTGTTTAAGAGATCATTGAAGGGAGGGAGAACAAAACCTCTGCATAAGCAAAAAAGGCTTGATTAAAGAGGCAGGGAAGTTAGTACACCATAGTTCACTTGAATTGTTTCTGAGATGCTCTGATTTAAAGAAAAATCCTTTTGCGAGTGTATAGGCAGGCTTGACTTGGCCTGTGATAGAACTTGGGATCAATACACTAAGCTCAGATGATTTGCTGGCACAAGACCTGTTGAGGCAAAGCCTTTGCTACACATTGGCTCTTACATTGAAAGACCATATGGTGAGAATGTCAAGGTTGCACAGTCTAGTCAGAAAATGCTGCAGTCAGGATTTAATTCATCTTCCTTGTGACATTGTGTCTTGCTGCAAGAACATTCCTAAATGTCTAATATTTTCATGTTTCTTTTTGACTGTCCCTAAAACCATCTCAGTCTGTCTCTGTCATCTTCCCAGACTGTTCACATGCATCCCCTGGGCAAAACTTCCCACCATTTCCACCTTGGCGCACTCCAGCAGGAAGGACTCCTCACCCTCAATGCCCTTACCTGGTCTGGTCCAGCATCACAGGAGAGTGCAGGAAAGCCAGATCAGCTGGTCTTCCAAAATAATTCTGATGGGTATTTGAGAGACAAGGTTGTGAGTGAAAACCTTCCCAGCCACAGTGAGCTGGGCAAAAGTTTGCACCACACAGGTAAAATCTGCAATAGTTTTAGCTGCT
Organism: Aquila chrysaetos chrysaetos; assembly: GCF_900496995.4. Lineage (NCBI taxonomy): Eukaryota > Metazoa > Chordata > Aves > Accipitriformes > Accipitridae > Aquila > Aquila chrysaetos. Next base: position 13,984,338 of record NC_044030.1, on the reverse strand, counting down.
CATATCCAGTAACTGTCTACTGAGCACATAGGCAAAGGTGTTTTGTTGCAAAGGTTTGAGCAAAGGTTTTGGCTTACTGCTTGCTGAAGTGTGACAGATGTTGCCAGGAAAGGAAAAGACAGGACGCTTCATACTCCTCAGTATCTGTTCCTCACTCCAAATGCTAAACAAATGCTAAAATTCAGCAAGCGAGAAGAGAAAGAAACAATTTTATACAGGAAGAACAATTTACTTTCCCTGAGCACAAACTTATTAAAAATCCATCTTGATGCCTTATTTCTTGAATGCTGTGAGGACAGATACAGTTTAAAACACCCTGTAATTGGGTTTGTATAGCAAGGTTTCAGTAGCAGGAGGATTTACAGGGGTGGCTTCTGGGAAAAGATGACAGAAGCTTCCCCCATGTCTGACAGAGCCAATACCAGCGGGCTTCAAGACTGACCTGCTGCTGGCCAAGGCCAAGCCCATCGGTGATGGTGGTCACAGCTCTGGGATAACAGATTTAAGAAAGGGTAAAAACTGCTGCACAATGGCAGCCAGAGAGGGGAGTGAGAATATCTGAGACCCCCAGGTCAGTGCAGAAGGAGGGGGAGGAGATGCTCCAGGTGCCGGAGCAGAGATTCCCCTGCAGCCCGTGGGGAAGACCATGGTGAGGCAGGCTGTCCCCCTGCAGCCCAGGGAGGTCCACAGTGGAGCAGATCTCCACCTGCAGCCCGGGGAGGACCCCATGCCGGAGCAGGTGGGTGCCCGAAGAAGGCTGTGACCCCATGAGAAGCCCGCACTGGAGCAGGCTCCTGGCAGGACCTGTGGACCCATGGAGAGAGGAGCCCATGCTGGAGCACGTTTTCTGGCAGGACCTGTGACCCTGGGGGGGACCCACGCTGGAGCAGTCTGCACCTGAAGGACTGCATGCTGTGGAAGGGACCCATGCTGGAGCAGTTCATGAAGGACTGTCCCCCATGGGAGGCACCCCATGCTGGAGCAGGGGACGAGTGAGGAGTCCTCCCCCTGAGGAGGAAGGACCGGCAGAGACAGCGTGTGATGAACTGACCCCAACCCCCATTCCCCATCCCCCTGCACTGCTCGGGGTGGAGAGCAGGTAGAGAAATTGGGGGTGGAGTTGTACCTGGGAAGAAGGGAGGGGTGGGGGGAAGGTGTTTTAAGATTTAGCTTTTATTTTCTCATCCTACTCTGATTTGATTGGCAATAAATTAAATTAATTTCCCCAAGTCTAATTTGCCCATGATGGTAATTGCTGAGTGATGTCTCCCTGTCCTTATCTCAGCCCACGAGTCTTTCATTATATTTTCTCTCCCCTTTCCTGCTAAGGAGGTGGAGTGATAGAGCAGCTTTGGTGGGCACCAGGTGTTAAGCTAGAGTCAACCCACCATACACCTTTAAAACAGAGACTTCACCTGTTTCTCAGGAATAGCTGGTAGCATTTAGGTGAATTATCCGTATGAGTCAGAAACCTGTCATGCAACTTTTCATCCCAGAATGTTTATTTAATACAGTTATCTTTTTGAAAATGAAATCTTAGAAGAGAGCATATTAAGTGACCTCAACATCAGGCAAAATTGTCACCTCTGATATGATCCACTGGATTTTTTAATTGTCTGAAACCCTGGGAGAAGGGGAGGAAAAGGTGAGATCACAACTACCACGTCGGAGCATCCAACATGCAGCTACTGACAGAAACAGATCTTCTGACTCTCACTTTTTCTGGCTAAAGTCTGGTCCCACACAGTACTGGAGCATCAGATTGGACAAGGGAAGGAGCCTGGTCAAATGCACTCTAGTTTTTAGCTATAAAGGCTTCAAAATTTGTCCAAGGGAGAGGGAGAAATGATACGACACATAGCACATTTGCATGGCTTGACACATTCCTGTCTATGATATTCAGAATTGCAGAGCAGTCTGAGGGAGCATCGGGTTGCTTTTTATTTATTATTATATTTCTTCAATTTAAAAGCTATGGGGTATATATGCATTCTTGTTAAGCATTTATGGGTAGATTCAAAGCTGCAGAACTTTGTGTGCAAAATGATTTGCATTTCAAAGCAGTAGAGATGGCTGGTTTGGGTGAGATCACACAGAAGTATTAACTAATAACTTTAATGATCTTTCTTAATTGCATAGCTGAACTTTGACAGGTCCTGTACTGAAAAAGAGTGCCAGCCAACAGTAACTTGACTCTTGATTTTGGACGTAAGAAACAGAGCCAGAGAAAGACAAAAAAGAGGTAGTTAGTTAGTTTTTGTTTTTTAATAAGGAATTCCTTGATATATTTCATTTCCAGAGTGTATCAAACTGTGATAAATACCCCAGAAAGGTCGCAAAAACAATTTTACATGTTCTCATTCGCAGTCAAGCATATAAAAACTGCTGGTTCATAATTATTATTTTATTAGAATTGTTGCGCTAACAAGCTATAATTTTAGAGAAGTACTCTTCAGTGCAACACGTAATACAATCACATAGCAAAAAGATGATACTTTTAGCTTACATGTATGTATATATGTATACTTCTATGCATGCACTTTACTTTCTTGTATGTATCACAGTGAAGAAAAGTTGTACAGAGAGATGCAAAGAAGGATAATGAGGTAATACTGCAGGTGTTTAGAGGGAATTCCTATACTGGCAAGGGATAAAGTATGTAGTGCTGGTTGTTTAAGCAGGAATGAAATATGTCACGTTGAACAGTGACACTGATAGTTCAGCATAGTGCCAGTGAGGTTGCCAATTAATTAACATCTCACAGGTTACATTTTTTGCATAATAAAGATAAAGTCCTTTTTGCACAAAGCAGTTCAAAGCTAAGGGTGTAGTCACAGATGTGGTTAGCAGGAAGCATGGTATTATCATCTGGGTCAGTGTAAATTGAAATAATACATTTAATTTATGTTTTCTTCTAACCTGTTCTCATTGATCCAAGTAATATTTGTTTTTCTGACTTGTGATTTAATATAATTTGTTATTTTTCCTCATTGATATGTAATTTACTCCAGCTTAAATCTCAGTTCTGAATCTTGCTTGCCTGCAAGTGCATGCACACACATGCATGCACCCTTATAGATAAATGCATATCCATCTTCATTCGTGTGCACATGCTCTTGCAGAAGGCAACTGTTAATGTTTGAAGTGTTTTATTAACACTACTTTTCTTTATTCCAGCCACAGTCAAAAAATCCTTTTATCATCTTTTATACTGTCCATCTTCTCCTTTATACTCCTCAGAAATTTTAGTTACCAGCTGGCTTGGATAGCTGCAAAAAGCTTTTAATATTTTTGCTATCTAAAATGAACACTCCAGGCGTGCTTGTCTTCCACTGAACCTGTTTACTTTGTGCTTCGTACATTAGGTGAATAAGGTAGGAAATGAATTCCCTGCATGCTAGAAGCATCAGTGTGAAAGCACTAACCTCAGAGACTGAGCTCTGAAAGTAATGATCAGAGCACCCAAAAGCCCCTTTGATCTGAATTCATTGCAAACACCTAATTCACAGACCCCTATAGATTTCCAGTGTTAACTTAGTGCTTAATGAAGTGAAGTTTATCTCTGAAAACCTTTGTCACAGCTGGACATAACTAGCAATAGTTACTTGCAAGACTACAACTTAAGGGGGAAACTAAATGAATCTCGGCAGGTTATCCTTCTAGGACAAAGTTGAAATGTGCTTTTATAGGTAGTATAATAAAGAATAGTCTTCATCCAGGTCCCCTGACTACATTGCAAAACCAGCATGCAATTTGCCTCATATTATTAGTCTCTGCATAGAAGTGTCAGAGTGGAAGGAAGAAGCCACACCAGTCAAGAGTGAGATTCTTCCAGAGTTATGAGAGGAGTAATATGTGCACCATTCATTTATGGTCAGTCAAAGAACACAATTTATATAGAGCTACAAGAGAATTTATTGTTCAACCAATTAAGTTTTTAACAGTCAAAACACAACAGCTGTTTGTTATTTCATCCAGGTAAAATAATACTAATGTTTACAATCCAAACCACCCAGTTTCTGTTGAGAATTGTTAATGATACAATAAGATCAGTAGATCCAAGTATCTGCTCTTTTTCTCACATGTTGAATCCCCACCCTTCTGATCATCCACAGTCTGAGAGGGCAATCCTCCTCTCTCAGGCAGGATGATTTGGTGAGTTATCACATCCCAAGTTGTTTGCCAGGGGAGTAGAGTGGAGTTGCAGCACAGTTACTGGTGGGAGTTTCTTCTTCATCATTCTGAAGCTCATATTACTTTTATGTGCTTCAAACAGCTAATTTGCTAAAATAACTGTCTGAGTGCATCATAAGTTTAGTTATACCATATTTGTTTAAATCTATGAATCCTTCTTTGTGTATGGGAGGATTTCTTTTATGATACTTTGCACATGACTGCACACAGACGAACAAAACTTGACTCAAATTTAAGTTGAAAACTTCTTAAGCACTAGCCAGATGATTCTCAAAGCTCAAAGATGCAGGTCAAGTAGTGAATGCCTGGCCATTGGGTAATTTTGTCATTATGGGTAGGACCATCTGCGCAATAGTCATCTCTCCAGACCTGAGAGGAAGTTACAGGCAGGATCTATGTAAATAATTTTACAAGTATGACTAAAATGAAGCCCAAATTAACCAATCCAGAAAAGGCCTCACAAGGTCTGAGGCACCTTACAAGGTTTATTAATGTTATGAAATGTGACTCCCAGTACTACCACTTGGCCTTATCAAGTTGGCTGTACCACAGGAGTTAAGGCACTTCCAGAGTCCTTGCTTGCAGTGTGCCTTACTCTGCAAGTGTCTCAGACACACCTCCTTTTGATGATCACCTATATTATTCTTTTTTTTTTTCCTTTTGAAATGAGTTATTGAGTGTCTTAATTTAGTAGCTACAGTTGAAAAAGTCTCTTGCCTTTGGTGAGTAAATCTATAAAGTACAGCCTTTGGAGAAGGATGGTTAATTTAATAGAGGTTATCTTGTCTTCTACTATCCTCGGTTTTAACCTGAAGGCAGGAATGAATAAATCTCTTACTGTGATTTCCATGGAATCTGTTGTGCTTCCTTGGACATTGTGCTGCTTAAATGCAGCCAGCTCATCTTATCTTGTTTTTCCCTCCCTCAGAGCTTGTTTACGTGTCTTGAAAGTACAAAGATGTATTTTGTAAACCCTTCTCAGGTCTTTGGTTCTAAAAATAACATAAAATATCTCTGTGCAGTAAAAGCAAAGAATCAATTTGTCCTTAATACAAATTCTAATCAGAGATGCACCGGTTCTTCCTTCCTCATCTGAGCGATTGTGTGTGTCCGAACAAGCTCTATTTATAGCTGTAATGTATGCAATAAATGTTAAAAGGAATCTTTTCATTTTCAAGGCACTCCTTTTCTTGAAGATAATACATCATTAACATTTGCCTTAAATTACTGACATGAATAGGACAGGCAAAAAGCCTAGTTTCATATCACCTCACAGAGGCCCAATGCTGTAAATATATCACAGACATGATTAGCCCTATTTGCAGAGTGTATGGTGTTTATCTCTGCGTTAGTTATAGCATTGTCTTGTGGAGACCCGCTGAGAGTGAGAAGAGAATAAAACCTAACCTCCTTTACTGTTTGCAGTAGGAAAAGCTGTTTTGTCTTCTCTGACATCTGGAGAGGAAATGCTGGATAACAGACCCTTTGACAAGCCCAGTGACAGTGAAGTAAAATCTGCTTTTTTGTTGCTTGCCATTCACAGTAGGTTTTATCGGTTTGTTTCAAATGAAAACATGTGCCTGCTTTGAAATGGTACTGTAAATTTGGCAGAAATCTCCTTTTGCTGCAGACCTAACTTCTCCCCTTTCCCATCCTCATCCCCACAGGCCCGTGACGGAGGGTTAGACCAGATCAGTGGAGTCATGTGTCACACAGCTGTATCTTGCTGGCAGCCATTCCTGGGTCTGGCTGTGCTGCTAGTCTTCATGGGCCCCACCATAGGCTGCCCAGCCCGCTGTGAATGCTCGGCACAGAACAAGTCCGTCAGCTGTCACCGAAGGCGTCTGATGTCCATCCCAGAGGGCATTCCCATTGAGACCAAAATCTTGGACCTCAGCAAAAACCGACTGAAAAGCGTCAACCCTGAGGAATTCACGTCATACCCTTTGCTGGAGGAGATCGACCTCAGTGACAACATAGTCGCCAATGTGGAGCCTGGAGCCTTCAACAATCTCTTCAACTTGCGCTCCCTGAGACTGAAAGGAAACCGTCTGAAGCTGGTCCCCCTTGGGGTGTTCACTGGGTTGTCAAACTTAACAAAGCTTGATATAAGTGAAAACAAGATTGTTATTTTGCTGGACTATATGTTCCAAGATTTGCATAACCTAAAATCCCTGGAGGTTGGGGACAATGATTTGGTTTATATATCACACAGGGCCTTTAGCGGACTGCTTAGCCTGGAGCAGCTCACCCTGGAGAGATGCAACCTCACAGCTGTACCAACAGAAGCTCTTTCTCACCTCCACAACCTCATCAGTCTGCATCTGAAACAGCTCAATATTAATGCTTTGCCTGCCTATGCCTTTAAAAGACTGTTTCGCCTGAAAGACCTAGAGATAGAGGCCTGGCCCCTCCTGGACATGCTACCTGCCAACAGCCTATATGGTCTCAACCTGACTTCTTTGTCCATCACCAACACCAACCTGTCTGCAGTACCTTACTCTGCTTTTAAACATCTGGTTTACCTGACACATCTAAACCTCTCTTACAACCCTATCAGCACCATTGAAGCAGGCATGCTTTCAGATTTAGTGCGCCTGCAGGAACTCCACATGGTGGGGGCCCAGCTACATACCATTGAATCACATGCTTTCCAAGGGCTCCGATTCTTACGTGTGCTTAATGTGTCTCAAAACCTGCTAGAAACCCTAGAAGAGAATGTATTCCATTCCCCCAAAAGCCTTGAGGTCCTCTGCATTAACAACAATCCTCTGGCCTGTGACTGCCGTCTCCTTTGGATCTTACAGAGGCAACCTACTTTGCAGTTTGGAGGCCAGCCACCAATGTGTGCTGGCCCAGACAGTGTCAAAGAGAGGTCATTCAAAGACTTTCATAGTACAGCTCTTTCCTTTTACTTCACCTGTAAGAAGCCCAAGATACAAGACAAGAAGTTGCAATACCTGGTAGTGGAGGAAGGGCAGACGGTGCAGTTGATGTGCAATGCTGATGGGGATCCGCAGCCTACCATATCCTGGGTTACCCCACGTCGGAGGCTGATCACAACTAAATCAAATGGAAGAGCCACTGTGCTGGGCGATGGCACTCTGGAGATCCGATTTGCTCAAGATCAGGACACTGGGATCTATGTTTGTATTGCAAGTAACGCAGCTGGGAATGACACTTATTCAGCCTCTCTTACGGTAAAAGGGTTTACTTCAGACCGTTTCCTTTACGCCAACAGGACCCCTATGTATATGACAGACTCCAACGACACAAGTTCCAATGGAACTAATGTGAACACCTTCTCTCTGGACCTTAAGACAATATTGGTGTCCACAGCTATGGGCTGTTTCACATTCCTTGGAGTGGTTTTATTTTGTTTCCTCCTTCTTTTTGTGTGGAGCCGAGGGAAAGGCAAACACAAAACCAGCATTGACCTTGAATATGTCCCTCGCAAAAACAATGGTGCTGTGGTTGAAGGGGAGGTTGCTGGACCACGAAGGTTCAATATGAAAATGATTTGATGATATTCTGCTAGCAGTGCTTTTTCTGTGGCATTAAAACCAATTAAACCAGCCTGGCATGTGGAATTGCTAGGCAGAAGCAGCTTAATGCAGCTGTCACTGTATCAAAAGGTTACATGAAAATGGAAAGACTATTTGTGGTTATACAGCAGAGCCTCCAGACCTTGAGGCAGATATGTCAGGGCCTTTCATAGAACTGGTAAATTGTACTAACTGTTTGCATTGCAAATATTGGCATTCTGGGGATATCAGCAATGAACCGCTGGCTCATGCTCATGGACAATTGTTCAACATTTTCTACCACTACAAAAAGAAAAAGAAAAAGAAAAAGAAAAAGAAAAAAAAAAGCCTACAGTGTAGGATTTACATACTTAAAAGAAAAAGGCACATTTGTCTAAAACATACTCTACAGTGAAATTTGTATCTATAGATCTCATTTGGTAAAACCTTGCATCATCCCTTCTAGTTGGTTCAACACCACAAAAAATTGGTAGGTTTTTTTTTTTTTTAATCTGCATCTATACTGTGTACATTTTAAAGCAATACAAATGAGAGGTTGTGCTTTTAGATATCCACCAATACTGACCCAAGTGTGATGTCACCCTCCTTTTAACTACCATCTAACCCAAATTAGACTCTTGTAGTTACCAATTAGAAATAACATATTTTTCTCCTCATGTAGAAGGCCAGAGATTAATAGTTGAGAGCAAAAACGCTCAGCTCTGTTGATCTTCTCTTCATATAAATATAAGGCTTGTGCCTAGTTTTGATACAGAATGGAATATTTTTTATATCTGTGATATCACACTGGACCAGTTTACTGTAACATAGCCCTGGATCTCACCCAGGGAAGGCAACCCACTAGACATTGCTGGCATAGAGGAGTTGAGTTCTACCTTGAAGAGAGAGAGCTGCTTTTGTTTGCCCTGATTTTAATTTCAAAGCTACTGTTAAAATGTTAATGTGTACTGGGCAAAAAGAAAGAACGGAATACATTTTGCATACTGCTTGGGAAATATGTTCATCTTACTATTTATACAAGTGAATTAAAACATACAAATGCTCTGCTACTAGGAATGAACTCTTCTCCAATGCCAGGTAAACTAGGGTTGTCCATGCATAATATGGGGATTATAATACTAAAATAATGTTTAAAACATGGTAGCCTCAGAAAGGCTAACATACTGCCAGATATAATGAACCTCTAGCCGCTGTCATTCTCATCTTGTATATTTGTAGATAACGCAAAAAGCTAATTTCCAAGAACAGATTACTTAGTTATTCTTGATGCCATTTTAATAACTATGTGGTTATGTTTCTTTCAGGGGCAGTATCTTAGAGCAAAAGGGGCAAGTTTTTCCAGGTTTTAGGAAGCTTTTTTAATGGAGAGAAGACAGAAGTGGAATGTTAGTTCAGTACAAGTACCCTTTTTTGTTTTATGCCTCTAAATAAATCCTCAGAAGGCTCAGAACTGAAACTTTGTTATTTATCATTGATACCACTGTTCTTATTTTGAAATTCTCAGCAATGGGAAGATACAGAGTTGTTCAGCCACCTCGCAATTTTCCAGCAATTACGAGCCATAGGTTTTTTGCTAAGTGGTTGAAAACAAATACGATTTATGAATAATTGGCATAACCTCGAGTAAGGATAACAGTGACTATATACGTGTTTAGCCAAAAAGAATATGAAAATATTTTAAGACAGAACATTCAGAATAATGTGGTTTAACAGCCTGTGTCCAATCTAAAAATTAGGTTTCAGCACTTTGAAACCAAAGTCAGGCTGACCTATAATGGGATGCAGGTGCTTCTAAAATTAGTATCCACATTCTTTAACAGAGATTTTCTAAGTAGGATAAAAATCTCCCATTCCTATCAAGGGAAATGTGCCAAAAGTTGTAAAATCCAGCTGCGTTCCCCAGGTGTACCCCTAACATAGCTGTAGGACCCAAGGCTAGGCAGTTTTGAGAATCTCTTTTCTTAGTGGTTGAACTTTGGTTGCATTGTTGCTCCATTTTAGGTCTCCAAACTGAGGAGGATGCAAGGGTTATTAGAATTTTCTTCACTTTAGTTCGTTTTAAGTTTAGAGTTGGGTTTTCTTACATCCCTTTTTTTTATGCTCTGAACTAGATAGTTGGAGATTTATGGAGATGCTTGAGACTAACCCTCTTTGTTCTATGACAGTTTGTAGAACACTAATAAAATGGAATAAACCCTGACTAAATTCTAACACCAGGGAAATTATTTTTGCTGATAAAATAACCACCGCACTGAAGTCCAAAACTCTACTGTACCTTAATGTGGGCAGTTAAAGAAACAAATGGGGATAAAACAAAGTGTTTCTGAACTGCCCATTGAAGACATTTGCATGTGCCTTTCCCTTGTAATTGTCATTTTTTTTTCAACTAGTAATCTATCGCCCCTGCAGTCATTTCATGTTAAATGTTAAAATCAATGTTAGAAGCAAAAATTGTCCTAAATTCTAGACAGTTGCAGCTGATTGCTTCATATCAAATGACACACTAAAAAAAAAAAAAAAAAAAAAAAAAAAAAACCAAACTAAAAAAAAACTAGAAAAAATGTGCTTTTAGGATTAATTATGAATTGCTGAATTCCCTATTCCCTTAGAATGACTCTAAAAAGTGATTGCATTGTTAGTGCACTGCAAGGATTTCTGAGCAGTAATGTGCTTAGTTACCTATGTGAAATGTGTGCTGGTGATGAAAATCACCGCTTGCTCTTGCTGAGCACCACCTTGCAGAGCTGTCAGCGTTGTGTGTATCGCCTTGAGTTCAGTCAGTATTCAGTTTTTAAGAATCAGTGTTTGCTCCCTGCCTCTAGCAATGTTCTACTTTTTGCAGCCTACTTATTTCACTGTGGACTTGGCAAAGCATATGGCATCTCTTAACAGAAGTGAGTACAGCAAGACTCAGAGACAAGTTTTTATCTTGCTCCACATAGTCTTCTTTATATGTATTCATGGGACACATGCTCACTGTGGCTGGTTTGGGTGAATAAGGAATACAGTGTCAGGGTCAGACCTAGGTAACCACCTTTTTGGCAATTCTTTTAAGAACAGAGTGGCTGAATGCCTACCCAGCCTCTTGAAGGAGCCACTTCTCTGCTAGAGATCAAGGACATGCCACAGTTTATCTTACTGCTGGGGAAAAAACGGACTGGGCTGTGAGAAGGCATCTGACACCCATGGCTCCCCATATATTCAGAAACAGGTGGACTGTGCGTACCTGCCACTAAAAGTGGGAATAAAGGTTTTTCTCCTACCTCTGACTTGTATACTGGCTGCCCCTGACACTGGCACAAGGCCAAGCCTGAATCTACTTGTCAGTCAGTGCAACAAGACTGAGGAGCAGCAATAGTTCTGCAGAAAAGGAGAAAACTGAAAATGTCAAAAACAACAGAGCAACTTGAGAAAGCAGGTACCACAGTATCCTTGTCAATAATTCCTGTAAGAGCAGTGCTGAGCCTCCCACAAATACGTTTTGAAGTTCACTTCCACAGACCAGTACTCCTCTTTCATAACAGATGGAGGAGGTACAAGTGCTCAGACTTTCCACGAGTAAGTTAGAGAGGACACTGCAGCAATGTATTAAAAGAGTTTGCAATGATATGAGGATGGATTAAGACTAAGCAATGCCCCACCTCAGCCCTATTTTTAGGTTTTGAGCTGGTTCTCTTTTTTTTTTCCCCTTCTTCCTTTATAATTAACTTGGCAGCATTCTTTTCAAAAGGGCTTCACCCACATCAGCTCAGTTAGATTCAGACTGGGAGACTGCTTTTACCCTCTGTTCCCCTCTCCTCACCATTCACACATGCTCCCAGTGCCAACAGGGTCAACAGCTCCAGATACAATTGAAATCAGCGAGGACACTCTGAACCCCTAGAGAACTGTTGATGATACAAGCTAATGTCACTAGGTATTTTTTTAACCAAACTTTTTATTTAATTAAGTTGACATCATTGTCACTGCCATTCAAGGATTCCTTTATTTACGTGAATAACAACTATCTTTTTTCCTGTATTTCTTGCATTGTGGTATTGCATCACCTATGATGATAACAATTATGCCAACACAAAGAAAATTAAGAAAGCAAGCCATGCTACACCTTCAATAGCACAAATTGTAGTTGAGGCATATAAGACACAGTAAGAAGTCAGCATTAATATTTAATGGAAAGTCTTATCTAAACCTTGTGATAGAATAAGAAACTGTTGTGGAGGAACTTTGGAATGTAGGCCATGTTGTGACTGAATCACATCAAAGATACATGGAAATAGACTTTCCTACACTACGCCTAGATGTCTGTTTTAGATATTGGAATTTTCCCAAAAAACTTCCAGGGTGTGTGAATGCCAGAAGCCCACATTTAATCCATAAAAAGACAAAGCATTAGCTGAAAATCCAGTAAAGCAAGAGGCTTCTGGCTGCCTAAGGACAACAGCAGCTTCTAGCAAAGACAGCCAAGAAACTGCAGTCATATTGTTACTTTGCCTTATCTGCTACTGTATCCTGTGAAAAAAGGTCCATTAGCCAGTAATAAAATGGACAATCCTTACTCATTTTTCTTCAAAGAGGGCAACATTCACATAAATAAGCTGCAGTCTGTTCCACCTCCGTCCCCAGCAGTAAAACAGCCAGCAAGAAGTGAGGAAGGGGAAGCCTATTCTGGCCTGTTTGCTAATTAACTTTTGCCCCTGAATCATGCTAGTTTACCTGGGACTAGCATGATGACTGCTGTGTTCATTCCCATCCTCTCAGCCCACAATGTAACTTAACATGGAGTAGCAGGGAAAGGACCACATGGTCAAGCTGTCCCTTCTCCCTGAACTGTAACTCTGGTCTTCTCAAATAAAAGAACACGCGCAGCACCGGTATCTTAGAAATCACAGTGTGCTGCAGCTGATCTGTAGTTTTGCCATAAGACAACATGAGGGAAAACACTGGATACATGCTTTCTGACCTCATTTCAGTATCCTAGGTGGTTGCTCTTTGTGCCAAAAAGAACTAGGAAAGAAGAACTAAAAAAACTTCCATCCAATAATTTAAAACTTAACTGTGCCTGGAGGAGTTAAAGGAACATCTTTGGAAAAGGCAAAGGGCCTGATTGCTGGAGAATCGCTGAAACAATGAATGAAATTTTTCATGTTAGCTAAGCAATTTGGATGTCCTGTTCCTATCACCTGTAATTAGAATCACAAACTCAATTTCCCTTGGCAGCTTAGAAGAATCACATCTATTTGGTTCAGTGATACATGCTGCCTTTATCTGTCTCCTAGCTCTGCCCTCTTCCCCTCTCAGTTTCAAATGACTGTGATGCCAAATGAAGATCTCTGGATTCGGTTTAATTTCACTGCATGTTCACGTGGCTTTTGGAATGTAGATCTCAAAGCAGGATCTTAAACCCTCTTCAAGCCAAAAATAAAAATAAAAAAGGAAGAAGAAGCTTGAGTAAACCTCCTCCTGCAAATGAAATAAACCAGCTTCTGTGAGGTTCTTGCTACTGAGATAGCTACATGCCAAAAGCAATCTCCAGGTTGAATGAGATTGAGTCTTTTTTTTTTTTTTTTTCACTAAAAGCAGGTGGTTGGATATAAGGCCAGCTGGAAATAAAAATCTGTACTTACAGCCTCAGCAGAATAAGGAAAGAGCTGGCATAGTCAGGAAAATGTTCCATGTTATTTCAACTTAAATTTAAGGATACTTTACCATTCATATTCAAATAGCTCATAGAAGAGTACAAAAGAGCAGACTTTCACCTCATAATTTGATTATTTGTATTTATTTAAACTGATACGAAAATTGTCATGAAGCAGAAGTGTTGAAGCAAGAGAATGAAAACAGATTTTTCTACTCTAGTCAGGCAATATAAATCAGGAGAAATCCACTTGACACCATTCTGTTACTCCTTGGTTACACTAGAAATTTGATAAACAAATGTAGGTTTTTTGCTTTCTACTAAGTGGGCTATAGCAGAAAATAAGCAGAACTTACTTTTTAATTCTTTCTCATCTTGTGGCATACCTTCTGTACTCAACTGCTTTAACATTTACCACCGCTAACTGAGCTGGAGAATATGAAAATGTAGTTTTGGGGAAAAAAGAAAAAAAAAGGTAAAAGAAAAAGAAAATCTGTAACCTTAAAGAAGTCTGCCCATTTTTATGTATGGTATTTGCAAGTCAACAATGTTATCTCCTCACACATAAGCCGAGAACTATGACTTGAAATTTCAAGGCAGCTGTGAAGATGGTTGTCAACTTGTACACATGTTAATAATTTTGATCTTTCAGAAAACAAAATTTTATTGCTTCTTAAAGAATTCATTTATGCCATTTTGATACCTAAAAGCAAATGACACTTTGACTTCATTACACTAGGCACTGTATAAGTAGGAAGTAAATGACAACCCTGATCTGGTGAGCTTACAGCCATATAGTAGGAAGTTGGCTTCTGGGCAAGTACATATGATAGCAAGTCTCTCATTGTTTGGGGAGGGAATGCCATAGTGCATATATATTAAAATATCATCACACTTACTGAAATCTATTTGCAAGCACATGTAGTTCATATGTATATGTTTGTGTGTGCAAAAAAAAGAGTTATATTTGTTTTGTTCTTTTCTTACTTCAAGTATTAAATGTATATTGTTTTTAAAAGGTGACAAGGTTAACAAGAAAAAATGTGTTGTAATTTATTTTAATATATATAATCATGAGTATGGATGGGAAATGAAACAGCCTTCCTGTTATGATCCATGAAGCACATGACAAGTTGGGTTTGTCCATAAGTTTGCTTCATGTTTAAGAAAAATATGCTAATATAATGGAAAAAAAAAAAAAAAGAAAAAAAAAAAAAGCTTTGTTTGTCAAGACAGTTGTCCTGAATGTCATTTTAAAAGTTATTTTAGGGCTTATGTCATGATGTATATCATACCTATCCAAAATGAAACCCAAATAAATAATTCCATGGAGTGGCAAAATTTACTGGAAAAAGTGAAGAAAATTTACATTCCTTCCCTTATTGTAGCTGATCACTTTTTTTCCAAGGGGTAGTGGAGGAAACTAAGATGACAGAAATACAGTTTTCTTAGCACCACACCCAAGGTCCTTAGTGCCAAGTCTTCACAACAGGTAATCTGCTCAGACCCACCACTCTTGAACTGAGAATATAAACTATTAGAGTTAGAAAGAGAAGATTCTATCAGGTATTTTTCATCTACTCACTTTCACTCCCCCTTCATTGCATGGAGTGCTCAGACACAGAGAAAAACCTAGGTCACTTTCAGATGTGTTTTGAGATTTATTCTACATGCAAAGTATCAGTCAGCCTGTTCCTTCACTTTCACTTGCACAGTGTGTACAGGTAATTGATGGGGATACCAATGAGGCTAATGCTGGAAGAAGAAAGCCTGCCACTTAAAAGCACCATGGAGAGCACAGCAGAAAGATAGATTTCACCAGCTGTGTGTCAATTGGAAGGCAACCAATACTGAGAATCTGCATCTAAAACATGGTTTCTAAGGAAATCATCAGTATTCAAACTCCACTGTAACTGCACCAGAAAAATTACGTGGTGGAAAGTAGATTCTGTTGAGCTTGAAAGATATTCCAACACCCTGAGGCTTGCCACAAACCCCCTATGGCAGAGATCAGCTTTGAAGAAGGGCACAGGCCATAACCTAAACTATTGCTACTCCCATTCTCCCACAGCTAGGTACTTTCACCAACAGAGAATTTTGCTTATACTTCCTGGGATCATCTGAAGCAAGATTTATCAGCCATGAGCCCATTATCCTCTAAACCAGGGTCCTTTTCACTGGAAGGGGAAAACAAATCTGTTTGGGGTTTTTTTGCTACCTCAGGAAAGGAAGAAGCAGGCTGAAATCCTGCTGGATTGCTGGGAGCAGAGACAGACAGGGGCTGAATCTGAGCTCTCCTGTGCCGCCTGAAATCTGACACCATTCTGCATTTGCATTTGACACCTCCAAAAAGTTTTAGCTGACTTGCACCACTGTACCCTCCTCTGCAGCAGAATGTTAAATGCAATGAATCTGTGGGCTAAACTTAACTATAGATTATGTTAAGAATCTGCTTTATTTTAATGTTCTTTTATTTTCCTTTAATTTGGTAAACTGATTGACAGTTTGCAGTGTACTGCTGTACTGCCTTCAGTATGACATGAAGAAAAACCATGGCTCCTACCACTGCATTTAGAACATTGAGTTTGCAAAGAGCACCGAGTTTGTTTCCTCAAAACATTCCTCTACCCTAAGTTTTACATTTCTTTTATGCAGTTCAAGCTACTTTTTTGGACCACCCAACACCATCTCAAGAGGTGGAACCTCTTCCTATATCACAGGACCTAACATGTCATATCCAAATCCTACAGTAGAAGAAACTACTAGTTTTCTCCATGATAACTGGGTAAAGAAAAGCACCATCACATCAGGCAAACACTGACAAATTCATTAAAATTATCCACATTAAGGCCAGGGTCTAAACAGAAAAAAAAATGTGCTCTCCAGAGCTATTTTCATTAAAAAATTGTAATATCTATAGATAACTCTTAACAGACAAACACCACTTCAGCTTTTAAAAAGCATCCAAAATTTTGTAGAGCATATTCCCTTTCATAAATTTTTGAGACTATTTATACTTTTACAGATCTACTATAGAAGATTTTTCTCACAGTTAGTAGCCCTATATTGGATACCACGGTAACCTTTAAATAAACAAATCTTGGCATCCAAAGTTTATTTTAAGAAATGCCTGGGTTTAATATTTTTGTATTTGAAAAGGGTGGTAGGAAATGGGAAATCACTCTATTTAACAATTAATAAACTTATTTCACAGAGGTTGAGTTATTTCACATGGGGGAATACTCACAGGGAATTTTCTGTATCATAAAAGCTTCCCACATACAACTGTAGATGACATGCTGTAAAAAAAGGGCTTTATTCATCTCCTGTACTATCTGGACTGGGGGAGAGGCTGGTAATTCCTGCTGGGAAAGCATGAATAAATCTGAAACTACCGGGTTAAGAAACACAGAGTTATTGCAAAGGACCTGACCTTGTTGTCTACAGACTTGGCAGCAGGCTGGGAGGTTTGGTCTAAATTCCTTCTTTCCTAGATATAGGAGAGTCCCTATGGAAAGCCTTATTTTGCCTCTGTTCTTAGAAGGATGAGTTTCAAGCTTAGTAACTGAGGGGAAATGTAATACAGTAAGAAGTTAGTAAAATACAGGATTGGATAGTAGACAAGAAAAGAAATTAAAACTTGCATAAAAAATGATATGACACTCGTCCTTAGCACCTTGTCTAAGTAACTTTGAAATTATTGGGGTTTGCAGGAGCTGGTTTATTAATTAATAGCTAGGGGATACATTCAGCTAGTTAAAGCTGTAATCACCAGCTGGAAGATCTTATTTACCTCATCAGTCCCTAAGTGGAAGTTATATTTTGAGCTATTTTCCAATAATTTTGCTATTTATATAACTCAAAAGCACAAGTGATAGAGAGAACACTTATTTTATTATAGGAAGATAATGATAATAAATTGAATCTATTACATTTGTTATGAGAGCTCTTTGCTGTATGTACAAAGACTAACAGATGACATCCATTATGTAAAGTATTACTATCACTGAAACCAAACATCTCATCCTAAAAAGCTACCGACCTTTGATGCATCTGTGCAGTGCATCAGTGCTACTGCACTGCAGATAATACTTTGCTTTTACATAGAACAGGCATGCCATGCAGCGCAGTTAGAGACAATACAGCCCTCTGATTTATACAAAAGCTTGCATTTTAATGGGCCTTATGGAATCTTGTGTTGGCTTTCATGAGTTTGGCAGACACTCCCATTTTGCTGAAGGATATCAGATCAGCACTGTGTGATTTGGGGAAGGCATAGCTGTTGGCTATAGTAACACAAGCAGAAGGCTGGAACTCAGGATTTCTGAGCTGTAATCAAACCCCCTGGGCCTCTAACTCTCTGGAGAATACAATTATAATATTTACCTTTCAAAAGGAAGATTCTGCCATTTCCCTAAGGACTGTAAAGCCAAAGAGTTACAGTTCAGCCATCCCTGTGTGAGGAATGATAATTTTATATGTAGATTGGTATGCAGTAGTAGGCATTGTTATCAAAGAAAACCTTTCTTTAAGAAATGGAATCCCTGCTGGCCAAAGTGCTCCAGAAGATGATGGCAATGTGGTGACAGCCATGGTTTGCCCTGTAGTCAGCATTTCCAACAGCTGTAGAATAGATGGTCTTGCATGTAGCAAGTATATGGCAGTATATGAAAGAAAATTGTCATGAAAGATGCACACCAACTAGACTCTGTCTTTTTTGCAATTCGGTGGTATATTGCATGAAAGGACCTCTTAATGCCTCATTTAATTAGTGCTTTTGCAATGCTTGAAAAACATGATTCATCTCCTAAAGAATCTATGAAGATTTGTCTCTTTGGTTATAGATGAGAGATGCCGAAATGAATACAAACCACACATCAATTGTCAGCTTGTCAAGTGTCACACCAAGCACTCAGACTACTATTACTACAAAAACATTTCCATCTGGTCCTTCTACAAGACTACCAAAAATAGGTCCCATAGTTTCTCTACTCTCTAATCAAAGTTTATTGAAAGAAAGCTAGCATTCCCACAGGTTCTCCAACTCCTTAATAAAGTACCAAGTATCCACTTTTCAAATTTCTGCTGCCAACGTTTATCATAGGGAATTTGCCTTGACACTCTCTTTACTCTATTTGCCATAACACTGAATCATGGCCAACCTCATCTTCATCTTTTAATCAAGATCGGTTTGCTTATACATGAGACAAACACTTGGAATTTCCCCATTCGCAGCTTCTGCTTTAGTACTGAAGGCAGAAGAATTTGCTGTGAATGTCAGTGAAGCACATTTAACAGTTAATGGCCAGTTACTGCCTCACATCTAGCAGTCACTGGGAACTATTTCTGAGGTACAGGCCTATCTGGCATGATTTAAAATAACAACTGGTCCTTGGGAACGAGATTAACCAGCGTACGTTCATTTTGCCATTCAAGACCACCAGCAACTCAAGACACTGGAAGGTGTGTGTCCAAGTCAATGAGAACTGAAAGGAGTACTTGCTGAATGTGCATCCTATCTTAGAGAACTGCACACAAAAAGGCATGTGAGAGATCAATTTGTCCTTTAAGGTTTAACATAATGAAGCAGAAACCCAAACTACTGCAAACAAGAAGAGAGTATGCATTAAAAAAACCACAAGCATTTTGCTCTGGTGGGCTTTATGGTTTAAGAATGAAAAGTCAGAAAGATGGATAAGAGATGTACTTCTTGATGGGAAAATTATTTTCTCGGTGTGATAAAATGCTCCTCCAGATCCTGTCTTAACACAAGGATTCTCCTCTCTCCTTGTTCAAAAAGGAAAGCTACAAACCACCTCACATCATTACAAATACTTTCTTAAAATGCAGTGTTCTGATCAAAAGATCAACCCTTCCTGGGTTTTCAACAGCTATTGTAATTGTTTTTCATAAAAATTGACTTTAATTGTAACACTGTTCTGCTACAGCCTTATTATCTGTGTCCTGCTGAACTGTCAGTTACTTAAATGAAGAAATAAAAGCTCAAAAGCACATTGTTGTAATTGATTTCTATGTTTCAACAGTCTTATCAGAAACAAGATTATGAATTTCATCTGTTGAGGCACAAAAATAAAACATTTTCCTTTAAAAAAAAAAAAAAGAAAAATTAGAGATAAAAATCCATTACCATTGCACTTGTGTTTTTTAGGCAAAAGTTTGAGGCTGTCATTCTAGTCCTCTGCTATAGTTTTGGAAATATGCATAGCATTCCATGGAGTATATTGATTATAAAGAAAAAAAATTTTTTCTTTAATATTCTAATGATATTGCATTTCCTGCATACATAAATCTAGTGTCCCTCAACTAGGATAACACTTGCCATGTCAGTGCCATCTCCCATCCTGCCCTTTCCCCACACTTTCCAACCAGTGTTTGACTGGTAAGTTCAGCATGTGGTGTCCCCATCCAGTCCCAGGACCGTCAAGTGTAAGGATTTGTCACAGTGCCTTGTCCATAGTTAAGTGTGGGGAGATGAGATCTGAGTGCTGAGGAGCTGCTGATGCAGGGGCCTTTAACTGGTCCCCACCACGCTGCCCGCCCTTTCCCTACTGTCCACCCCTTCCTTTGCGGGTCACCATCGCCAAAAAGGAGGCACATCTGCCCCCACAGAGGGAAACAACTTGTCTCTGCTCTGGAGACGGACGTGCCCTCAGACAACAGCCAGTCCCTTTCTGTCCAGGTACTGACACTTCTGTTCTGCTCTGGTTTCTCTTCAATGTCTGGCTTCAGCCATTGCAATCAACCTATGGAGAAGGCTTCTAGAGGGGCATGGACAACATACAGGAGCACCTGAGGCAGAGACAAGCCTTGGGACAACTGTATTTGACAGCTACAGAGTGACTTCTGACAGAAAAATCCCTTATCAAAAGGAAAAAGATGCCAGAGTGACCTAGTGGCCCTCTGGGACAACACAGCCAAGTCCTTGGTGACTAGTGTAAAACACCAATACTGAGCAGAAGACAAAAAATTAGGGGAGGGGGTGGAAAGTGGCACTGTGGGAGGCCCCAGAGGAGTGTAAAGAGGCACAAATGCTGGTGCGGCAAGAGGGCTGCCAGGCCAAGCACCACTGGCGTGGCCCAATGCAACGGACCCAAGCAACAAACTGTGGCCGCGCCACACTCAGTACTCATGTACAGGCACCGGGAGAGTCTGGCCCAGCCTGGTTCATGCCTGAACTCCTGCCGAGCATGTGCATAAAGCCTGGAGAGTCAAGTGAGGCTCTGCCTGGTGCTGGGTCCTGCTTTGTGGGATGCTGGTGGCAGCTCCTGGTGTCTGTCCCCAGAGCAGTCACCTGTGTTTCCCTGGCCCTGTCTCGTTCAGGCAGCCAGGCACCTCAGGATGTGCTTGCAGTGGCATGATACCATGGGACAGTAGGAAAACAGACTGCCCTCTCTGCGGCAGCCCTGTCTAGCCCATCAAGTTCTCAGTGCAAGCAGAAGATGACTTCAAAATACAACAAAATGCCCACCACAGAGCCATCAGGTGCTGGCAGCCATTCAGGAAGAGCTCCTGGATGCCCAGACACCCGCAGCCCTCATCACCCCATGGAATCCCCACCATCCTCTCTCCACAGCACACACCATTCCTGTCTGAGCCGGGGGCTGCAGGGATGGTGCCCAGGGCTGCAGTCGGTGACCTCCAGTGCAACATCTGGGCAGCCCTTTTCCAGGGCCACCCTGATATCCTCAAGCCAGTGATGCAACAGGAGCTCCAGAAGGCCTATGAAGCCAAATAAGAGTTCACCTTTTGTATCTGGGATCTGTGTATTTCTTATGCCAGCCACTTAAGGCTAACACTCTTTAAAAAGCTCTTGTAAAATTTCTGCATGCACTGAAGAGAGAATTACTGGCTCAATAATCCATGGAGGGATGGACTTCTGAGAAGGAGCCAAGAGAAAGGAGTTGTGGCTCTGCATTTCCATGAAGGTAAAGGACAAAGATGTTATCAAAAATGTACCACACAGGCCTGTGAAAGAAAGAATTTTACAGCACAGAGACCCAGAGCAAGTTGGAACACAAAAGCCAACTGGAGTGAGACCAACCAAAGCAAAGTGTTCTGTGCCCCAGAACAAGGGCTTGACTTTTCAGGGATTGTAAAGAACATATCCTGTTGCTGCTATGAGCATGCTGGAGGTTGCCAAGTAACTGCATCCATCTTTGGTCTATGTGCATCTCAAATCTCTTCGAAGCTGGTGGGGTTTTTATGCCAGCTAAACGAAAAGAATTATTTGACTTCTCAGAAACAACAGAAACAAAAGAGACATCACAGCCCCTGCACACAGCTAACACTGTTAAAGCCATTATCACCTGCAAATATTCATCCTGCTCCTCTGCTTGAGATTATGGACACTTTTCTTTCAGAAAAGAAAATGTGGTATTTAAAAGATCAGGGGCTTATGGATACTTTTTTAATACCAGAAACTGTACTGTGTGCTACTGCCATACTGCAACAGTTTTCTGTTACAACTTAAATCCATATTAAGGAAGCAGTATATTGGATTTCTTAACTGTCACTTTTAGTGACAGCTTGCATCCTTTTGGGGATATCTCAAAACTCAGCCAGGCCTTTCTTATCCAGAACTGAAACACAGTTATGCAGGACGTTCTTCTTTGTTGGTGCTTTGTGTTATAATTCACACCTTTTTCCTGTGTTTGATAGGTTTCATTGCTGTTGTGTCTTTCCTGAATGAACTTTACAGGAAAATTATGAGTCAATATTCCTCTTGTTTGTACATTTTTGGGTATAAACATATTCTACATCAAATGAAGGCACTAACAGTCTTTATCTCTATAGTCCCTCTGAGTTCTTAACAGAATTGTCTTCTCCTAGATGTGTGGCTGGCTTTCCTCATGACAGGCCATGTGCAACTCCTCTTCTAGAAAGAGCCTACTGAAACCACTCAAGCCCATCCATATTGCTTTTATACAGTTTAATTTTTACACTTCTTTGGCTTCAGGGAAATGCTTGTAATTCACTGATTCAGAATCAGGAAATCAGCCTTCCTTTTGAAAGATCACTAGACTTTTTCTTGGGTTTTTTTTTTTTTATGAGAAGGTACTCACTTTTGATGAGAAAAGCATCACATTGCACGCTGAGTGCATCATCTTAGCTGGTACATACAGGAAAGAATACTTTAGCCCTTCTCAGGATGCTGTAACGTGTAGCAAGGTAATTCACAATAACTGCATCTCACTCACCCTCTCTATAGGATTTAGGAGAGAAGCAGCTATGCACCACTTCTCAACATTATGTAAGTTTCATCTGCAGTGTTACTCTATGTCATTGCCACAGCCCCCACCACTGTCCTTCTTCTATCCCAAACACTCCCTCCTATAGTGGTCACTTCTCTGAGCCAAACTTGCTTTCTGTTTCCTGCTGGTACTTTGGTACACTCCCATCACCAAGTGCAAATCACCCTTTGCCAATACCAGTTTCAATTCCTGTCATGCTGATCCCTTTCTGCAACTTTTTGCAGTTTTATCCTTGGCATTATTGTGTCTGTATGTAGTGTTTCAAAAGAATATGATTTTTATACTTAGAAATTCATTAATATTCAGAGTCTGTGTACTGTACAACCTGCTTATTAAATAATGAGCACAAAGCACTCAGAACTCCCACTTGCTCTCTTGCATTAGTAAAAGCTGGTTGTGGCAAGCATTAGTAAATTTAATAAAATTGTTATTACATATTCACCACATATACCTTTGAAGCCTGTACATGTTGTGCCATGAATGCATAAATAGCATAGGGAACACAGACCAGAACTCCACAAGCCTCTCTTTGGGACTTTATGACACCATTGACTATAAGAAAAAGTTCACTCATCTCCAGTCAGCAAGAAATTCAATTGAATGAAAGTCAAATGTAAGTACATATGGCATACAAGGCTTGAGTATAATGGTAACTGTGAGACTTAGCTGCTGCCTAGAACCAATGTTTGTACACAGCATTTTAAATGTTAACAGACAATACCAAATTTTGAAATTAAATTTAACTACTTCTTATGAAAACTGTGAGTGTTATAAATTGAATCTGGGAACAACATTTGCATATATAGGTCTCACTCATAAAAAGGGCTGGACAGAAATTTCAGCTCAAAATCTTGCTAAAGCTTTTACTGTGTGTAGCACCCACAGTAGTCTTGATCCCATTCTTAGTACCAGAATGATTAGGTTCATGTACGCTGTCGTCATTTGCAATAAATTCCAGGTAGATTTTAGAAAGGATTGGATATGGAGAGAAAAGCCCTCAAACCATCTTGTCATTTTTCCATGCTTAAGCCAGATAGCAACAGAAAAAAAAAAAAAAAAAAGAAAAAAAAAAAAGTCCAAGAAAGGCTGTTTTTCACAGTGTTATGATTGAATCAGTGTAAGATCATCTTTATTTACCTGAACAGCCCTTACGAGATTCACTCATTACTGGTTTCTGCTCTCATTGCCCAGCACTATCCTATTTCAGTACACAGAACTATAGCCACAAGTGGCACTTTGCATCTTTTTCAGTTTAGGATAGTACCTTGGTCTTTAATGTTGTGAATGTGCATACCTTAAGGTTCAGTGCTTACAGTGTTGTAGCTGAAAAGCACACTACATTCTCAGCTTTCTTCATCAGGCAGTTACCTGTTTCTCATGCATAAAACCAGCACTGTGTCATTGGATACATACCATTTAACCTGCTTTTAAATTAGGATGGTTTTAAACAAACAAATAAAAAGTATTTGCACTGCTTCAGCTACTAAAATACCTACTGTGGTTTGATTGTTTCCCCTGGAAACAATGAGAAGATGGTCACTGTGCTGCAGGTAGGCTGGCACATCCATTTGCTTGTACAATGTCTCTGGCTTCTTAAGAGGAAGTTGCAGGGCACTTTTCATTTCCCTGATCTGTGAAACAACCAGCACCTCCAAAGCAAGGTCACAGCCCTCAGGGACAGCAGGTCGTCATCAACCTGCACATCTGTACCATCTACCAGCCCCCAGGGCTCTGCTCTTGTGAGTATGTAAGGCACAGCATTCTTCCAAACACTTCATGGCATCACTGCATTGCCAGGAGTCTGCCATGGCCTTGTGGACACTAAGACCATAAATGGATCTAAATGTCAAATGGATGAGACTGTTGGTAATATAGTCATACCTCTGATTTTTTAGGGTATTGATGGGGTTTTTTGGTTTGTTTGGTTTGTTTGGAGGTTGCTTTGATGGTAAAAGAAATTAAGAAGCTGCTTTTGACAGCATGTCCTTCAGAAAAAAATTGTAGCAGAGGTTAGGGGAGGGTGAGGCAATGTAGCTTGCCAAGGAATTTACATGTCAAGCCATACCACTGGAAATATGAAAATGTCAGTTTGACTGTCACCCCCTCTTTCTTTCAGTGTCATATGTAATGAGTGTGGGGCTCTGTTAGCATTCATTTGAGAGGCTACATCATGCTGTCTTGGCACAAGCTTTTGAGTATGGAAGTAACTAATTGAGCTGCTGTTTCTATCTTCTCTGTGTAAGAACTTTGAGACTTTTTGCTGTTTTTCTTTCCTTTGTGTCCTCTATTTTCCTGTAAACAAGCAAACAGAAGACAGAGGCTGAAAATATTAGAGAGAGATCCTGCATAAGCATAGTAATTTATAAAATATATGATCAGATTTTGCCAGAACAGCCTAAGAAATAAAATGAGTTCCAGAAGGGAAATAAAACAATAGCAACAAAGCCCTCTCCCACACTCCCACACTCCTAGCAGATCATACTGTAGGGCAGCATATTATCTGTTTATTACAGCACCCAGAATAGCAGAGCAAGTGGGTTAGCTACTAGAGAGCAAAAAAGGACTTGAGAAGACTCTTGAGTTTGTCTCAGCGGTTTAAATCTAATCATCTCTCTCTCTCCAGCTGTGTAATGCCTAACAAGAATTCAGCTGCACAGGCAGGTTTTTAATTGCAATACCCATAGGAAAGAGTCCCAAAAGTCTTAATATGTATCCAATCAATTTCTTCTACCATAGGTGGTTTTATTTCCATAATAGCTACATTACTATGACTATCTGGCAGTTTACTGTGTCCTTTTCCAGCTAAGGTGATTCATTCCATTTTTAAAATTCACTGGTGTTAGCACTGGAAGCACCCACTCAGCCTCTGACAGGGCGACCATCCTGTTCATTCCCAGGTTTAACCTATGGTAGCTGACAGATGCAGACATGAGCCATGGACCTGCAGTTCCCTGGTGCCCAGCTGCTCTTGTCCTGTTAGTGCAAGTCTGAAGTTTCAAGGCTGGTGTTGAGTCACACCCAATCAAGCGGTGAAGGTCTAGACCACATGTGAGCCCTCGGAGGGCTCTTGCTAAAAGTCTTAAAGTACTTCCATGAGAAAGGGCTCTCCTAAGGGCTGAAGGAATGATACTGTGGAGTAACTTTACTGTAAGTAGATTGAATCATCTTCCTTTCATTTCTTAATCTGTGAATTTTATAAATATCTGTAACTGTGTTTTCTGTTTTGGATGTCATGAATCAGTGCTTGCATTTTTATTTTTACCTTAATCCATCTTGTGCTAGATGTGATCTAAGGTTTCTGGATATCTGCCCATCTACCTGACACACGATATTGTGAACCTGCAAATTATGACCCTGGGGTTTCCCAGAACACCTGTCAGCACTCATCAGAGGACAGAAGAGGTGAGCTGCATGGCGTGTGGAGAGCTGCACCCAGGAGAGGCAGTGACGACTGCCATGACTACTGGTGATGCTGAAGGCCCACTAGCATGCAGTAAGATCCCAGGGTGCTGGGCTGACACTGGGGGATTACAGCAAGTTTATCAAAATCCTCTCCTTGCTATGTGTTGTTCTTGCATCATAGCTGCCTAGGCCCAAAGAGACGAGAAAGACAGGAATTTGCTGTAGAAACTTCACTGAAGTAAGTTATTGCTACCATAGGTCATCATCTGAAGATGCTGGATATTATTGGAATACAGGGCAGTGATAAAGCGAAGGTGAAGAGTGGTAGGATGCCTCTACCTGCAGAGTGCTGTTCTAGCGTGTTGTGACATACTGTCTCCTATCTACAGTCTCTCTGATGTCCACAGTTTGCTTTCAGCAAGCTCAGGCTGCAGGACAGGATTAGGATGGTTGAGACAGGTTTTACACAGAGTGTAAACCACAAGGAGCACTTTCCACTTTGTTATAGTTTCTTCGGCTGATGACCATTTTCCCCTTGAAAGAGCAGTAGTAGGAAATCCAAGTCCTGTCTGACTGATCAGGCTGAAAAAAACAGTCTAGCTTCTGTCAAAAAACATTTTGCTGCTCATTCTTGTTGCTGCTCTCTCATATGAATGAGTACAGCATTTAATACATGCATGCATGCTATTTTTTTTCCACTTTTCCACAACATTAATACATAGCCTATATATTGGAGAACACTTTAGAAACAACTGTACATCTCTAGAAGTGAAAGGATCCAGAGATTCTACCCCATTTCTAGCCAACCTTTTTTAAGTTATAGTGACATAAATCAGAACTAGATAACCCTGTGCTCTGTATCTGAGTCCTATTTTCTAGTCTCCTCTGAGCAAAGAAATTCACTCCATGCTTTGGTTAGTCTATATAACAGTATTTTCAGGCTTGTTATTCTTATAAATAGGGTCCAAGTTACTATCATAGCATTTCCTAATGCACAATCACTTCAACAGATTTGACATGATGTTTAGTCTGATGTCTTTTCCAAAGAATAAGATTTGGTTTTACCAGTCTGCTGTGGACATTTTGTGGATGAAGATTTCATTGGCTGAGCAACTGATTTTCCCCCTTCACCCAACATTCAATACTTTTGTCAGCAGCAGTGCAGGTAGAAAATTGTACAGAGATTTTGTAAATGCAGCCATTAATAACAGCATCATAGTGATATACTGAAGGCTATACATAATAATAGGGGAAAAAAATCTTAGAAAAAAAATTATTTATATCGTTGAGTAAAAGTATTGGGATTTTTATTATTTCTTCCTAAATTTAGTAACTATGAAAGGAGCAATCTTAATGTTACGAAACTTTCCTAGTATCAGTAATTCCTAATATGTCTCCTTTGGGCAGTGAAAAACAGGACAAATAGGTTTCTGGAAAAAAAGCTGTTTGTAAGACAGAGCAGTTATTTCATGGTCCAAAGCTGCTGTAGAACAGCAAGAAATATGTTTTGCAGTATGCCCAACAACATTTCCACTGAAATGAAACACATGCTAGAGAGCATGTATGATTACTTGCATTCCAGATACCCCAATTCTGTGGTAAATTACATCAGTCTTCTTAAACTTCAACCCTGACTTACTTTCCCACAAGCCAAGTTTCTAGTGTCTGTCACTAATCAATTACAGAAGGTTAACATTTTTAAATGTGACCTGTGGGGAAAGTGTATTTTTTTTCCTACTTCCATAGCTCAAAAATGGCCAAACCACTTTTGTTAAAGCCTAAAAAAAAAAAAAAAAAAAAAAAGAAAGTAAGAAGAAGAAAGGATTATCCCTTATGGCTGAGATGAGTGATGAAGCTGAAAGATTTTTTTGTCTGAGATCATCATGAGTAATGTTAAAAGAGGGTTGCACTTGTAACTGAAACCTTAGCCCTATTGTGGCATCTGCAAGCCCAGACTGCTAAGTATATAGACAAAGGCGCAGTCAGTATATATGTGCATGAAATCATTTGAACGTTACTAAGATATTTTCCGTGTTTTAAATGGTGTATTGCACTTGGTCCTCTCCAGCAGTGTGATGATACCTTATGTGTCTTTTTATTGTATCTTTCAGGAATATAAACAAAAAAAGAAGGTATTCTTAGTTAAGTAGCTTATGTTAAGCTCCGAGAAGGTGATAGGAGACTTTCCTTTTTACTGAATAAATAGCCAGCAATTTCGAACAGAAATCTATCTGTCTGGGACCAAAGTCCTACTCTGTGAACTTCTGTGTAAACCATGTTTCTGCCCCACTCCCAAGTGAAACACCATCATGAAAGAGTGAAAAAATAAATACAGCCTTGCACCTCTCTGAAATGTTAAGATCTGTAATTTTTAAGCACTGTAGAGATAAAAATAAAATGAAAATGTCAATTCTTTGAGACCCCACTCTGAAGATTCTCTCTTAAAATTAATAGGTGTTGACAGCCTGCTCCATGACCAACATCAGCAGTGTAGGAAGAATGCTGCCCACCTTCCCTGTAAGGTACAATTCTCTCAAATCACACTACCATCAGTGGAGACAAGGGGTGGCACAACTCTTGCCCACATTCAAACGGTATTTTATGCACGATTGGCTGCTGCTGCCAGATGACCCAGACACCAAGTGTCCCTGGCCATCTGCCTGAGTCATGGCATCACTTCATGATCCTGTGTTTGCTATCAGTGATTGTGTGAGTTGCCATATGGGCATATTGTTGTTCATCTTTCCTTCTGCTTCATTAAAGCTTTGTTTTATAATGTGTTGTCAGACTCCATTACTGTTCAGACCACAAGCATGTAACAAATAAACTGGCTATAACAGAGGTACAGATTTGGTAGACCAGTGCTCAGTGCAGAGCTGTTTGCCATCAGTTAGCTACGTGATTATCAGGATACACAGAGGTGGGGAATTACATTGGGAACAACCTTCCCAATCTCAGTATAATTCAATGGCTCCTCCTATGATCCTTTCTCTCCTGAGGCTCCATGATGAACAATGCCACCTTCCCTAGGGATCCAAGCTGAGCTCTTGCCTGACCCCTGCTCAAAATTAAAGTATCTGAAGTCTAAAGAAGAAGCAAGCAGGGTGGTTCATAAATATAAGCCTGAATTGAAGACTATAAAATCAGCTAATTGACTAGAAACAAGATTCAGAGCCAAGGATTTGAAATATCCAAAGCAAGAGCCAGAGAGTAAGAGAAGGGCAGTGTTTATCACCAAGTGTTTTCCAGAAAATTGCTTAAGAAAGGCCTGACACAAAGTCGTGCTTGAAGCTTCCCATGGTTTCATCCGGGGCTGACCCACCACACTTACCATGGCAAGTATTGTGTTCCCTACTGCATAACAGGAGCACGAGGCATAAAGGCAGCTCTCCATGCTCCCATCAAGCTAGGCTCCTGAGTCCCAGCCTGTTGCTTGCTGTATTGCACCTTGAGGTTACTTTTTAAGTTTAACTGAATGACATTGCTTTCCAAGTGAGCTCAGACTTCACAGTCTGTTTAGGCATTAATTGAGCACAGGGAAAAACAGAAAACTCAGTCACAGTGGGGAAGAATAGCCAATCCAAGACTTCAGGGAAAAACACCCCAAAAGCTCCTATGGGCTTCTGCTGAGATGCAGAAAAGCTTGCCAAATGTGGGGAGGGAAAAAGTCATAGCTGCTTCTTTCTGGAAGAAATGGTCTAGACTCTCTTAAGTGTAGTGAAATCTGGAGGATGCCTGGCTTTGATATAAGTTCTAGCTCTGAATGTACCACTGATTTTCCCTCTGACCCTTTCACGTAAAGTGGAGAATTCAAAATTATCCAGAAATATGCAGAATATGCACAGTGACACTATTATTCTTCTCTAGCTAGTACTTTACATTTAAAGTTGTGGCGGGTTGACCCTGGCTGAATGCCAAGTGCCCACCAAAGCTGTTCCATCACTCCCCCAACTCAGCTGGACAAGGGAGAGAAAATATAACAAAAGGCTCATGGGTCGAGATAAAGACAAGAGAGATCACTCACCAATTACTGTCATGGGCAAAACAGACTCAGGTTGGGGAAAATTAACTCAATTTATTACAAATCAACCAGAGTAGGGTAATGAGAAATAAAACCAAGTCTCAAAACACCTTCCTTCCACCCCTCCCTCCTTCCCGGGAACAACTTCACTCCCAGATTCTCTACCTACCCGCCCCCAACGGCACAGGGGGACGGGGAATGGGGTTTACAGTCAGTTCATCACACGTTATTTCTGCCGCTTCATCCTCTTCAGGGACAGGATTCATCACACTCTTCCCCTGCTCCAGCACGTGGGGTCCCTCCCACAGGAAACAGTCCTCCACGAACTTCTCCAATGGGGGTCCTTCCCACAGGCTGCAGTTCTTCGCAAACCGCTCCAGCATGGGTCCTTTCCACGGTGTGCAGTCCTTCAGGCACAGACTGCTCCAGCGTGGGTCCCCTGCGGGGTCACAAGTCCTGCCAGAAAACTTGCTCCAGCGTGGGCTCCTCTCTCCACGGTTCCACAGGTCCTGCCAGGAGCCTGCTCCAGTGCGGGCTTCTCATGGGGTCACAGCCTCCTTCGGGCACCCACCTGCTCCAGCATGGGGTCCTCCCTGGGCTGCAGGTGGAGATCTGCTCCCCCGTGGACCTCCCTGGGCTGCAGGGGGACAGCCTGCCTCACCATGGTCTTCCCCACAGGCTGCAGGGGAATCTCTGCTCCAGTGCCTGGAGCATCTCCTCCCCCTCCTTCTTCACTGACCTTGGGGTCTCCAGGGTTGTTTCTGTTACATGTCCTCACTCCTCTCTCCAGCTGCCATTTCTGTGTGCCCTGCAACTTTTTTCCTTCTTAAATACGTTATCCCAGAGACACTACCACTACCACTGATTGGCTTGGTCTTGGCTGGCGGCAGGTCTGTCTTAGAGCCGGCTGGCATTGGCTCTGTTGGACACAGGGGAAGCTTCCAGCAGCTTCTTACAGAAGCCACCCTTGTAACCCCCCTGCTATCAAAACCTTGCCACAGAAACCCAATACAAAAGTTGATCAGGGTACAGATTAGTTCAGTTCATCCTGAGTGGGGCAGGCTGTGTTCACCTGTCTAGCCCACATCACAGCCATGCCTCACAGCAACTGATAACCTCATCTGCTTTTTCTCATCTGCAGTGACTGGAGTGGCAAGCAAGCAGCATATGGTGACCTCCAGGATGAGGTCACCTAAAAATGCCTTCCAGGGACACACTGAATTTATGCTTCTCATGTAGCTGAGCAGCTGTTTGAGTGGTGTGCAGAGGGCCCAATCCACGAGGCAGAGGTTGGAGGCTAATCACTGCAAATTAACATTTTTTTTAAAACCTCAGACATGATTTCTTTAAGCAGCAACTGAAGGCCTTGGTGTGGTTGCAGGTAAGAAGGTTTGCTTGGTGGGTCTTCTCCCAGCATAACAGAGAGAAGGCCTGAGAAAGAGTCAGGGGACATGTTAAAGCAAGCCTGCTCAGAGAAGGTCTAGGACTTAATGGAGCATCTGAGCAGAGACTTTTCTATATGGCTCCAGAGTAAAAAAAAAGTGAAAAGTTAATTTATCGCCAAATGCAGCTTGACAAAATGTAAGTCAAAAATGGGATTTGAGTAAAAGCATAAGCACAACCTATTCCATGAAGTCCAGGCTTTCTCACAGCAGGTTGTAGAAGAGGTGCAGACTTGTGGCTGATGTAAATCCACAGAACTTCATCAAAATCAGTAGGGTTCCTCTAATTTAAACCAGCTGAGGATTGTGTCTCAGATCTCTTAGTCATAACAGCATGCTGTAAGCCAAGAGAAAATTAGTAGAGGAAATAACACACAAAATTGGTGCTGTGCTGATTTTCTGTGATAAACAACTTATCATAAATATTTAAAATCCATTATAACTTTTTATTTATTCTTAAATACAGTATGCTAATTTTGTAATGCTAAAATAGTTCAGTCGGACCACTTATTTGCATAATCACTGCACTGCAGTTTGGTAAAAGTTTTGATTCAAGATACTTATAAGTGATAACATGATTGTGTGTTCAGTTGAATTAAGAAAAAAACAACACAAAAAAAAAAAACCTTTCAATGCAAAATACATTATAATAAATAACAAATGCATTATAATAACTAACATAGATAAAAGGAAAGAAAAATTGCAATTTGGTTGAGGGCAGAGAAAAGCTTTCCATAAATTAAAAGTGTCTGCTGGGTGCTAAAACATCATAATAGTCTCAGCAAATGTTGAGTGAGATGCTGATGCTCTGGGTAGAATGAATAGTGTTGCAGTGATTAAAATATTAACTGATGGTTGACTGTAATTGGCAGCAATTCAGCAAAAGTGTTTTTTCCTAGAGGTGGGAATAATGGCATCAGCTAGAAAAAAGATGTAATCTGGGAAAATAAATGAGTGCTACTAATTTTCTGTCTAATTTATCTGTCAAGTGTATCCTTCTACATAGTTACTCCCTGTCCCAGGTCTGTGTACATAGCATCTCCAAAATTCTGGGCCCTTAGAGGAAGCAAGTTGCAAACACAAACACCTAACAGCCAGTTGGGCAGAATCAGATGAAGCAGTGGTTCGTAGCCTGCTGTGTAATAGGCTTTATTAGAGCTTCATCATTCCATGTTCTGAGTGAATTGTAAACCCAAGGGGAGAACTCAGTCTACAAATGGGTCTAACTGAGGCCATAGAGTCCCATCTTTCCAAGGGTCAGAGGCAGCTCAGCCCTGGAAGACCACAGGCACCAGCCCTTCTCTGCAGGCTTTACTGGCCTGCCAATGGAAACATGTCACATCCAAGACTACCAGGAGCCAACATTTCAGGGTGCCCATTTCAGCCCTGCTTAGAACTTTTTACTGTATAATCCAATAGTTCAGAACAGCACAGAATATGGATGAGGAGGAGAAGAAGCAAGTCTTTCAAATGTTTATTCAGAAAATTTTATTTTAAAAAATCTCCCTGAACACCTTTCCACCCACATCATATATCAGATAACAGCAAGGTGACCCATGAAGAAACAGATCTGAGTGGAAGTGCTGGTGCTCAAATATCACACTAAAAGAGGAGTAGAATATGAAAACAGGACTTTACAAAATATCCTTGGGAGAAATTTCATGGAATATTTTCATGCAAAAGAGGAGAAGACTGCTAGACCGGAAGCTCCCAGCTGAACCATGAGACTTTGGTGAATAAACATCTAAAAAATCTAAAACGCCTTTTTCCACACATTTTGAGGAAAAGTATGCTTTCTGCAGAGATTTGGAAAAAATCATCATCTTTTTGCATAAAACCTCAAAATTTATCAGGACATGAGGTAGCTTTGACATTCCACTATGTTTAAGGTAAGCATGGATGGGAGAGACCAAGTAAAAAAGAAAAAGCTCTCAGTATTTATCTAGAGGCACTCCTAAACACTCAGATGTTGCAGAACATAATGCAAAGTAAAGAAGGAGAGATGGGAAGTTGAAGCCTTCATGGTGAATGCCTTCTAGGGCAGAAGAGCACCTCTTCCTGAATGTGAAGGAGCAGCAGAACTTGAAATAATTTCAGAGATTTTCACAAGCAGAAATGACACATCTCTACTTTCAAAGGGCAGTACCAGGCAGTAAACGTGTCCTTGGAACCTGCAGTATCTAATGCACAGGAAGCAGGTTCTGAGATGACCTGTGATGGTCTGGACAGCCATGACAGGGTTGGAGGTGTGCAGGCAGCTCTGTTCAGTCTGCATTCTGGCAGTCAAGTCCATGTTGTGTCCAGCACCAGCAGGGACGACCATAGTTGTAAATACTTGTAGCACAGAGATAGTCAAGGAACTGTAAGAGATACAGGTCTCCAGTACATAGTATAGTGCTTAAGAGCATGCTGATTCCAAACACAAATTAAATCCATACCTATTCACCAGTGCTTTGAAGAGTGTGTTGCTTAGGCTTGGGTTTGAAACAGGATCAATAAAACAAAGGTGCATATATGCTGGGATGTACCTCACCCTTGAGAGGTAAAAAAGGAGTTTCTGTGCTCTCTCCCATCTAGCTAGAGTATTACCTTTGAGTTCACTCTTTCTTATATGTTTGTACAGCACCAGCTGCAGATAAACCATGGACCTTGACAAACCCAGCACAAGTAAAGAGATATTGTGATAAATCTGGTTGTAACCTGCAAAGACTGTGTTTACAGGTTGTGTAGGAGCAACAACACAAAAAACAACCAGTGGTTCTTTTGGGTTTAGAGCTACTATTAATTTCATAATTAAGCAAAAAAGGTGGCATTTCAAAGTAATATTTAAACTTACTAAAATCATAAATGTGAAAGGAAGAGGATGATGACAGCTGTGTAATCTGAGCTTTCTCTTCCTCACAGATACCAGCAACAGCATTGACCTGCTCTGAGGAGCAGGGAAAATGCTGGTTTTGAGAAACTTTTATTAGTGTTTACCTGACTCACGTCTAGTGCTGCAAATTAATTACTTTTTAAAACTGTTTATTTTTAAACTACAGCCCATAGCAGCTGGGGTTCAATACCTAACTGAGGTACTAAAATCACATACCTAGAATGTCATGCATCAAAGCGTCCTTCACAGCACAAGAGTAGTCATATAATCTCTCTCCAATTCTATTGTTTTTTGCACTACAAAACACAAATGCAGTACGGGGGTACCCTGTTGACTGATGCAGTGAAGCAATAACAGTCCCACATTGGTTGGACCCTCTCAGTTTTAGACTGGACTTCATATTACATGGGATTTGTTGGCAGTACAAGCCCAGCAGCCATCAATGTTCTCTCTGCTTGTGACAGGATCAAGAAAGCCAAGTCTGTCAGCTGAGTGCTTTTCCTCAGCCCTTACTTACTCCCTCCCTTTTTTTTAAAGGATACTAAGAAATACAGAGAGTTTACAGAGAAACTGACAGCAACATGGGGGCTAGAAAGCAAGCCAGATGTTCTTGGGCTGTGTTTGGTTTAGAAGCATTGGGTTCTTGTGTGCCTAAACTACTAATTCTAATTTTAATATTCTTGTTTTTCTGTCAGCAGACACATTGCTTCTGGCATAAGACTTACAGCGCTCTCTTGAAGCAGTTTTTATCAGTCGTTGTCTGGTATATCATTGGAAGCTGCTGTCACCTCACTTTGCTCAGTGGCACCTGGCAGATGTCTCCATTTCTCAGTGAAAGGAAAACTCCCGGCTCTTCACAGTCATCTTCTCACTGAACTTAACTCAATTATCCTTATTTCTTTTGAACATGAATGACATCATACTTGTCAAAATGCATGACTCCTGAATTTGAGTCTGAATTTATTTCTTTGAATGGTCAAGTGCTGTATGAAGTACATCAGTGGGGTCTATAGTCAATTCTTGTTAGAGGTAAGTGAAAACAACTTATTCCAAATTTTTAAGTATTTCAGTTGAGCAAAGAACCATAATACTACATCAAGGAAAAGATATTCTAGATCCAAACAACTGATGCTTTGTTGGTGTCTCACACAGCAGTTGTGAAGAGTCTCAGAGCTGAGACTACCTCCTGCATCTCTGGAGAAATAATGGATCACTAAACCAAGTAGCATCCATTGCACTACCTAATCATTCAGTTTAACAGTGATGTGAACATTATGGTTAGACAGAGGAGAACATAATGTGACAGATGTAAAAGTCAGCTGAAATGTCAGCCACATGACAATGCAGAGACTTTTATTTACTGCCTGTGAATTCTGTTTGACAGAGGAAGTTGTTAAGAGAACACAGTATTTTTGAATGCCTGCGTAAAAGTATTTATCTAACACTGCAAATGAAGGTAGATCAAATTCCTCTTCACCTGCCAACCAGGAAAGTGTGTTGTTAAAACTTACGGGCCACCTACAGAAACACTCTTGGACAAGGGATTAAATGGAGCAAGAAGAGTTGATTTCCTTTTTCTCATCTGAAGAGAGA
This sequence comes from Aquila chrysaetos chrysaetos, assembly GCF_900496995.4. NCBI lineage: Eukaryota > Metazoa > Chordata > Aves > Accipitriformes > Accipitridae > Aquila > Aquila chrysaetos. The sequence goes on along the minus strand of NC_044030.1, from coordinate 13,948,359 downwards.
GGGCTGGAGAAATGGTGGAACAAAGTCTGGTTTTAAAAGGAAAATGGCTAAATAAATAAATTATATCTGAATTTTAACAGTGAATAAGGGTACAATATAAAGAATGAGGGGTTTGGTTGTGTTTCTGTTAAGTTCTTGGTTCTCCCACATTGCTTTCAGATAGCGTGGGAGTACCCTGTGGAAAAGAGCCATGAAACAGGATAAATCAGGGAGAAGAGCTGCTGCATGTTGTTGAGGGGTTGTGGTGCATGCAAAGAAACTGCTGAGAGCAGGAGGAAATAGGCAGATCTCAGAGGAGAGGAAAAAGGCACTTTCTAGGCTGTGGAAGGGGCTGGTCAGTTTGCTGCAAACCAGAAGGCCTCTGAGCTGGCTGGAACCAAGCCTAAAAGCAAGACATTTTTTCTGAAGGGACTCAGTGAGTTCAAAAAGAGGTGCATGTGAACCCCTTCTAGTTCTAGTCTGTCACACCACATCAGCTAGACTTTTATCCACTTAACAAGTTGAGAATCCTAGCTTACGTTCTAATAATACTGCTTCCACATAACAGTATTTTCATTTAGAAGCCTTTTGATCTCCATAGGCTTGCTCCATACAAGAGATAGTTTAGGCATAGCTAACTGAGAGTCCCAGCAGACTTGAACAGCTGTGACAAAAAGACAGATAGGTGGACAGGGTTGGATGTAAATGGGAGGGTTCATGTAAAGGCATCTGCCATGTAGAAAACAGGTCATGGCTGCAGGATGAAGAGCTGGAGCAGCTCCAGTGGGTGTTGACCTGCAGTTACTAGGATGGAGTCCAGTCCAGTTCTGTGGTGACTATCTGTTTTGGGGAAGGTCAGCCTGGTCTCACAAGAGACCATGTTTATGAGCAGCAGTGAGGCCTGACGGAGCATGGCAGGTGGCTGGGGGGATCCTCCATGGGTAAGTTCATTCCAGCCTAGCTTTCATCTTCCTTTCTGGTATGCTGGTGGTATTCCTACAAATCTAGTGTAGTAAGAAACACTAGTAATTTCATTGTTTAGCACATTTGAGAGTATAAAGTAAATTGCACCTTATCCACCGACAGCAGAGTGTAAGCCAAAGGATGGGAGCTTGATCAGAGCATTCCCAAGGCTGAATGAACTATTTATTTTCCATTTGCAGATGCATCCCACGAGGTCCTGTGTAGTAAGCACGGTTATAAATCATAAGTGATCTGTGATTGTTTCTCTCCTGGAGGTGTGTCTGTCAACTAGGGTAACTCCTATTCTGATGAGAAAGTCTGCCTAGGCTCCTGGAAAAGCCAGTAGGTAAGCAAGCTTCCAGCTGCCACAAGTGGGAAACACAAAATGACTGTGCCTGAGAAATCTGCTTCTTGGTCTTTATGAATAAACTCTTAAATTTTTGTGCTTTGAGACTATGGAAGGCACTTTAAAGCATGCTTGGAAAATCCTTATACACTTTCTATGTAAATATGAATCTGTGAACGACTATTCCCTTGAGGGCAAGGTCTTTTGATTCTGTGCAGATAAAGATTTTGTGGTACTCTCACTAACTTTCATTTGTGGAGGCTCTGGGACTGCCACTTCTTAATGGTGGCCAGAGAAAGCACTTTACTAGCTGAAATAATAAACCTAGCCCCATTGCTTTCATTAGGGAAGACAGCAGTGAAGGCATGACATGTGAATGCACTTAGAAACCCTGTCTTGGATGCACTAATCCAAAACTGGAGTACTGCACCCAGCTCTGGAGTCCTCAGCAGAAGAAAGACATAGACATGTTGGAGCAGGTCGGGAGCAGGGCCACAAAAATGATCAGAGGGATGGAACACCTCTCCTACGAGGAACGGCTAAGAGAGTTGAGGTTGTTCAGCCTGGAGAAGGGAAGGCTTTGGGAAGATCTTGTTGTGGCCTTTCAGTACTTAAAGGGGGCTTATAAGAAAGTTGAGGACAGACTTTTTAGTAGGGCCTGTAGCGACAGGACAAGGGGTAATGATTTTAAACTAAAAGAGGGTAGATTTAGACTAGATATAAGGATGACATTTTTTTACAATAAGCATGGTGAAACACTGGAAGAGGTTGCCCAGAGAGGTGGTAGATGCTCCATTCCTGGAAATATTCAAGGTCAGGTTGGACAGGGCTCTGAGGAACCTGATCTAGTTGAAGATGTCCCTGCTCACTGCAGGGGGGGTTGGACTAGATGACCTTTAAAGGTCCCTTCCAACCCAAACCATTCTATGATTCTACGGTTGAATTTGTCAATGGTCAAAGCGTTCAATTGCCATGCAGAGTTGTCCTTCAAGTACTGTGACACATGCCTCTATATTTACTACTATTATGAGGTAACTCTGTAATGATTCTTAGTTTGTTATCTCAGAGCCTACATTTGTTCTTCCTAATCTGAGGAACTTTATGTTATGAGAAATTCAAGACTGTGTTTCAACCTTTCTTGGATTATTTTCCATTCCTTCTTGTCCATTAAAAAAGTAATTCAACAATATTTGGGTAGTGAAAGGAATAACAATGATTCAGGGAAGCCACACCATAAAGTCATGGAACTATTTCAAGCAGATATTCTGTACAGCAGACTGTCCCACAGTTTTCAACTCTTCTGGGAATTTTTTTCTTTTTTTTTTTTTTTTTTTTTTTTTCCTGAAAAGAACATCTACATTCTTTCTATGCTGAACAAGAAACTTTTACTAACTAAAAAGAAGAAGGAGTGGTTCCTGAAGCTTCTCATGCTGTCACTAAGCTCTATGCTATGGTTTGAAGATACAAAATACGTTACTTGTGGAACAAGTTACCCAAATTAGGTCTGCTGGGTAGATCAGTCTGTTGTTTATTCTCCAATTATTTCTGTAAGACTCCTGTGTTCTTAAAGCAGATCCAGGGCAAACTGTGGCTGTATGAAGCAAAAAATCCTCAGCAGCCTTTACCAGTGGTCACTAACATTAACACGAGTATGTGAGTAGAGCCTTCGACTGATTGCTTTGTAAAAGGGGATAAACATTCTTTCTCTGTAACCACTCTAAAACCAGTAACTGCAGCTTTATCTTGTCAAAGGAGATCTACAAAAAATAATTCAGTCTCCTGCTTTGCCATGGCCTCCCTGTGCATCCTGCTGAGACAGACTAACATGCAGGCATGTACATGGGCACTGCCATACAGTGTGGCAGCCAAGTGTTTTAGAAAGCAAGACCTGGAGAGTAAAGAGAGTAACTCCCCGTGGAAAAGTTAAAAGGTTTCTTTTAAAACATTTCTGTTACAATCTTGTTGGGGGAACTCAGAAGGTATGAGATGTTTCCTTTACACCCTTAGCAATTCTCTGTGAAACAAGTCTGAAAACCAGTTTACCAAATAAAGCTATAAACCTTCCTCATGTCATAAACACCACTCCACACCCCCATGCAGGACTGAGCTTGTTCATGATGTGTTTCTCAAAGTTAGAAGAATCACCGAGTTGAAAAATAACATTCAGGCTTTAAAAATCTAAACCATTTCCACAAAGCTTTCAGAGATAAGACTTTCTAGGCTGATTTCTGCTCTGCAATTGCAATGATCATTGACCTTGCAGGCACTTCTGGGATGCTGAAATGCACCACAGATGTTTAACAGCTCATTAATTATAGTAATTTCAATCCTCTAAGTTACATGAATGTGTTTTTCTTGAAAAAGGCTGTGCATTCTACTGCTGTAGAATGACATGCCCTAGTCATGCCATCCAACTGTGCTCCCCTTCAGGTAGTCAATAACCCCTTCTTCTCAGATCTTCTTCCCTAATGGCTTATTCACATATTAAATACATGTATTATCTTCCTAACTTGTATACTTACAGGGTGAGATCATCATCTGGTGTAGGTTAGCACCACAGTTTCTTTACATGGTATCTGATGAGCTGATGTATGGATTTGAAGGCCAGAGGGAGCTTCTTTGACCAATTTCTCTGACCTTACGAGGAGCACAGGTCATAAGATTTTCACAGGCTTTTGTATTACAAGAGAAAGAAATATGTCAAGTAGCTGGTTCAGTTTCTCACCACTGTAACTGAAAAAAGAATGAGTAAGATTTTGCTGGATTTAGTGGTGATATTAATATAGTAACTAACAGTCTGTACACTACAATGCATCCCCTTCTAAAAAAGTAACTATTTTCTAAACCATCACATATGCCCAAGCCCATGATAAGGTTGCTGCTTATATACCCAGAAACATCTGCATGCCAAAACTATTTTATTCATGGTCCAAACTAAACATGCCATTTTAATACTGTGTCACTGCATTCCCACAAAAGATACTCCACTTTCTTCTCCAGATAATAAACTTCTGCCTTCCGACTGGAAACAAATCACTTTCAGTTACATGGCAATAGAGAAGATAAAATTGAACATAAATTAAATATTTATCTTTCTAGGGACATCCTCCTTAGGTATGTGCAACTTGGATATGTTTATTCAAGAAGCAAAAAATTAAAATTTGAAAAGAGCTCCCAGTGACATGCTTTTCCTCCAGTGAATTCTGATTTACAGAGAAGTCAATGAAATGATGCTTCTGTAGCAGGAACATCACATTTATGTTCCTGGCCCACTTTTTTTAAAATACTGCTTCCTTTTCTGACATGAATGCAGCTGAGGAAACTATAAGATGGATTCTGGGTGTAGTGAGTGCCAACTGCTATTCACGAGTTTTTAAACGCTGCAGATGGCAAAGCAGTGCCAATATCAAGAGCCTCTGTCTCAAAATACAACTTTATAAATACAACTCAAAGGAACCAAACCAATTTTCTTTTTTCATGGCTCCTTTCCTCTTTCCCAGTGCTGCTTCTGCATGCTGCAGGTTTCTTATAGGTCCAGGCTGCACGTCTCCCCAAGAATAAAAGCTTGCTTGCATACTGAAAGAAAAAATGAATAAGACAGATAGAGCTACTGTAACTGTCACACCTGCAGGGCAACTCCTGATTTACCTGTATGAGCATTAGACCTTTCATGTATAATCTACTATAGGCAAAAGCAAAATAATGGTTTAGCAACTCCTGAAAGTACTCAGTTTTGAAGATACAGTAAATCATATAAAATATTAATTAGACTCTCTCAAAAAGTACCCTGATAAGTAGTGTTTAACACTCTGCAAAATTATATCTTTTGAATTATATTTTTTACTGGCTATTTAAACTATATATAAAAAGCAATGTTTAAGTATCTCCGTAAACTTCATTCCCAAGTACTCAAAGTTGTATGCTGCTACTGGAGATGAGAATCACTGTGAAGAGAATGTAAGACGCAACATGTATCTGCAAGTTAGGCAAATCTGTGTGGGAGGAAGCCACAGAAATTTCTTCTTGCTCCTACTTTAGTTCAGGGCACCAGTGTGAGCTACAGCAGAAAGCAAAATTCAGTCTGGATAAAGAATCTTGGCAGCTGTCTCAGATAATAATAGAGGGGAGATTAAGCATTTTGAAAAGATGCTTCTGGAACACAGGTGTAAGATGTCATTTCCACATTTTGGTTTTTTTTTTCATTTACGCACATCTATTTATTTTCTTTTTTCAAGCTGTGGTGGGTTGACCCTGGCTGAATGCCAGGTGCCCACCAAAGCTGTTCCATCACTCCCCCAACTCAGCTGGACAAGGGAGAGAAAATATAACAAAAGGCTCATGGGTCGAGATAAAGACAAGAGAGATCACTCACCAATTACTGTCATGGGCAAAACAGACTCAGGTTGGGGAAAATTAACTCAATTTATTACAAATCAACCAGAGTAGGGTAATGAGAAATAAAACCAAGTCTCAAAACACCTTCCTTCCACCCCTCCCTCCTTCCCGGGAACAACTTCACTCCCAGATTCTCTACCTACCCGCCCCCAGCGGCGCAGGGGGACGGGGAATGGGGTTTACAGTCAGTTCATCACACGTTATTTCTGCCGCTTCATCCTCTTCAGGGACAGGACTCCTCACACTCTTCCCCTGCTCCAGTGTGGGGTCCCTCCCACAGGAAACAGTCCTCCACGAACTTCTCCAATGGGGGTCCTTCCCACAGGCTGCAGTTCTTCGCAAACCGCTCCAGCATGGGTCCTTTCCACGGTGTGCAGTCCTTCAGGCACAGACTGCTCCAGCGTGGGTCCCCTGCGGGGTCACAAGTCCTGCCAGAAAACCTGCTCTGTGGGCTCCTCTCTCCACGGTTCCACAGGTCCTGCCAGGAGCCTGCTCCAGCGCGGGCTTCCCATGGGGCCACAGCCTCCTTCAGGCACCCACCTGCTCTGGCATGGGATCCTCCCCGGGCTGCAGGTGGATATCTGCTCCCCCGTGGACCTCCCTGGGCTGCAGGGGGACAGCCTGCCTCACCATGGTCTTCCCCACGGGCTGCAGGGGAATCTCTGCTCCGGCGCCTGGAGCATCTCCTCCCCCTCCTTCTTCACTGACCTGGGGGTCTGCAGGGTTGTTTCTTTTATGTGTTCTCACTCCTCTCTCCAGCTGCCATTTCTGTGTCTGTCCCGCAACTTTTTTTCCCTTCTTAAAAATCTTATCCCAGAGGCGTTACCACTACCACTGATTGGCTCAGCTTTGGGCAGTGGCTGGTATTGGCTCTGTTGGACACAGGGGAAGCTTCCAGCAGCTTCTTACAGCAGCCACCCCTGTAACCCCCACTGCTACCAAAACCTTGCCACACAAAGCCAATACACAAGCAAAGGTGTGCTTTTCTTACAATAATCTCTTTCAGGCATATGCTGAGAAAAATGATAACATGATGCCATATCCTGGCAAAACCCTCAACTTCTTTGCCTTTTGCTCTTCCCCTAGTGACTGGATATTTCAACTATAGTTCCTCTGGCCTCAGAGACACTGAATTGTCTTGTTGCAGGAAACCGAGAATATTGAGATTCAAAGGACTAAAAAAAAAATTTTCAGGAAAGAACTGGGATCACTTAAAGATGAGGTAGCTTTACAGAGGAAAGAGACAATGAAGTCAAGGTCGTAAAGTGAGTGTTTCCAAATCAAACATATTTGCTGCAGAATGAGATTCAAGATACCACTTTGCACAGTGGTGAGTGCTGATGTTGCAGTAATATCCCTGCATAGTGCTTCATACAATGTGCTCTGCTTTTTTTCTCTACAGTAATGGATCAGTAATGAAGGCAGTAATGGAGAACCCTCCAAACAAGTGCAAATAAAATTTATAGTCAACTCAACATTAATATTAGTAAATAAATTATATGCCACTGAACTAGCTTAAGGCTTAAAGATAAGGGCATGAGAAGGATACAACTGTCAAAATATTAAATGTATTTTTTCATCCGTAAATTAGCAATTTTTTCTTTGACAGTATCTTACATAAATCCTTGAGGAAAAAAAAAAAAGGATTGTATATTTTTCCAGACGTTCCTAAAATAAGTATAATCAATGGGCATAATTTGAAAGAGGTTCTTTCAGAAATAATAAAACATTATCTTCTAGCTATTTATACAAATATATAAGCCCTGATGAGAAACTATTCTTATCCCTCATTAGCACTTAAAACCTGTTTACTAATCTAGTTAACATGGCAGTGGAAGTACTTAAGTATGTAAAGAGGGTTTACTTCATAAATTCTTAAGTCCTAGATAGCATGCAGTCAAAATCTATGTCAATCACAAAACTTTGAATGCATGCTTTCATTATTTGAGAAATGGAGTGATCAAATCAATACAAAGCAGTAATTCGTATAACTATCAATATATCTGCAAATAGTTGGCACTTCTGTAGTGTCTTTTTAATGCTCAGTTTATTTTAAAATTTCACAACCCAGTTCTGCAAAGCAATTTAGTCATGTCGCTTCCTTGCTGCAGGATAGAACAGCATTAATTCAATCATATCTAAAAGGAAAATGAGATAGACTGTTTATGGAGAGCTCATCACATGGCAGAGTTTCTGTCCTTTACTTCCCCTAAAATTCAGGGTCCAGGTAATATGATATAATGGAAAGTGACCATAGCACAGTGAGAAGTTTATACAAGAAACCAACTTTTTCTAATGCATGAGGTTGTTACTATAACCTGAAGTATATCGCTGCTAGAACATCAGCTCAACTATATAATTGACTGAACATCAACTGAAACCTGATATACACACATAATTTTCATTTATTGGCCTTGAATATTAACTCAAGTTAATCCATTCTTCCAAGCTTAACGACTTCCAAGCTTAAAGGCTTCACAGACAGAAAACGAAGAATAAAATGCACCAGCGATTCTTTGACTAACCTTGCCTGCTACTCCTGATAGGAGCTGCATTACCAATGTTTAAACATTTAGATAATGATATAACATGTTGTTCCCAAGTATAGAAAGAGGCTGATCAGGCTGTCATGATCTACTTTACCTCAGAGAGAGGAGGAACAGCCGTGGTTTACAAAGCACAGAGCAGATAGGAATCAGAGCACATGGTAAACTCAAATTGCACTGACCCAAAGGGTCCCTTTAATGCATCTGTATAGCACACACCTCTACTATGCTTACAAACAAATGAGTCATATAAATGCAACATTTTAACAGAACAATGAAAAGAAAGTTGGTCTTTAAAAATATAGTAATTATAATACAGATATAGGAAAGCATCCCAAGTCAGATTCTTTTGTCTTCTCCAGACCTCCTGATTTACAGTGCTGAAGATGTGGTCCTCAGCTTCAGTAGTAAAACATAATTTGTTTCTTTTCAGGAGCACAAATAATCCCCACAATATAGTCTTTGGTACTAGCAAACATGCATGCAGAAAAGTTTGAAAAGATGACATAAATTACACAGTATTTGGTGTTCCATTTTTTTATTAATGAACTCCATTCAAATCTTGGTAAAATGAATGCATGTCTACTCTAAAAATGGCAGAAGGTATTCTGGAACCCCCCTCTCAAAACCGCAGATTAATTTGGTGTGGCCTAAGTTATTTCTTTAGAATTAATTACTGTGTTTCAGTTTACTTTAATTACAGGCATAATTTGTAACTCTCTGCACGGAGGTATCCCATGGAAGATAAAATCTTTCATTTGAGCAACTGATATCACTGGGAAAAAAACCCCAAGCTTTCAGACACACAAGTCCTTTAAGTTTCCATGTATATATTAGTCTAGTAAAAACAATGAAGATTCAAATCTACCAGTTCTGTTCTGAAAGAATATTCTTTCTTTTTTTGAAAGCTGTTAACAGCTGATATTAATATGTACAACACTGTGGTGGGTTGACCCTGGCTGGATGCCAGGTGCCCACCAAAGCCGCTCTATTACACCCCATCCTCAACTGGACAGGGGAGGGAAATGCAACAAAAGGCTCATGAGTCGAAATAAGGACAGGGAGAGATCACTCACCAATTACCATCACTGGGAAAACAGACTTGACTTGGGGAAATTAATTTAATTTCTTACCAAGCAGATCAGAGGAGAATAATAAGAAATAAATCCAAATCTTAAAACACCTTCCCTCCATCCCTCCCTCCTTCCCAGCTCAACTCCATCCCCAGTTTTCTCTACCTACTCCCCCGCAGTGGCGCAGGGGGACGGGGAACAGGGGTTGCGGTCAGTTCATCATACATTGGCTCTGCCGCTCCTTCCTCCTCAGGGGCAGGACTCCTCACACTCTTTCCCTGCTCCAGCGTGGGGTCCCTCCCACTGGAGACAGTCCTCCATGAACTTCTCCAACATGAGTTCTTCCCACGAGCTGCAGTTCTTCGCGAACTGCTCCAGCATGTGTCCCTTCCACAGCGTGCAGTCCTTCAGGAGCACACTGCTCCAGCGTGGGTCCCCCGCGGGATCACAATTCCTGTCAGCAAACCTGCTCCAGCGTGGGCTCCTCTCTCCATGGGTCCACAGGTTCTGCCAGGAGCCTGCTCCATCGCGGGCTTCCCACAGGGTCACAGCCTCCTTCGGGCACCCACCTGCTCTGGTGTGGGGTCCTCCATGGGCTGCAGGTGGATGTGGCAGTACATCCCGGCCCCCCATCCTGCCAGCAGGAAACAAAACTTCTCCAGGCAGGGAGAAGGGGAAGGAAACCCTGGAGGCTGCAGGTTGAAATTTGAACTGGCCAATCGAGACGTGCCAGGTACACCGAGGTGACCCTCCTGGCCAATAGAATTAAATGACCACAGGCCAGATTCGACAGGGGTATAAGTCGGCCGTGTAGTATTAATTCTCTTTACATCATTGAGCCTGTGGTTTTACAAAATGTTACCTGACTTCTAACTAACTTTTGCTGAAGAATAAATCTGAGTTTTAACACCTGTTGGATTTGGTTAGTCATGCATCTGTAACATTTTAAATTGGCGTAGTCAGCAGGATGGTGTTAATGGAGGAATTATTACGGAGGCACGGCTGCAGCCCTTCTCCCCCAGGTCTGGACTGGGCGAAGGAGAAGTGGTCCGACCTGGCAGCGGTCCTGGAGACAGTAGAACTATGCCGCGGAAATTGTTGAGATGGCAAAGGCAGTGTGTGTGCCCTTCTGGGCGCCTGCTTGATTCAAGCACAGAACCAAAAGAGTGATTCTGCTAAAAGGCAAGGGGAAATAGTTTGTCTGAAGGTGGAATTGGAGGAAAGGGACGTGCGGCCCCTTATTGAAACAGAAGGGCACGCAGGTCCGCACGGTGGGAGCCCCCGGAGCGCTGTTTGCACGGCCCGTCGGTTGGGACCCGAACTCGGCGAGTTGCAAGCTAAGTTTTCGCGCAAGCTCGGCGGAACCAAACCTGAGTATTTGTGGAGAGTTTCTCTAACGGGGGAGGATCGGATACTGTTGAGTGATGATGAAGCGAGAGGTTACTGGGGACCGGGAGTGTTTCTGAGTGCTGGACTGGCAGGTGATCAGTCGATAACGTCCCGAGTAGCTTACTGGGCTGGGGGTGTGAACCCCAAGGAGAGAGGAGAATCTGTTACTATCCTGGAAAAAGGACTGTCGGAGTTAACGCAGGGCAGCAGGAAGGTCCGCCCAGCCGGTTGTAAACCCGGCCCCGAGCGGTCTCGAACTCGGGGTCCGTCGGGTCGGAACTGCGATCCCGGAAGGGACGGTCTCTGGCGGAAGGCGCCGGCACTGGGGGCAGCCCGAGCCGCGCTGCACGGGCAGTCCGCCGGCGGCGTCCGGGGGTGGGATTGCTGGAGGGGAAAGCTGGAGACCCAAGGGAAGCCCCAGCAACCCCGCCCCCTCGGGAAGAGAAACGGGACCCTTTCGCGGCACTGCGAGAGGAACTGAAGGGCTAAAAACTAGGAGCTGCGGTTTGGGGTTCAGGCCGCCCAGTCGGCATGGTGAATACCTGCTAGTGGTCTGCTGATAAAGAGCCTTATATACACATTCCTGTGGGCCCAAAACAGGTAAGTTTGGAATTCTTAATTGATACAGGAGCCCAAATTAGTGTTTGAAATTATCTACAAGCTAGTGAGCTGGGAATTAGGCCATCAAGAAAGGCTGTAAACATTAGAGGAGTAAAAGGGGCCACAGGGACCAGCCAGGCCTGTGTTATTCTCTTCCACTGCATTTAAAGAGATGGAGCGATGATATTCAGATTGGGAGAAGGGAACTCTTTCCCTCACTAGGGCAGTTAGAGAGGCTGAAAAGCTGCGTACTTCGCAGGATGTTATAGTACAGGGTCCTTTCCCTCTCTTAAATTCAATCCTCAATGGGTCACCTCCTCCGGAGGGAGTAACCCAAAAGGCCACAGTAAGGAAATGGTATGCATACCTAGAAGGGATAAGCCAATTGCTCCCACTAAAGGAGGCTCCGACTAAGGTTTTCAAACTACAGCAACCTGTAAACCCTGACCCAGACTTGCTGGGTCAACCGTATAAACCTTCTCGATTGAGGAGGCACCCAAATTCGTGGCAGGCTCAGAGGTGCAAGGAGTGTGGTTCATGGATGCATCTGCCCGTCGAGTGGGATCAAAATGGCAATATAAAGCAGTGGCGTTGGAGATTGGTACTGGGAAGACAGTCAAAGAAGAGGGTGAAGGTAGTGCACAAGTGGGAGAACTACGGGCTTTATTACTGGCCGTAGAGAGTGGTGCTACCATCGTCTATACTGACTCTTACGCAACCTTTAAGGGTGCTACAGAGTGGATATGTCAGTGGGAATCTAGTAAGTAGGAAGTAGGTCATGTGAAAGTGTGGAGGACAGAGGACTGGCAACATCTCCTGGCAATAGGGAGATCCCGACCTTTAAAGGTGGGATGGGTGAAGGAACATGCTTGGGATGGAACCCCAGCTGTGAAATGGAATCAGCAGGTGGACCAGCTGGCCCAAATCAGGATGGTCACCAGTGAGAAGGAAGACTGGGATAGACTAGCAGAATGGTTGCATATCAAACGAAGCCACTCAGGGAAAGCAGATCTCTATTATGAATGCCGATCTCAGGGTTGGCCAGTGTCTATGAAAACCTGTGAAGCAATTCTTACAGCTTGCCCGCAATGCCAAATAAGGCTTAAAGCTAATCACCCAAACCCAGCTCCGGCCCAGCATATCAGACAAGGCAAGGCTCTTTGGAGCACGTGGCAGGTTGATGACATTGGTCTTCTGAGACCATCTCATGGGAGTGGAAAGACTCACCACATCAGTGCCCAGTAGATAATACCAGACTTCTAACCCTGTGACCCGGTTTTAAGACCGAGGCCTAGTTTGTGCTTTTTTATAGGACCATGAAGGAACGGGTCATTCCAGTCCTTTTGCTGACTGTGATGACAGTGACAGGCGTGGGTGGTGAAGATCTGGATGATAATGTCGTGGCAAAATGATGGACTTTAATATATCGCGAGTCCTTGACCTCGCATGAGAGCAATGTAACAATTATAGTTGGAGGTTCAGATTGGATGGGGGAGGAGTTTATACTCATGTTGTTTATAGTTGGTCACCAGGTGCAGTAAATGCTAGTTCAGTATGAAACACCAGATGTGACTATATCCTCCAACTAACCCATGGGATCACGGGGTGGAGTTGGAATGGTACTGCGCTATGCCCTGAAATTCCATGGGGGCAACTGTATGGTACTCGAGGAACATCGATAGAACACCTTAGAACTGAGTTTACAGCTCTCAACCTTAGCCAATGCTACGTCTAACAATTTGGGGACTCTCAAACAATTGGTTATAACATATCGGTAAAATGACTATCAAAAATTGGGCTGTATTGGATTAGATGCCAAAGAAAGAGAAGGGTATATGTAAAGTTTTGAACATGTCAATGGACAACTGCTGTGTTCATTCCAAATGTGTCAATGTGGCTTCAAGACTAAATCAACGAGAGAATATGGCAAGAGACTCGGAGGCAATTGCTTCTGCAACAGGGACCAATTGGTTGGGAAAAGTTTTGATATGTTCAGGTTTTCTTTCATGGGGTGGGAGACCAGCCTTCTCTAATCTTTAATAATGCTTGTAATTATGACTACTGTAATCTATATTGCAATAAGTTCTATCAAACACTTGGTAGTGAAGCCTGTACTAACGGTTAAGTATACTCCTTTAAACTGTCCATACACTGAATATTCCTGTGTTCGATATTCCACTTTAGTTCTAGACCAGAAGGGAACGATGACCCACAATGAGCATCAAACTCGCCAAACAGCACCCCCTTTTAACTTTGGAGGCAAGAGGTGACTGTAGCACCACTCCAAAGAAACCAGTCGAATCATGACTGTGGTCACGGGGTGGATTGTGGCAGTACATCCCGGCCCCCCATCCTGGCATCAGGAAACAAAACTTCTCCAGGCAGGGAGAAGGGGAAGGAAACCCTGGAGGCTGCAGGTTGAAATTTGAACTGGCCAATCGAGACGCGCCAGGTACACCGAGGTGACCCTCCTGGCCAATAGAATTAAATGACCACAGGCCAGATTCGACAGGGGTATAAACGGGGTCCCGCCGGAGGACACGTTGGAGTCAGTCCTCCTCGGAGCAGCGGGTCTGCAGTCGGGGACTCCCCCTCGGGCCGGGGCACCGCCCGAGGTAACTCCTCGAGGGAGAGAGCCCTCAGCTTTTAGGGGAGTGATACGCGCGTTTTGAGCCGTCACTTTAAATCTTGGGGATTCTTAAGTCAGCTGTGTAGTATTAATTCTCTTTACATCTTGAGCCTGTGGTTTTATAAAATGTTACCGGACTTCTAACTTTTGCTGAAGAATAAATCTGAGTTTTAACACCTGTTGGATTTGGTTAGTCGTGCATCCGTAACAGTGGATATCTGCTGCCCCGTGGACCTCCCTGGGCTGCAGGGGGACAGCCTGCCTCACCATGATCTTCCCCACGGGCTGCAGGGGAATCTCTGCTCCAGCACCTGGAGCATCTTCTCCCCTCCTTCTTCACTGACCTGGGGGTCTGCAGGCTTGTTTTCCCTTACATGTTCTCACTCCTCTCTCTGGCTGCAGTTTCTGTGCCGCAGCAACTTTTTCCCTTCTTAGATCTGCTATCCCAGAGGTGCTACCACCGTCGCTGATGGGCTCGGCCTTGGCCGGTGCTAGGTCCGTCTTGGAGCCGGCGGGTATTGGCTCTGTCAGACAGAGGGGAAGCTTCTAGCAGCTTCTTACAGAAGCCACCCCTCTAGCCCCCCACTACCAAAATCTTGCCATGCAAACTCAATGCAATTACCTAAAGGCTTACAAATCATGAATTTGTCATTTTCTGAAGCAGTGTAATAAACATCTCTCAGAGCCCCCAAAAAAACTATGGACCATAATAACTCTCTTGTTTAACCTCATCCTGCAAACATCAACAATTCTGGTATTTTAAGTTGGGAGGTTTGGGACCTGTTTCATCACATGGTCCCTTCCTTTCCTATCCTGCAATCTGCAGGCCTATTTGTGCCTGGTGGTGAGTGGCAGCCCAAAGCTATCTGTTCAACACTGTGCCCAAACACAGTTCCAGGATTAAAGTGTTCATTTTGGACAGTGCAGACTTCAGGAACTCAGGCTGACAACTTACTTCGTCGTGCGAATAGTCTCTCTGAACTCAGTGGACTCACCTGTGCAGCTGAAATTTCATGCTGTGTATCTGTTGAGACTCAATGAAAACATTTATAATGAATTTGAAAATACTGAATTATGAAATGATTATGCTGGTACCTTTTACTCCAAAGTGATTATATTTTAACTTTAAATTCTACTGTTTTCCATCTTCAAATCTTAGGTGTTTTTTTCCTGATAATAATATTTCATTTTAGAAGATGCCTTTGCCAAATGTTTCTGGGCTAAGACTTACAAAGTAGTTATGGGGCTTTTGAGGCTCTGAAATAATTACTATAGAAAATGTGGTTATAATCATCATAACTATTTTTCTTCTATTACAACTTTTCTCATAGGTTTCAGGTAGACATAGAATTTTTAAGACATTTCTTTAAAGCCTTATCTTTCACCTACAAATATTTGCGTGTCTAATCTCAGCTCATTTTAGTGCAAAAACTTGGTTTATAACTTAGTCTTCCAAGGCACATGATTTTATTTAAGTAAATTAGGTGATCTCAATGCTAGAACACATATTGTTTGCACATTCATAAGATATTCATGTTGCACTTTTAATTTACAATGGATTTAATAACAGTAAGTTTTCGATCTAAATTACATCAGCTGAGCCTACAGAAACAGCACTGGTGAAGATCAGGCTCAATTCATGTCCATGTTGCACATCACACTGGAACATTTATTATACAAACCATTAATGCCCATAGCTTTATCCATTAGAATAAATGCTGTTCCAGAGATAAAATAATTCATTCAACCACAAGATGATTGTGTAAAACTTTTAACATTAGCAATATTAAATACATATCTATTAAAGAATTACATTATTAAAAGTAGTAAATTTCATTGCTTATATCAGCACTTGAGATTTTATTTCACTTGGTTGCTAGCAGATGCTGCAAAGCAGATGACTTACCTAGTCAGAGCACCTGGAGAAATCCAAGTGTAGCATCCTTTTCATCATCTTTTTATATTACAGATCTGTTTGAGCGTAACAAAACAGTTCAGTATAAGAAGCACAAACTAATTTTCTGGTATGTCTTCTTTTCCTCCAACTGCCCTTTCCTGTCAGTATTATTATTACTAGTTTGTTTGGTTTTTCCTCCATACCACAAGGTGCTTAGCTCATTCTGGAAGAGACCTTGCCAGTGAGGACTCTGCTGGCCTGTAGACTAGAGTATTTAGCCCAGTACTTCTTGCCTGTAGTGGTTCTATTCAGTCACATTCCTGAGCAGAAACAACGGCCATAAGACCTTGCAGATGATAATTTGGCTCTATATTGGGAAAAAATATTACTAATGTGCTGCTATATGTGCCCTTCTTACATGTGTTGGTTTGCTTTTTTGGTACAAGTGTATACAAAACACTCTTATGCCAGCAGTCTGGATTAAGGATGAATACAAATCAGATAGTCCTAAAGATGTTGCTGGTGCTCCAAGTGCTAGTGCTACAGCTGGTGGTAGAAGTTTTTTACAGATCAGGTGAAGCCAATGATCTCACTGTTGTCAAATGAGCATGCAGCACTAATGATAGTTTTAATTACAGGAAATTGTAGACTGAGAATGGATGATCTGTCATAAAGCCTGCTGGGACAAAGTTACCTTTTCTCTCCTCCGAAAAGAACATTTTTTGTAATATATCTGAACTTAAACTATGCATTTGTTCACATTCAACTTTTTAGATGCTACGGCCAAGCATTTTCACTCTGGCATTACTCTTCTAACCTCAGATTTATTAGAAGATATAATGAGGGCCCTGGAGAAGGACTGAAACGGCAGCAACCTGTTGAGCAATTCCTGTTTCTTTTGGGCTGGAAGGGAGCTGTCTACACAAACTTGTGGACTGCTTCAGCAGTGATACTTATGGAGATGGTATTTCCTTCCTTTCCCCCACAATCTTCTTAAACAAAGAAAAGTTAGTCTTTGCTACTCATGACTGTGGTGGGGTTTTCTCCTTCTGTTCTGATTGTAAGCAAAACAGTGCAGCTAAATTAACCCAAGAGTTACATGTAGGGCTTTTGTGTGTGACTGTGGTGGGTTGACCCTGGCTGGACACCAGGTGCCCACCAAAGCTGCTCTATCACTCCTCTCCTCAGCTGGACAGGGGAGAGAAAATATAATGAAAGGCTCATGGGTCGAGATAAGGACAGGGAGAGATCACTCACCAATTACCATCACAGGCAAAACAGACTTGACCTGGGGAAAAATTAATTTAATTTATTACAAATCAAATCAGAGTAGGATAATGAGAAATCACATCTTAAAACACCTTTCCCCATCCCCCCCTTCTTCCCCGGCACAACTCCACTCCCAGTTTTCTCTTCCTCCTCCCCCATAGCACCACAGAGGGACGGGAAATGGGGGTTGGGGTCAGTTCATCACACATTGTCTCTGCCGCTCCTTCCTCCTCAGGGGGAGGACTCCTCACTCTTCCTCTACTCCAGCATGGGGTCCCTCTGACAGGAGACAGTCCTCCACAAACTTCTCCAACATGGGTCCTTCCCACGGGCTGCAGTTCTCCACAAACTGCTCCAGCATGGGTCCTTTCCACGGGCTGCAGTGCTTCAGGCACAGACTGCTCCAGTGTGCGTCCCCCCCAGGGTCACAAGTCCTGCCAGAAAACCTGCTCCAGTGTGGGCTCCTCTCTCCATGGGTCCGCAGGTCCTGTCAGGAGCCTGCTCCAGCGTGGGCTTCCCACAGGGTCACAGCCTCCTTCAGGCACCCACCTGCTCCAGCATGGGGTTCTCCCCGGGCTGCAGGTGGATATCTGCTCCACCGTGGACCTCCATGGACTGCAGGGGGACAGCCTGCCTCACCATGGTCTTCCCCACGGGCTGCAGGGGAATCTCCCTGGAGGCTCCTTCCCCTCCTTCTTCACTGACCCGGGGGTCTGCACAGTCATTTCTCTCATATGTTGTCAGTCTTCTCTCCGGCTGCAGTTTCTGTCCCACAGCAACTTTTTCCCGTCTTAAATCTGTTATCCCAGAGGCGCTACCACCATTGCTGATTGGCTCGGCCTTGGCTGGCAGCAGGTCCGTCTTGGAGCCGGCTGTCATTGGCTCTGTCGGACAGAGGGGAAGCTTCTAGCAGCTACCTCTGTAGCCCACCCCTACCAAAACCCTGCCACGCAAACCCAATACAGTGACTGAGCGGCACATGTACACTCAGAGAAAGTGCAAAACTGGAACTGATTTAGGAAAATTTGATCAAATGGTGCCTATATATTGGGTTCTCTAGGGTCAAGGGTAGCAAGCACATAGGCTAAAGTCCAAATTCCCAATGAGACAAACACACGGGCCATAATGGTTATAAATTCAGAGTCTAATTTGAAAAAAAATAAAATACAGGAACATGAACGTACAAGCATGTATATTTTGTTATAGGGTTCCTTAAAGCTAGTTGTTGGTTAAACAGACTTTCTACTATGAACACAGAACCCTATCTTTTGTGAGAACTTTGCTAATTTAGCAGCTCTTCATTTCATCAAATGGGGGCTGTATCCCCAGGAATTACTGTGACAAAGGGGGGGCCAGAATCTGGAAGTTTATAAAATTTCAATTTAAAGACATTTAAAGCAATGATCACTGACTAAGGATAGATGTCTCTGATAGCATTAGGAAAAGAGCAAGAGGGTGAGAAAGCATGCATGTGCATGCAAGAGACTGTTTCACTTTCTCATACAAGTAAATTAAGGAGAATTGTGCCTGTCCTTAAGTTTTGTGGTGAGTGGAGGCAAGGTCCCTGGTGTTGTGTTTGGACCTGCTTGCTTTCCGTCCATTCTTCTTTTCTTCTGTTTCTCTCTGCTGTTGCTGTGTACAGACCCCATACTTGCATTAAAAGCATACACTGATTCTTATGGAGCCTTTTAAGATTTACATATGTTAATAAAAAAAGGCTCTTAACCTAGAAGCTCTCATTTTGGCAGTACCAGCAGGGAATAAAAGATTGCTGTTGGTCCTGGACTGATTCAGGTAAGCAGTAGACAGCTGCTTCTACTGGGAACAAAAAATTGGTTCCAGAGAGCCATTAGCTTGGAAATCCCACCCAGAGCAGGTTGGTTGGGTACTGGGAGTTGTCCACAGGAGGAGACTGCGTTATCACGCCTGGAAAGAGAACTGCATGATCGTGCATTGCCACCCCACAGTCATCAAAGTATTGTGATCCCTGAGCTGGCACTGGGAGCGTCCAATTAACACAGAAGCATTTGAGACTGATGATCAGACCCATCTGGTCTCTACTGCTAACAGCTCCTGCCCAACTCACCCTGAGGCATGGCCGGGCAAACCTTCCCATTTAGCCCTTGTAGCTTCGGATCTGCTTCAGGCAGCATGGCTGAGAGTGGGTGTATTGCATAGGCACAAGCGGGGAGCTCTTCATTTAAGCATGGGGAATCAAATGTGTTCTCATCAAGGCGAACTGACATCCTTAACAAGGCTTTCATTATCCCTGCATCTTTTTGGTTTTTGCAAGTTCAGGCCCAGATGAGTAAAAAGAACTTCCCGTTCACACTTCAGTGACTGACCATTGATTCAAGTCTTATTAAAAACAACTACAGGAAGGAAGAAAATCCTTTAAGAAAACTGGCTTCTTTCTACTCTGGATTATTCCCACACAGAGTACAGTATAGGTTTGAGGGAAGATGATGGGTCTAAGGGGAAAAAAAGGTGGCTGGCAAAATTTTAAGAAGTCATTCTTTGATTTTCACCAGATGCAGAAATAACACTAATTGTGGGCTGCTTCTGTATTGTTAGCAGCTGGTTTGTGGTAGTCCTACCCTGTAATCTTTGTTTCACCCATCACTGTGTCCCAACAAAAATAATGACTGCTACTTGGGCGGTAGTTCTGACCAGTGAAACACATGCTTGCCAATTAATATTGCTTTGAGTTCAGCAGTTCCAGCCTTGATAGATTTTTCTTCTTATTTTTTCAGTCTTGAGCACTGTGGTAAGCACTAGAGTCAAAATTTACTAGAGAAGTCATCAGTGATTCTCAAGGAAATTCAGACTCTGTTCTGGATAACAGTAAGCAGGGCAAATGAAGTATATTTAAAAATCTAGTCTCTATTCATTTATTTTAGTGCGAGTCTGATCTAGTGGCTCTGCAAACAGCTGAAAAAAGTTAGATTTTATATCATTAATATTTTATGCTACAAATGTCCATAATCTATGCTGGTGTGGTACCTTACCTTTTTTTCCCTTTCACAAATGGAATCTGGCTATCTGAATACAATGGGTATTGGTAAATCACTGTTTGTCTGCTCTGAAGAAAATTACAGCAGGATCAGCCAAGCTTGGGTGGAAAAAATGAATGTTGACATGAAATTGAATGATATGCAAAAGAAGAAGATGCTTTTTCAAAAGCATTCATATGGAAATATTAACTAAGATGTATTGACTGATAAACACATCTCTTTAAATGTTGTTTTCCCACAGCACTTAATCTGTGGATTTTGTTGAAGAAATACATAGCTGCAAATACCATTTTTTCACAAAGAGAAGACTATTGTACAAATACTGTGCTGTTCTGCTTCATCAGTGGTCAAGATTTTTTCAAGTGTAGTCTCTGGTTTGGATTTGTGTAAACATTGAAATGGAAAGGGAGTCCAATGTGATTATGCAACTACCTGGAACACAACAGCTCCCTCCTGTGGAGACGGACTCAAAGGCTGAGTCTGGGTCAGTGCTTTTATGTCACTATGCATCTTTCCCTTACCTAAAAATGAGATACAAACTTTTCCTCACCTTGCATACAACAGGTACATTGTAAGCTACCAAATGCTCTTGAGATACATTTAGATTTGCGATTTTGGTGGCACTTGTTATATTGTGAGATTACTATTGTCCCTGTCCGTGCCTAATTTAAGCAGAGGCTGGTTTGCTCCATGTACATAGCATAATGTTGGCTTTAATGTACCCAGGGCTATACCAGTGATGGCTCTCTTGGCAAGACAAAGGATCACTACATTACAAAGCATATATGCTTTTTAATCTATTCCTGCAATCTCATTCACAGCCAGTGGTGAATGTGCTTTTAAGCGGTAATGAAAGAAGAGAAGGTAATTCCAGCAGATGGAGTGCAATGTTCAAGCCATTATACCAAATCACACCTTGAATATGGTATCCCATTCGGATTATTTGCATTCAAAAAAAGACCTGTTAAAATCAGAAAAGTTGCAGAAAATGATGATTAGACTACTCAGAGGTCTGAGAGGAAATTTGCATAGAGTTAAAGAAACAATTACGTAATAAATAGCATGAGACCACTGAGAATCAGGATCCCCCAAAATTCTTTCTGAATAAATCCTCATAATTTCTGGTCCTTTAATTCTTACTTTCATCTTCCAGTTTACTTTCCCATACAGGCAAAGCTTATATGATTAGATTGGTCTGCCAGTTCCCTGAAAACTTACAAACTGTTGTTATGTAGATTTCAATTGGCCAAGGCATGAAAAGATATCAGAGAAAGAGCTCAAACAGGTTTTGAGAAAATGAGTGGCTGTGTGTGGAAAAGAAAAATTCATGTGTGTTATCTACAGCAAAAGCTGCAGAGTAAGGTTAGCACATTGATCATCCAGCACGTGTACAGCTTGAAACCCACATTGGCACATTCTTCATGATTCACAGCTGGCAGTTAAAGGATATTACTTCGGATATTGCTTAACAGTGGAAAGCAGCAGAGCAGGAGTGGGACTTGAAGGCACTGGGATATCTGCCTGGATGTCAGGGAATATGGAATGGAGATTAAGGGAAATGGAAGGTGCATAGTGACAGTGGACCCAAACTCATGGGAAAAGAGGACACATACACTTTGCTGCTCAAAAAAAATCATCTCTCTTTGTTGAAGGTCCTGGGAAGAAGGCTGTATATCCACCAATCTTTCAAATTCCTAGTTTCCAAATATTTGGTGGAGAAACTACCCTTCAATTACAATTTGCCTTTAAGGTTTCTTTTTTTGTTTTCTTTGTCCTTGGCTTTACACAATTCTGCCAGGGAATCCTCCCATAAATCTTATTTTAAGTCTCTGTAGGAATGTAGCAAAATTGTGAACTTAATTTAAGATTCTGTTAGTGCATTACTGCCTCTCTGCACACAGCTGGCTTGTACAGGAGATTAAAATGATATTTAATCCGTATTCCAAAGAAGCCTTATTTTCATCCTGTGACAGAGGAAGGAAATGTTTTGTCAGTGAGTTCAAAATGAAGCATTATTTAAATATGTATATCCTCCTGTGACAAATGCTGTGTAAATGGCAGGCACCACAGTATATGAAGACCCACAGAAGACCTACAAGTTTTTACAAATTCAATATGTTTTTTGAGCAAGTAAAAGCTAACTCCAGCCCGTTACAAAGAAATTCTGTCTCTAGAAGTGAAGTTCATGAAGATGTCAGGAGATACAACAAAATTTGGTACCAGATGCCCATTTGAACACCTTTTTCCTTGTCCTTTTAGGGCAACCTAAGTGAATGACTGATAAGAGAGAAGCATTATATAGGGTATATATTACATGAGATTTGCCACAATGTCAAACATAATGTTTTAGAATTTTTTAACCTTGGTATGCTCTGATCTTTAATAACTTCTTGGACAATGAGTTCCACAATCTGATGACATAGTAAATTAATTACTTTGATATAATTCTGCAGTTTGCTACAGTTAAATAGTTTAAAATGTTCTCTTGTGTTTCAAGGAGAGGGGAGCAGCAACTCAAAATTAAACCATCTTCCTCTTCCTATTCACTATCTTCCGTACTTCACTTTCCTTAAGTGCCCTTGTTCCACTCTTTTCCTAGAGCAAACACCCATTTCTCCTCCTAGTAGAGTTGTTCCAGGCTCTGGGAACTGGTGCTAAGATCCAAATGCAAGTAAGGGAAGGTGTTAAGGCTGCAAATGGCCTCTGCAGAATGGGCTAACATGAGCCTTTTTTTCTCTGCTTTGTTTAGGTAATGAGACAGCACTGAAGATAAGATGCTGCTCAGTTTTTCCAAATTGAGAGAAGAAACAGAGAGATTGTTTGTGAGAGAGAGATGTCCATATCAGCCCCTGTGGTAATCTTGATGGATTTTGCTAGCTTGGTCCTCTGGCTATGTAGAACTAGTATTCAGTATATATTAAAATATTCATACTCTGGGCAATAACCACCTTTCAGGACTGATGTAAGATCGACTCAGAAACATACAGCTCTTGGGGTTTGGTTCATGTTTTCTTAATGCTTGCTGTTGGCAACACTGCTCCCATTGATAAATTCTCAAAATAAACTTGTGAGCCAAGATTGTTTTTTCCTCTATGACCGACATTTTTTCACCCACAAACTTTGGTAATTTTACTTAATAGGTAAACTAAAATTTAGGTAAAATAGGTAAATTAAAATTCATCCCCTCTAGTGCTTATTCACTGTGAAGGAAAAGGAATGCATAATTTAGTCTAGTATATTTGTCTTGCTAAAATCTATTTAGTATAAAATACATGTCAAACAATGTGTCTTCTCAGATATCAGTATCACTACATTTACTAATACAAATGCTACCTGTTTTGCATAAAGGTAATAACAAATGACTATGCAATTAGCACTTAAGTTCCTAAAAATCTGTTGATACTTGAAAAAAAACCCAAATATCTATCCCTGAAGCATAATTCATATTAATTTTTTACTTCAAGTTCAGAAGTCTGTGACATAAACATTAACATTAAGGTGTCAGCAAGGGTTAAAGAGGAGCTGAATATTTATGGAAGCAGCAGGAAATATTTATACTACAATAATAGAGATGGGCAATGACTTTCAGAAGCAATATAAAACCAGTTACAAGGTGTAATTGTGTTGTTATGGTGTGTATCTTCAATTCTCTGACACATGACCACACCAGGGCTTTCTGCATCATTCTCTAAGGTAAGCCCTTGTGGAGTCCCACTGAATCTACCCTGTTACAGCAATTGGCTATGACTTGCAGCTGGAGTTTCAGATTTGCACCTGAGTACAGCTCTAGCAAAAGAAACTACCTTAGCAATACCAACTACTGCACAAGACGAGCCTCCTTTCATGTGTTTTCAAACTGCCAAGCAAGGAAATGTTTCCTGAAACACAGAAGCAGGGAAGGAGCTATATATATAAGTTATACTAAGTTGTAACTTATAGGCAGAATGAAACGAGATTACATTTTCACATCTGCTTCTTCCTTGCACCCTTAACTCTGTTGAGCTTTGTGGAAGCACTGGGACTTCTAAGGGTCCAGAGGAGGACTCCCTTTCAGGTTCTGAAAATCAAAGGGGAAAAATACACACAGAAATCTAAAGTACAGAACAAGCAAACTGGTCTGCAAGCTGAAATCATCTCCCAGACCCACACTGAACCTTTCACCAGCCAAATTTTCCTGAACTCTTTGCTCCGTGCGTGCATTATTGCCTCATGTCCTCTGTGATTTTTTTTCTCAGTGCTCTGTGTGGAAGCCTTGACACACATCCCATTGTTGATTTCATAGCAAAATGGAGACATCTTGAGTTTATCAAAACAGTGTGAAACATGAGACATAGAACATTTTAAATATTCTGTATTAAAAAGTCACATGGTTTCCCATGTATTGAATCATTTAAGGCTTCATTCTTTGTTCAGTGGTCTCAAACTAAAGGTATTGAAGGGCTGGGACAATAATTCTGCTGCCTGGCCATTCTGCCACTAACTTTTGTCTTGTTTTGTATTCACTTCTTCAGCTAGGCCTTTGGAATTTATAGCAGTAACTCTTCAAGAAATTCCTGTTAAAAAGCTTCATTTCTCATTCAATAACATCCTGTTGCAGATTTGTTCCCTTTTCAATTCAGTCTCTGATTTCCCCCAAAACCAAAACATACTGCAAAATGTAATTGGAAAGAAAAATCAGCATGTAATTGCTAATAGCAGGTATTCCCTGAACACCTATATAACTAATAAATAAGTAAGAATGACAGATTTTCTGCACTGTTTGCTTCTTTCACTCCTCCTTTAATTGTTGTTGATATTTTTTAATGTTCCTTCCAAAGTAATAGTTCATAATTACTCTATGTTACTGAAGTGATTAAAGCGAAGAATTATTGATATCCAAATCAGACATTCCAGATTTACAGGATCCTTTGGACTCAAAATGTATTACATATTACATAGGTCTTTCATTTAACCTCCTGGGTGTCATTTTACTGCTGATCAGCACTGCACTATCCTGTACACTTTACCCCCTAAGAGCAGTTGATTTTCTGATTCTGGAATAATCAAACAGGTAGCTCTTACACATTTTGTTAGCATGGGGAAATTCACTAGTCAGTGCTACTGAAACACCACTCCTCAGACTCAGTCCTCATCCATTAATTTGCATAGCTATTAGTTCTTGGTTTTGATTTCCATTCCTTCTTGTGGGGAGATATCTGATGTATGGATAGGCCTTTTCATGGTTTCATGGTTTGTTTTTTTTTTTCATTTAGAACTATAATTTGGGATAAAATTCCTTCTGTTAGCTTTTCATTTTTTCCATCCTACTGAATTGGTCCCAAAAATCTTGGATTGGTGAAGAGGTTCTCTTCCCTTCCTTTGACTTTTCAGAGGTGACAGAGAAAAATCTTTAAATGGCTTCAATTTGCGACAAAAAAACCTACACAAACTGTAATGAAACTACTTCAACAAAAGCTAATCTTAATTATGTTTACTTAAAGTCTCTTCATTCTTTCCTTGCAATTAACTTTGATCATTTCACCATTTTGCCATTTGTTTACTCCTCTGGAATATTTTTTTTATCATAACTAGTATATTTTAACAGCCTAGGAGTACAGAGGGAGAGACAAATGAGTACACCTCAGAAAGACCAGAATGAGAGTTAATTTGTCTCAGAAATGGTACTGTAGTTCTGCTGCATTTGTTCTTAAAGAATTTTTAGATAGTTGCTCTAAGCAATTCCAGTCAGAGAAAACCTTCCTTACTCAAGCAATTGTTTTAAGACAATGTTTAGTAACAGGTCTTCCAGAAGACTCTTACTGTGAGTGATATTGAGAGCACCTGGCCATTTTAAAAGAAAAAAAATCCATAAGGCCTGGGTTTGGGTTTTTTTTTTTCTTTTTTAGATACAAACTTGTTCCAGCTATGATATTGTATTATAACTGCCATGGTGAGCTGCCACAAAGTCCATCAGCATTCTGGGAAGGGTGTTTTGGGCTCGTGCATTAGATCTAATGAAGTTTACTCTTGCACTGTATTACACCTTGCAGATAATCCTATCAGGTAAGTATTGTTTCCACGATCTCTCTTTGATCCCACAACTGAGTCCTTTGAGTATAGTCACATTACTTTGCTTTTATTCTCAATGGTGAGTTAAAACAGGCACAATAAAAAGAAAACTACAGTTGGTCTCCTGTCTAATGTAAATCACTGAGAGTAAACTATGCACAAAACTCCCATCTATAAACAGCCGATTAAAAGCCATTATGTTACATTTAAACCCTAGTACTATAGACATCAAGTATGCAGATGGAACCCATGCACACATCAGAATGGTTTAGTTTTATGTTGCAGCAATGCCACTTATTTTTCAGTGTCATGGAAAAAACAAGTTCTGTAGCAAATGGTACATTCACAGAGAATTTACAATATCTATATGAAACTCCCAGAGAGTCATTTGGAAAATATCCATTAAGAACCTTCTCTCTTGCATTTCTGTTGTTGCTTAAATATTCTTTTTCTGTTTCATTCCATTATGGATATTTTCCAAATTCAAAAGACTGGCTATGGGACTTGTATATAGTCCTCCTAATCTGAACAGCAGTCTGCATCATTTTTGCTGCTTAGAGACAGTGAAGATGGAAAGGCTAAGTATTAAAAAAAAGAAAAGGGGGGAGACGACACGGGACAACAGTACAGGCTTGGCAATCACAAACTGAGGCCTTAAACTAAAGAGGAGTCTTGTCTAGTTCTAGTCCCCATGGCTAAGTGTTACAGCCAGCAGGCTTTTCCTTCGGGAATTAATAATCTCATAGCTTCTTTCCCATCCTTCACTAGTCCTTTTCTGGTCAGCTGGCATCACAGTCACGCACTGGGAAGAGATGTGAGGCACAAGATCCAAGTTCTTCGAACATAACCCCATGGCCTCATTCCCCACATCCAGTGACGACACTGGTTTTGCTGGAGGTACAGCATCAATAGCAACAACTTCCCCAACACAGTAGTGGCACCAGGGTACTTCTCTGACTCACCTTTTCCAGATCAACGCACACAGGGTCTTCCCTTCACCAAAAAGACTTTTAAAACCTTTTCCCCAAACTGCCCTCACTGGGTTTTCTGTCCCTGTGCTGCAGGAGAGATGTACAGCCTCACCCTGACCCCTGAAATGCTGCACATACACTTTCACACTTTGTGCAAAACACCTACAGAAAATTATATTTCTGCCATCATCCAAGACATACAACATCTGATCAGTGAGGGTGTAACAGAAACTGCTAAAGTGTCATTCACATCTGATTTTCAAAAGTTCTTTCACAAAGTGCTATATTGACTGTAAGAAAAGAAAACAGAATAATCTTCATGGCAAAAACACAACCCACCTGGAAACTGTTCACTCTGCGGCAAATAATGCCAGCTGTTTTTCTGTTGGTTTTTGACATTCATTCTTAGATTAGATGCAAGAAAGCTTAAGGCAGTTTAGCTTATGCTAAGCTTTCCTCACTCACTCTGTGTGAAACTGTGTAATCTGTTGTACTACATAGTGTAGCACAAGGCCAGGTTTCTGCTCTTCAGAGTTTAGCCCAAACCCTTGTTTTCAACAATCCAACCTGAGCAGTAAAGAACACGCAGCTGTCCATCACCTGAAATACAACTATTATGTATTACAGCTTCATTTCCTTTTAGTTTTATAGTTTTATCAGCAAGCCTAAGTCCTCTCCACAGTATGTTTATGTCTGTATTAGTGCCTTTGCAGCAAGGAGATTTTTCAGTTGGGTCAGACAAACAATAGTTCATTTACACCCCTGTGTTTGCTCACCATGTAAGACAGGTTTGTTGGTGCAAATGTTACACAAATGTATATAGCACTCATTGGAAAACTTAGATCTGAACTCATGGATTTTCATGGTGTAGAATGGCCTGGCAACCTTTCAATTATGGAATAAACTATTGGAGCATTTATCATCATTGCATGGCTTCTGCTCAGCCTTTTTTTGTCATTATGACATTAGTACACACAACATTATTGGCTGTTGTCTGAAATTAGACACCAGTCACCATTGCTCACTTGTGCTCACTGTGATGCCTGAGAACATCAGCCTTTCCTTAGATGACTGAGAGCTGGTGAGAAATGGAGGAAAACATAGGTAAATCAGGTAATCCAAGAGGATATAAAGTATCTGGAAAAAACTGTCCACACAGTTTTATAAGATACTATATTCCTGTAAGAGGTGGCAGATAGGATTTTTTTTATCTGTTCAGTCACAACTGACTGTATACCTCTGAATGGCTGGGCCAGGGAGGAAGGCTGCTGATTTCTCACCTGGCTGTGGCATGCTGGGAGGGATGAAAGCTTTGGCAGGGGGAATATTGTGCGTTCCCTGAGTGCAACTGCACAGGTCTGGGAGAAGATCAGTGAGAGTCACTCCCTCTCAGAGCTATGCTTGGCATGAGTTCAGCCACAGTTGCACACACCATGTTTTCTTCCCCAGTAAACCAGATGAGAGCCTATTACCCTTTATCAAGTCCATCAATGGTAAGACTACAAAAAAAGCTGTGATTTAAGGGTCAATGCCTTTTCTTTCTTGTACTACTGGACTTCACTTGCAGGTTGGTCTAGCATTTCCTAACCCTTTTGGTCCCAAGTCACTTCACAGGGATCTAATACAGACATACCACAGACCCTTGAAGAGCTTCAGCTTGCGCTCTCCTTGCACAAGCTTTGCCAGTGCAGCCATCTGGGCACATGGGAAGTTGTGGAGGGTTATGTTACAGCTTCCTTTTTTCTCTGTGCTATTCAGAGAGGGTAATCTCTTTTACTGCTCAATCTTTCCTTGCCTGGAAGGCAAACCCAGTTTTGAATGAAGCTGGCTTACTCTTCATTATCACTATTTTAATACATGCACCTTTCACAACAGAACTGTAAACCTAGTTGTGTGGCTGGATTCCAACAAACCTAGTTTCTCAACAGCTTCCAAATGAATGCCACATTTTTCTGAGCTTTTTGGCCCACCCTGAACTTCAGCATTTTCACAGCTATCTACTCCCTCCCCCAACCCAAAACAGCTGCAGCTTACATGATGCTATTCCATTGCTGACTAATGAAAAAGAGCATCGAGATGAGAAATTATATTCAAACTTCTGGTATTCATGTCCTCACTGATGCTACTGTAAAGTGTTGTTAGCAGCTATATAGATTTGCTTTCACAGAAGCAGATGCTTTGGTTTCTTTCCTCCTTGCATGAGTATGGAGGCCTCTTTATTCTCTTTCTGGTGTGATCAAGGGCTCTGAATGGTTCTACATAGAGCTGTTATAAGGCACTGAGAGAGTTATTAGGCTGATAGCCTAGACTGGCTGGCAAACACAGAACAAAAACCCATCCCTCTGTACGGTAGTCAGCTGCCAGTCTTCAAGGGGCTTTCATGGTGTTCTTTCAACTATGTGGAAATTATCTGTTCTGCAAAATGGACTGTCCTCCTGAAGGATTAGGCAGCTTATTATTACCACATAATTTCCTCAAAGAAGAGCTGGCTCACTGTTCCTTTTCATGCCATTAATGAGTTACTTGAGCCAAAAAGCACAGCTTGTAACTATGATTACATTAAAAATGCTTTGTGAAGATTCCTCTGATCTTCTCTGATAACAAAATAGACAAACTTTGACCTGGAAGGATGTCTTCAACCATTGGCTAGTATGTGTGCCTAATGCAGTGTGAATTTGCCACAGCCACACTTCAGACAGATTTCTGTGGCATGCTGTTAAGTTAGGCATGAGGTGTGCGATCATGTCTTCTTGATGTCCACAAAAGCCTAGATACTGACTTGTGCTGAAGGGTGAACTGTGCCTATTGCTCATTTCTCAGCCTGTTACCATTTACCTTTTTGAGGTGAGGCTATAGTCTGTTTTGATTGCCAGAGTTTAACTTGGAAAAATAAAGATCCACTGGAGCCGTATGAGGATTATCCCAGGTGACAACTACCAAAATAATATAGCAGAACTTGTTAATACTTGTGAATTAATTATGATTGATTTATACTCCTTTTCCAGGAACATAGTTTTGTAGCCACATTTAGTTGTTATGAAGACTTGGACAAAGTTGTAGGTTGTAGGTTTGAGTTGTCTTAAACCCTGGCATTTTAAAATCTCCATATTTATTAATATTGTGTCATCCTTCACCATAAAAGCCATACAGATAATTTATTTAGCTTTTCCTGGAGGGCATCTTTGTATTGTCTCACAGTTTTAACAACTTAATCATCCTTTATGAAAGTCTAGTTACATGCTAACATGTATTATGGAAGAAAAACGTGGAAGGTGGTCTTAGACAACCACTTTCACATGAACCCTTCAGTGAAAATTGAAGTATGGAAGCATGAATAGGAGAACCTTAAATTAATTTAAAAGCAAAACACAGAAGTATTTTAACCACAGTATTACAGAGACAAGGCTTTTGACAGCTTGAGACATCACATGAAACAGGTGAATTTTCTAGATATTTGATGAAATTTAGTCCTGGTGGGAGTCTAAGTTTCAGGCACTGGTGGCCTAAACTGTGCAGAATCACTAAACCCATATGAATTAATCTTTATATTAATCTTATTAATCTTTAACATCCTAGGAGAAACAATTTTGATGTTATGTTCATTACTCCCTCTGTTCCACATCCTTAACCTGTTCCTGCAGCATTGGTACAGTAGCCACTTCTGACTGGCAGACTATTTTAAGCCTTCATCATCTATTTAACCAGAGATGGAGTGCATAATAATTTTGTTCTTTCCTTCTTCATCAAAGCACAAGAATCCAAAGCAAAAACAGGTGCAGTTTTGCTGGCATCAGGCTGCATTGAGCTATTTTTTTTACTAAGCTTCTGATTTTGAAAGGACAGATCATGAAAAATTAGTACAAATGAATGACTATTCCATTGCATGCATGAGAAAATCCTCCCATATTTAGGTACCCTTCAATTGCTGAAAGATCAAAATAGAGTGGCAATGAGAAGTGGTCATGGAGATCAATTGAATCAAAGCTACATGAACAAGCATTTGGGAAACGAGATGCAACCAAAGTAAGAACAACAGAGATCCTTTGCTGTTTAAAACATGAACAAAACTCTTGAAGTACTTCTTGTCTAAATACAGATTGATTTATCTGTTACTAGTGAAAAGTTCTTTCTAAGCCATATTGCCATTTGTCTCTCAAGAATATTCACGGGACAGTTAGATATAGTGTTAACACTATTTTTGCCTTCTTTCTGAATGCATTTCCATGAAAGCAATTTCATTTTTGTCCCAGAAACTCAACTGATTGATGCCCTTTCTAAAGCCAGGATCTCTATAACATTACGGGTTCCTTAAGTGGATGAGTATACGTCGTGGTTTCAGCCCAGCCGGTAACAAAGGACCACGCAGCCGCTCCGGTGGGATGGGGAGGAGAATCAGAAAGGAGAAAAGAAAAAAAAAAAAAAACGGAACCTCGAGGGTTGAGGTAAGGCCAATTTACTGGACAACACAAAAAGAGAAGTCACAACAACAACAACGGTAGTAATAAAAGAATATACAAAACGAGTGACGCATGGTGCAACTGCTCACCACCCGGAACCTGATGCTCCGGCACTTCCCCCACCTGAAACCTGAGAGACCCCCCCAGCCCACTCCCCATTTATATACTGAGCATGATGGCACATGGTATGGAATAGCTCCTTGGCTAGTTCAGGTCAGCTGTCCCGGCTGTGCGCCCTCCCAGGTTCCTCTGAAAATTAACTCTATCCCAGCTGAACCCAGAACAGTATATATCAGGTATCGGGAGCTGAGGGATGAAAGGTGTTCACAGCAACAACCTTTAGGCTTGTACAGCTGTGCTGTACCTAGAAATAGTTTCACGTGGTTTAGCCACCAAAGGCTGATCTTCAGCCTGGAAATAAAAAGGAGTGGAAGAGGTGATGGTCTCTGTTAGATTCATCCATATTTTGGGTTTAGTCATCCAGGCGAGATGGTACTACTTTGACCTTCTTTATATTTAACAGTCCTTCATATTTTCTTCTTCTTTCCCCTTGTCTCCCCTCAAACACCAGGCACTGGGAGAAGCCTGACTCCTCTGAACAAGAATTAGGCAGGGTCAAGCCCCCTCTGGATGAGGAAAGAGTCTCACCCTGGCAGTTTGGTTCAATTGCATAGAAATCAACATGTTAACCCCAAGCCTTGGCATTTCAACAAAATCTGACATGCCTTTGGCACAGAGCTGCCTGTGGAGTTTCTAAATTCTTTGATATTATATTTTTGTAAGCTTTAGGGGGAAAAAAGAAGAAGAGGGACAATCAAGTTCCAAAAGTGGTTCAGCAAGTTCCAAAAGGTTCCAAAAGGTTCATCAAAACTTCTATTGCTGCATTCACTAAACTTTCCAAGGCTCAAAGATCACCTCTCATTACCAGCCCTTCATTATAGACAAAAAGCAGCCACAACACACTTATACTCTTTGATGTTATGCTCATAGTCTTGCCACAGGTGCACAAGGACAGACTGTCTGAGAGGCTTACCAGCAATGGCCTATTAAAAGATCAATTTGTATTCAAAAAACCAGCACAGAAAAACACCCACTTGTTTGGTAAGCATTGGCAATGTCACGAAAGAACTTCTTCGGTATTGTCAGCTAAAATGATTTCTACAGGATTCATGATGTTCAGAATTTTACAATTCCTTTTGTTTGCTTATTTTTACAACTCTTTGCTGGACTCAGCATTGCAGGAGATGTTCTGCTTTTATGATTTTCATGTTTTTCAGTTGTCCTGGCTCAGAAGTAAAATTTGAAAAAATGCAGAGAGTTCTATCCTGCAGGCTCAAAACCTTCTCGATTGAGTTTCAGAAGAATTTCAGATCCATCTTTCATTAATTTACATGCTGATTCTTGATTTTGAACAATTCAAGATTCTATTTTTACACAGATGAGAGAGCTATCTAACCATTTTCAACAGTAAGTTAAATAGCACTATTTCTACATAATTCATTGCTAAACTTCTATCCAGAAGTTGTCAGCATGATGTTGGAAGGCCATGAAATTCAGCTCTGCTCCAGGGAACTGATGGCATGTCATTCACTGTCCACTGAAGCCTCTTGGATTATACAGAAATAGGCCTCTTTTGTAGCCATCTCAGCAGTCCTTCCTCCATTGACAGTAGTTTTTTAGCTTGAGTTTTCAGCACTTTAATATCCTCTGCTAATGTCATTGAACTTCATAGAAATCTTAACTATTGTCTCAGAGGACCAGAATCAAAATGATGTGGAGAACATTTAAGAATAACCACTTAATTCTTCTTCAAAGCTAGTATTTTTACAGAACTTCAGTGAAATGGAAGTCTTGCATATATTTGCACATTATTGATTTAAATATATGTCTGTTGCATGAATGATGTTCTTTACACTATGATGCTGTGCATCGTTGATATACTTTCATTTTGCCTGGTGCTCCTGTACATTCTGGATAGTCATTTACACCTGTACAACAAAGATGTAAAGCAAACTGTCTGATAAGATACTTTGGGTGAGTTAAGTGGCTACATAAGATGCTAAACTCAGCAAAAGTGGGACTTACTATGTTGCATCAGTAACAAAGGCTGTTATCAGATAAATTGAGTGACAGAAAGTGCTGGCCAGCCTGGCTGGAATAAAAAGTAGATGCCTAATTTTCTAGTCAGCAATTCGCAAATCATTCTGTAAGCAAGGGAAATAATGAAACATGATTATTGTCATGTTACCCCAAACTGTTCTATTCTCAATATTCATCAAGTTTGACTGAAATTGGACAGTAGATTAAAAGCTTTTGGGCCAGGGAGGGGAGGATACTTAGCGATAGGTAAACACGGCAAGAATATACAAGTAATTGTCTATCTAAGAAGTTTGACTGAGAACATCTTGGTACAACAGCATGGGCTATTTAAGCACAAAAACACTTCTTTTAACTCAGGGCCTCACTAAGAACTTCTTGATTTACTATTTTGCTTAGTATTGAAATCTGTCACTGTTCACTAAACCACAAAACAGAATATCACACAATCTTTTGATACACAAGAGCTTCTAAAAGCAGATCTGTCCTAGTATAAGTTTGATTTCTTCCACATATATCTTCTATTCCCTGCCACATGTTACATTTTCTGTAAGCAAAGTTTTTTATTTCTTTTTAGTAACATTGAAGATCTGCTTGCTTTTTCTTTTTTGAGAATAAAATGCAAAAAAAAAAAAGAAGTGGGTAATTTCTATATTTGCATTACTTTTACAATAATTTGCTGACATATCTTTGTAAAGCAGTGCTTATAGGGAACCAGGACTTGCTAAAGTGTGTGAGAACACCAAACACTAAAATTAACCTGTGAAATTTTGCATTCAAACATCCTAGCTTTCCTTTGAATCTTTTGAGATATCCAGAGATTATATTTTATGCTTACTAGGGGAACGAGTGAGAGAATGAGGAGTGGAATGATATTTTCAAAAGTGTAATTGGTCCAAATATGTGTACTTTATCCTACTGTTAGTCAGCAGAAGTACAAAAAGATCAGTAAAAGAATTATCTAGATGCAATTGCTAGAATTGCATTTCATTAAAGAAATAAGAGGAAAAGAGACCTCTTTGAATAGTCTTATAATGTTTTTTGTAGTCCTGTCAAAAATTAAGTTGGTACTGTCACATAGGAAGTAAGAATACTAAAATATTTTGAGAGATGAAATTGACAGAATTAGAGAAATTAATTCTTATACTTACAAAATACATTGCAAGCCACAGAAGAAAAAGTCTTGCAGCTAGCTCTGCAAAATGCTGTCCATGGAGACTTTCTCCAAACCTGCAGCACTCTTTTCTGTCCAGAAAAACTGGAATTACAGACTTGCTATCATTTTCCATATCTTGGTTGAAGGGATACTGTGTGTACTTCCAGTCCCATTTCTGACTTTTAAAGAGGTGACTGTGCCTCTGCTGTGGGAAAGGCATGTCCCAGCTTGCCCCTGAGCTGGGCAAAGGGCTCCAGTTTCAGTTTTAGCAAGGTTTTACTATATCAGTACAGAAACGTCCCTTAAGTGGCTCCTCAACTTTTTGCTTTTATGTAGTGCTCTATCTGTGATCCAAGAGCATGTTTTCAAAGCTGCTGAGGTACCTCAGATTGAGTTGTAAGTAACTGCTCGCTGAAGTGCCTGTTTCTTAGCTCAGCTGAGATACTCTTCTCAAAATCTTTGTTCACTGATTCTGCAAGATGCTGCTTTTCCTCTGCATTAAAATGATAGATCAGCACGTGAGCAATTGCCTGCTGATGTAGGAGTGTGGCAGGAAAGAAAACTCCTCTATAAATCATACTAATGAATACACACAAATATTACACATAGACAAGATACATTTTTATCAGGAAAACAATGCGTATTAAATGAGGCCATTTGCTTATGTTTATTTTGCAGCCAGGATGCCATATAAATCATTTTACCTTGCATTGGTCTTCCTCAGACAATCTTCTTCCTCTGTCCCCATCCTTCCTCCAAAGTAACATCAATTTTACTGTTATATTTCAGCTGCTTTGATTGTGTCCAGGCAACTGAGTGGTCAGATGATGAACTGAGGGCCCATCCTGATAAAATGTAAAAATTATAGGCACCTATAACACACCTACACATTTAGACATATCTGCTAATTTATATGTATCTGCACTTTAGCAATATGGAAGCAATGGTCACTCAGTGCTTTCTGAATTAAACTCAGTAGCTATATGTGCAAAATGTAAGAACTGTGCAATGTAAGAACAAAACACCCAAATAGCATTCGTAATTACTTAAACTGGAAAAGTTATTTGTTTGAGAAGTATACAGAAAACTGAAATCATACAAAGTCTAAGCTACCGTTCTAAATGAAATATGTTTTAGTGTCATTTTAAACAATCTAATGGAGTTTACATGGATTTTAATATGAACTAAGATAACCAACTTATCAGGGAAGTGGCAAAGCTTACCAAGATGACACTCAAGGGACTGGGTGAGCTAGTAATGGCTGGCTACAAGAGTGGGTACTTTCCACTGGCAGATATGACTTCATGGCAAGCAAGGAATCTAAGTAAATTTATACCACATTTATGAACTGAAACCTACTGTTGTATCTTCCATGAGTCTCATGCATTTGTATTCATACTATATTTACCTCTTTCCTTCTCTTTTTAAAAAGGGATGAGTTATTTTTCTAACCAGAAAGTGCAACTGCACAAATGGACAGTTTTCCAAGGCATTGAAATGCCCTCATTTCTTTGCAGCCATATCTCTACATAT
The DNA here is from genome assembly GCF_900496995.4 of Aquila chrysaetos chrysaetos. Lineage (NCBI taxonomy): Eukaryota > Metazoa > Chordata > Aves > Accipitriformes > Accipitridae > Aquila > Aquila chrysaetos. Next base: position 13,911,997 of record NC_044030.1, on the reverse strand, counting down.
GCTCAAAAATTTGGGATTTGCTGACTGGCGTACAGTTCTGCAGCAGAAAAATGAACCTGAAATAAATTCATTAGCCATTATATCATCCTCCTTCCAGCATTTGTAATCAGATGTCCTGCCTTCTTCATTTATTTACCAGGTCAATGGATTTCAACTGGCATATCTCTGATGTGTGGAGGAAACAGCCACAGGGATTCCCAAAAAGCAGCTAAGGAAATCCAGCCCGTTGCCAGTCTGCCTGGTCGCTAGACAGGGATGCACAACCCCACTGGAAGGCTGAAAAAGACTTTGAAAACTACTAATCTCAGTTAATAAAAATTCATTATTGCAAATAAAGCAGCACTGGCTTTCTTTAAGCATGAGAAATGCTCCACAAAATTAACCATCCCATTCGTCTCTTAGTTATTCTTTGATGGGTACGTTTCAGTGAGTTCATTACTGAAATCCTGATAACACCTGGAAAAAGCAAACACATTTAACTGGAGATTGTACTGTGCTGGTCTCACCAGCAAGAGGTCGCTGAACTTTGAACAGATAGGATTTTTGATGAGATGCAATTAAGAAACCAATTACATGCAATGAATGATAGCACAGGATTAACAACTTAAATGTAAAATGTGGCTTTTTATGACTGGCAAATTTCCTATCCTCCTTCATTTCAGAAAGATGGACTTGGCTTAGACATAATATGGATACAAGTATTCATTACGATTTTTGATGGGTTTGAAAAGCATCAGCTGAAGGTCCTCCACTCTCACACAGCAATTTTAATTGGATTCAACTGAAAGCTTCAGAATAGATAATATTAAACTACATGACAAGTGTTCCTTCTACGGGACTTACTATTGCATTTGTCTTAATTATTGATGTAAAAACCCTACAGAAGTAGAATACATCTTCTATTAAGACTAGTAATAAGGAATCTGGAAATTCTTCAGCAGTTGCATATTAACTTCAGAAAGGAAATAATGAACTGAAAATAATTTTAAAGAAAAATCTACATTTCCTCTATCACCAAAACTGATCACGTCTTTTCTGTGTAACACAAAGGGGGTTGTGTCTGTAATAAAAAGACAGCTGTACATAGGTTGTAGATGAAAAAGAAGCTGTACACAACCCAGCACTAACTAGAAGTATAGGCATTATTGTCAATAATAGTTCAGTGTATCCCATGAACAGTCAACTGCATTTTCTTGTTACATAATAAGGGAGAGAAAATAGTTTTAACACAAAGGAAAGGGCTATGCTCAGGAAATGCAAAATATTTTCCAGCAGCACTGTTCACAAGACTCCATTGTGCCTCCTGTGTTTTTCAGATTTTTATCCTTTAGAGCATCAATGTTACAGAACAGAAGAACTCTGCAGATGCTTTAACCCTTAAGTGTCCTCAGTGTTAAGACAGGTACCTCACCTTCCTACTCTGCAGGTAGAAAGTTAGATACTTAAGAAATCATCTGTTAGAAAGAGTGGTTTAAGTGGGACAAGAGAAAAATCCCATGCAGAGCAACCATGAGATGAGAAGAGACAGGACTCATCCCTGCATACTGAAACATTTTAATTTGTGTCACCAACTAGTTCCTCAGAAGGGGCTTTGCAGGCTCATATGCTGAAATCTTTTGTAGGTTGTAGACACAAAAGAATCATGGGACAGCTGGAAGTTATCCAATTCACAGCATAACACAAGTTTAAACTAGCTAAAACGTGTTAATTACTATGTTTAGAAGACTATCCCTAAGAACTTTGAATTAAGAAAATAATACAGTAATAGTTGGCTTTCCTTAAAAAATATGTGTTAGCAGCTATTTGGGCTAGTGCCTATCTCAGTTTTTTAGTGAGAAGGGAGTATGCCTTTCTAACGAGTGCCTAAAGTAGTTTGTAATTCTGCAGGAAAACCTTCTGGTTAGTGCCTTTTTGGATTATTTAAATTGTTTTCTTGGATAAGATTAACTTCTTGCAAAATTGATTCTAATGAATGACTGTCATGTGCCAATTTGTGTATCTGTTACCATAGCAATGAGAGGTTTTGAGGTGCTGAAGAAACAGAGAAAAAAGCAAAGCTAATACAGACCCATTGGATTTTGTAATCATGTACTTTCAGCTTTCCAAGGAGAAACTGCTCATCTTGTGCTGTTGTAGCCTAAGGCCAAAATTCGCAAACCCAGATGCATAAGGTTAAGCTGCTAAATCTGTATTTATTCTCCTACACAAAACCAGTTTCATTTTCACCCTCACCTTCCAGATTTAAAAGGTTATTTACTGGTCTCTTTAGCTTAGACTTTTTCAGGGTGGATTCACAATTTATGGTACTTAGCATATCATCATTAATGTGAGTAAGGTCATGTTAAATTTCAGTGCTTAGACCAGGCTATTGAATATACATTTAGGGTTAGATTCAGCCAATGAAAATATATCTTAACCTTAAGTAAAACTGGTATCTTCTTTTTCAGGCTTTTTAGGTATTTGTTTTTAGCGGAATGCAGCTTTGGGTCAGGTGCGTCTTCTCTTTCAGCAAACATACATTAGTTCAAACAAACAGTTGACTAGTTTGCAAATTATATAAATTTACATGAAGGTCCAGTTGTACAAAACCAGTAACTTCATGACTGTGTGAGTGGCAAGCACACCAGGAAAGAAGGATAAGGGTGTACCTTGGCGGTACAGTTCTGCCACATATGCTGTATTACTGCTGATAAAAATAACAAACATTTTCTTCTTTCATCACCAAAAAAAGGTGAGTCAAGAGTCACAATGGTAAAACTTACTGCAACCAAAGACATGAAGTGCAGACCTGTTTTCAGGTTTAGTACCAAGTGACAAAGAAGTCTCGCAGAGAAGTTGAAATTGTATTTTCATTAGTCTAGTGTGAGTTTTTCATAGATAAACACAGGTGAATATATCCCCTTAAATTTGTGTGTTCCCCTTGATTACTCTTCTTTGATAATTTTTCCACTATAATTACCAGTTTTGGAGTTAGAGTGATCTAACTTGATCAGTTTGAAAATCTGGAATTCACATCTGAACTGAATCCATGTTATACAAAATGTACAGAAATCTATCACAGCATTACACGTCAAAAAGAATTGCTCACTAGTACTGAATTAACATAGCTTCATCACGCTAAACTCTTCCCCTTTGGTATATACAATATGCGTTAACTCCTTGAGATGCTTTGCAACTACAGATAGGTTGCACATAGCAGTTTTCAAACATAAAAGTCACAACTCAATATTTTCTGATATAAATAGATTTCAGGTAAAACCTGATTTGGCATCCTGACCCTCCTGCATTCAAGCCACATAAAGCAGCTTTGAAAGTCTTTGCAGATGGGCACTACACATCAGCAATATGCAAGGGTGTTTGGCCTGTGCATTGCTCCAAGAATAGCCGTGGTTATGGGATGAGTAATTCATTTCCTAAGGTCTCTGGGAGTGAAAGTGCTTATTTACTTGGATGATATCTTGATTGCTTCAGAGTCATAAGTGTACCCAAAACTGCCTATTTCTGCCACAGTCCATCTGTTTAGGACCCTAAGGACTTTATTAAGTATAGAAAAATCTATATGACCCCTTCTTCTAGCTCTGGCCTGCTGGGATTCACAGCGGATGCGTGAATGTTCACTTCTCAAGGAGGTAAGCCATTAGCAGCGCATGCTGTTCCGCTGCTTCTCTCACTGCTCTTATGACCCTACTTGTTTTAACAGTTGAAAGGTAAGAGGAAAACAGTGAGAAAGCAACTCTGCTCCCTTGTCAAAGGCATCTTTAGCAGAAGAGAGGGAAATCCATCATTGTCGTGCATGCCCCAGAGATCCTGAGTCAAAGGCTCAGTGGGCAAAATTTACATTTCTTACCAAGCAGATTTTGCAGCTTTGTAGGGCTACATTGCCCCAGCTCATGAGAACGTGGTGGTTTCTCAGGACTGACCAATCTGCATTGCCACATAAATATATCTGAAGTAGTATGCATGCTTAGTTATACTAACTAGAGGTTTAGCTAACCCCTGTTTAAAGCAGTGCTCCTTTCCCCTGTGTCTGTAACGTGAGCTGAAATACACTGAACTGAGAGAAGCACCTGCAGCTACTGCTGAGTGGTAGAGAGTGTCCGAACACCGAGAAAACGAGTACCTCAAACAGTAGGGCTGGTACTGTATCTTTGTCTTTGGGGACTAAAGGCTAATTTCTTCCTGAATCTCAGGCTGAAATTGGCACTGTGTGCTCATTTCTCCCTCTCTCTTCAGTTCATTGGGAAAACTATTATGGAGTTACAGCTAAGACCAGCCATATTCTAGCATATAAACAAGTTAATGGGGAGCATAACCTTTGTAATTACATTTTCCTTATTTCCAGGTGTTATTAAAACACAAGCATGTATTAGCTTCTAAATAACAAAAGCTATGCATCTGCAATAAGAAATGAAATTGTGAATCTTATATAATGGAGGAAGGCAATGTTATGTGTAAGTAACATAGATAGTGTTCATTTAAATCCATAATAAATGTGATATTAAACCTGAATAGAATTCTTAACTGAAATCCTTGAGGGAAAAAAATTTTAAAAAGAAAACAACTGTTTCACAGCTTTATTAGAGGCAGGAGTCACTGTAAGGTTAGACACACCTCAAAGGGTATTAAGCATGATCCCATTGAATGTAACTGGAGAAATTAAAGTCGTTGAAAGCACAATGTGTCTCTATGGCTCACAGTTCTGGTAGGCTTATTTCTAGGCTGAAGGTGAGATCATATAAGAGCAGTGAAGGCACAGTGATGCAGGACAGCAACGTAACGATGCTGGGTCACCAGAGGGTTTGTTAACCAGCACCTGTCTCATGCCAAAGTGCTTCCTGCCGTGCCATTGGCACTACTGTCAGCTTTCTGGCCAGGTTAACTCTAGTTCTAATATGCCCACATGCTTATCTCATCTTACTTCCAAGATCCAGCCTGTTTATGAGCATTTGGTCTAATGGCACAGCATACAGCCACTTATCATGCTGTTTGAAATACCACGCTTCAGCAGAAGCAAAGTACCTGATCATCTCCTTGCTTTCAGTCCATGGCAAACCTGAGATTAAAAAGTGCAAGTTGAACCCCAAGTGGTCTTTATTATGGAAGATCTTTATTTCTTGGCAGTTTAACAGGTATGATAAATGCCTGAATGCATGCTCAATGGATGCCTACAAACGTATAGCGTCTCTGACATTATTACACATTTTCCTGTTAATGCAGAAAGTTTTTCCATGTTTCTGTACTACTGTATTGCAGTACGTATTTTGCAGTATTGCTGTACTGTAAGTGCCTAATTGGTGCTGTCATTTTTTTAAGACCAAGAAAGTTTACAAGATGTGAGGTTCTGGTAATCAGCACTCTTGCTATGGGGAAAAAGAGGCTGTAATTTTCTGGTGATGGTCAACTGTTCTAAAATGGTAGGAACATATTGCATGAAATTATAAAGCAGTTTAAGATCTTAAATAAATGGGACTTGTTTCCAGAGTGAAAAACTCTATACAGAGTCCCACCTGAATACATGGGTTTAGGTCATTAACTTAAATGTCACAGGGAGAGTAAGCTTCATAAACTTGTACAATAACAACCCTTCAGCAAGAAATGTTCCCCACTCATAAGTAAGTGCATGCAGCACATAAAGGGATGATCCTGTCCTGTTGAACAGAAGCTGGAAACTGAGCAGTTAATCTGGGGAGGGCTCTGTGGGCCACAGTGTTTTTTCTTTGGCTCCCATAAATTTGTAGAGCCATAACACTGACAGATTTGTGAGGAGAATAGGGATATTTTTTCTAAGTTCTAAGTTGTGTTCTAAGTAACACAATATATTGTAACTCTTTTCAAATAAATGGAGTTTTTCACTGGGGATGGCATTTTCCCCTCTCTTTTCTATCATGAGAGGTGGTAATAGCCTTTTATCATCTGGTGTAATAACAATACAAGGAGAACTGAAACTCATCAATATTTGCCAATGCCTTTTCCTCCCGCATCACCTCTTCAGCATTCTTATCTGTATACAGGTCTTCGGTTGGAGAAGTGCTTTGTTTAGTTATACTACAGAGTTAAAAAATTTTGGGGGAGATGATATTGTCTTAAGCAAGACTTCTTGATACTCAGCTAGACTGTGAGAGAGAGAGATCAGAGAGCAGCTCTAGTAGCTCATCTTCCAGACTTGAATTTCTTGTCCCACAAATTGCCTTGGACTTCAGCAGGAACAATTTCACACACCAGTCACGATACAAACACCTCGGTTCTTTCAAAAGAAACCAGTGCCAGGAAACAGTGTCTCCTTTTCTGTCTTTCCTAAGTGTCCCAATTTATAAGGAACATGTTGACAATTAAGTGCCAGTGCATGGAGATGATTTATGAGATCTGTTTACTATGCAGCAAACCACGTAAGTGTACCCTCAAGGCTAGGATACAGGTTGTTTGTATTTGGTGTGTACCCAGCAAACTGTCAGTGCCTATTCACAGTAAAATGCCTTGAATGATGCTAACAAATCTTGAAAATGTGTATTCTTAGCTAGAAGCATGGTCATATGGTAATTTAAGTGAAGGATGTGGCACTAGTCTCCAGTGCCAGATGGTTTACAACCTAAATAGCCCTCAGATACATATATTCTTAATTTTAAGCAGAAGTCAGTGGGGTGCCTATGTGTATACATATTTGTTGAAATTACACCAAGAAACAGAGAAATACAGTATTTACTGCAGACTTGTTTTCAGTGGATTGGGAAAAAAGCCATCTGCTTCTTTATTGCCCACTGGTTTGGTGTTGGACGACCATATGAAATTACCTGCCCCACCTGGGACCTGCCCAGACATTCCTTGTGAAAGAAGCTGCAAAGATGGTTCAGGAGAAGACAGACTCCTGCAGCAGATCCTGAAGCAAAGGATGGGAGACCAGGCCCTGCAACTCTTTGGAAGTAACCCTCCAACAGCTGGTGAAAGAGCTGTCTGGCCTGGGGCTATGGCTTGGTTTTGTTACAGCAAAGAAACAGTCCCAGAAGGGACTTGGATTTGGTAGAAAAAAATCAATGAAGAAGATGTGCCAGCTACCTTCTGTGAAGGCAGAGGCAGCTGAGTCCAAGTATGTTTTTAAAAATCACACATGCACAGTGAACCCATCTATCAACACCTCACCAAGGCAGATCAGTGCTTCAGCAAAAGCTCCCTCACTCGGCTTTTACTGACATGCAAGTCAGCAAAACTGCAGCAGCTGACAGCAGATGTGAATCTAACCCATGGCTTTTACCTGAGGATTTTCTTGGGATTTGACCTGTCAGATGTCATACTTCACACTTGGGACTCCCTGTTACTACGCTGCTACTGCACAAGCAAATCAGGCACTGCCAGTATAGTCCCTGGTTTCTCTCTAGTTCTACAATCCTAGGATAAAATTTTCATTTCCTCCCTAATCTGACTGTGGGGTTGCAGGATCAGGAGGAGGCCAAAGCATGTGTCATATGGGCCTGATGTTTTTTGGGAAACTGGGAAGTCGTATACTGTTGACCACTACACCATTGCACAACGAGATGAATGGAGATATGGAGGAGAGGTAAACTGCTTCTCTGTCCCATAGCCAACCAGAAGCAGACTGGTTAAAGAGGGCTTAATAAGTCTTTGCCAACACTGCTTTCTATCATGAAGCTTCCTTTTAGTGCATGCAATGTACACCCAGGGCTCAATAAAAGCTATCTGTGTACTCTGTTAATCCAATAGCTGCGTAGGATCATTAAGTCAAGGCACTCCAAAGCTTTATGATCTTTTAATTTTGAAAGAGTTACTGAACATATGCTCGGTTCATGAATCTTTAAAACATTAGTATCTCAGTCATTTTTCTGCAAGATGGGGACACATGAGTTATATTTCTTTCTTTCTATGGCTTTTATAAAAATGGACGAAAAAAGCTTTCAATAATAACTGAGAGGAGACAATGAAGAATAGTGACCTCTTGGTCTCAGGGCATGGTCCTGTAGATCAGGTTACAGTGAATTTTTTATGGCTGTGTCAGCCTCATAAACCCTATAAAAATAGAAGTTTATAAAAGAAATGTTGACACCACCTTAACTCTAATGGCAGTAACGTGGTGCTATGATTTGCTTTGCTAGTTAATCTCCTGCTACAGTAACCTGTGCTGCCCTGGGAAATTTTAAATCTCTTGGAGGAAGAGGAGTGAAGGGGAGGTGGGGATGTTTTCTCTCATGGGTATAAAAAGAGCATAGTAAACTGAATTAATATTGGGAGTGATTTCATGAGCTCTTTAGAGCATGTTAAACCAATTGTTTTCATGTGCTAAGAGAGGTGGCTGTAGTATGCCTTATTCTGTGCCTTCTACTCCTGCTGCATTTTACCAAGTTATTTCAGTAAAAAGGCAGCTGCAGAGAGAGCTCTTTCACCCTTCCCTTTCTAATTTTTGTTCTTGTCATGTATCTCTTGGATGCCAAGTTCACCCAGGCTAAGCTTTTGCTGTGTAGTGTGGGTTTCTGACTGACACAGTGCCTTGTTCTTTCTCGCAAGTCTTCAACACACATCTGTAATTCTCTTTATCATGTGTTTGAAATGCAGGTTTCTCATCACTGTGCTGCACCAAGAGCTCTCAGCAGAGTGGCCGCATCACCTGGCCAAGATGCACCAGGGCAGTGCCTCCTGCAGCTGCCTTGCCTTGGCCTGGGAGTAGAATCTCTTTGACCCATAAATTAAGGGTTTCTGCCTAGCCTTTGCCCCTCCTACCCCCTCAATTTTGGGGCACACCCTGCCTACCCATGGGCATATGCACCATGGCCATTGTGCAGCAGGCTGAGATTTGGACAGCTGAAGGCAGAGCTAAGCATTTAGGGGAAGGCATGGCTTGGTTACCTGCATAAGAGAATTAGTAGGATTTTGGGAGAAGGGATGCAGCCTTGTCTCCTCTCCTTTTTCACATATTTGCCTACCTACAGCATGTCTTCAGAACAGCTGATCTCTTTCTCTTGCTTTTTCCTCTCTTTGCATGCTTTCTTTTCACGTTCTTCCCTTTTGCACTTTTGGGCTGTTTTTTTTTTTTGTATATTATGCACCCATTTGTTTCATACTTCCGCTGGTGACTGTCTCCTGCCACACTGTGCTCATTTTTCCTCTTCCACTCTTGAAAATTCTCCTCTTCAGAACTTCAAAGACAAAGTGTAGGGTCAGATTTGCATTTGCACTCCAGACTTCTGTATTTTGGTTCCCATGATCTTCACAGCGAGCAAGTGGGCTATGCATTGCACTGTGCAAGTCCAAAGCTAGAACACTGGGGGAAAAGTTGAGTGTGAAAGCATTAGTACTTTTGGAGTCCTGCCTCAAAGACAAGGAGATATGGAGGCAGGACTGTACTTTGTAAAGTCAAAGTACTTTTGCAGGCTTAGTCTGTCTTTATAGTTACCTCTGATGTCTGATTTGTTGGCTGGAAGTGGCCTTATTTGCATTCTGGGGAATCATCTATGGGCACAAAAGCATATGGCTGGTTTCTGTGTACACTGTGTGGCACACAAAATTCATCCAATATGGAGAGTTTTCCTGCATGCAGAAGAGTGATTTGTTTCTGTAACAGGGCTGAGGAAAACAGTATAATGGACACGTGTTCACCTGCAAAGAGGTCAAAAAGCTGAAAGATATACTTGTGCTTCAGCTGGCCTACCCACTGGTCATTAATGAGGGGCCTTCAAGGAAAGCAGTTAAACCTCCTACAGAGAGTTCCTGCTGAATGCTTATGTGCAGGAGGTAGAATTTAGTTAAAGTAATACTGGCATTCTGCTTCAGCAGAGAAGTTCAGGGATTGGGGTTTGGGGTTTTTTTTCATTTTTATTTCCTGCATTGTCCCACAAAGCATAAATCTATTCAGCTTCCTTCTTACTTCATTATGAGAAAGCCCAAGGGTTTCTTGAGCAATAGGTCAGTGAGGCTTGGTACAGTTTCTCATATGAGCAGGAAGAATCTGAAGGCTTTCATGTACCTCCCTAGGGTAAATATCTCCACAATGGTTTCAAGTGAGGGAACTAGTTATGGTTGTTGTTGTATTGTGCTCTTTGAACCAAGTTTTCTTGATTTTCTTCCCAGCAACAGTTCACTTTATAAAAGGAATTTTTCCTTTGCAGAGGGAAATCTATGCTATGCTCACACACAAAAAAGACTTGTTCCTCCCGACATAAACTACTACAATCTGATGCAAACTGGCATAATCACACTGTCTGTTAGTAATTCTCCCTCTCCCCCCCTTCTCCCCAGGCAGATTAAGGGGGAGTAGGGAGAAGGTTTGCATTCACCTTGAAATTCTGCACCTGCAACATTTACATGTGTGCCAACCCAAGCAAACCGAGTACCTATCCTCCATACTGCATTCATAACTCTACAACATGAAGTACCTGACCCTAGAGCACCACCTGAAACAATGCTCTACCCTACAACTTCTTCCAGGGTGCTCCCATTGGTATACTCTGCTCACTCAGGAGGTCCATCTTGATCTTCCCCCTGCTCTTGAGCACTCCCCAAATTTTGTTCTCTAGCTGCTGAAGGCAGGGTTTTGAGATGAAGGAAGGTATATGTCCTGGGTTCAGCTGGGATAGAGTTAATTTTTACAGGAACCTGGGAGTTGGGGGGGCATAGCCGGGGCAGCTGACCTGAACTAGCCAAGGAGCTATTCCATACCATGTGACATCATGCCCAGTATATATACGGGGAGTGGGCCGGGGGCAGGGCTCTCCTGCTCTCTCTCGACTTTCGGTGGGGCAAGTGGCGGAGCGTCGGGTCCCGGGTGGTGAGCAGTTGCACTGTGCATCACTTTTTTTTTTTTTTTTGTATACTCTTTCATTAGTACCGTTGTTCTTGTTGTAATTTTTTGCGTTGTCCCAGTAAACTGTCCTTATCTCAACCCTCGAGGTTCCAGGTTTTTTTTTTCTTTTCTCTCCTCCGTCTCCCCCCTATCCCACCGGAGGGGGCGGGAGGAGTGAGCGAGCGGCTGCGTGGTCCTTTGTTACCGGCTGGGCTGAAACCGCGACAGTATACTAGTCAGCAGCAAAATTACTGAAAGCTGGTCTTTTCAGCTGAAAGAGCTAGATCAGGAATAAAGTGTGTTCCGACACTATAAAAACAAATTATCCTTTTTAAACTCTTAAATGAATCCTGGGGTTAATTACTCATTTAAAAAGAGCAGCCCAAGACTCCAAATGTTGTTTACCCTCATGAAAATCTTGCATATAAACCTCACTCTTGAAGACTCAGGTGTCAAATTGTAGTTAAAGAATTTTATTGTTGATGAGTACAATCCCTCCTCATCAAAATGCATTAACCATGCAACAACAGAGGTCTTCGTGTAACTGGTCTTTGCTATTTTTTTAACAGGCTAGCAAGTCAGCTTTGAGTTCCAGTTGGTGCTTGTAAAGTTTTGGAAGGAAGAGAAGATACTTCCATTTATCATTATAAATAATCTAGGGTGGTCGCCTCCCCCACCAGCTGCCTCTCTTCCCTGTCCCTAGCTACTGTTCCTGAGGTACAGAGCAAGCTAGTCTCCTTTCTCAAATGTATATTTCTGCTTGCTGGCTTCCCAAGGGAGAAAGATAAATGAGCTTTATTTACAGTACTGGAAGTCAGAGGCTCGATCCCTGCTACAAACTATTTTTTTCTTGCAATTCAGGGGTGGAGAGAAGATGCTTTATAAGACACAGGCTTGTTTTCATTAAATGCGGAAGGAGAGGAATATACATTGTTTCAGTGGTTGCAGGGAATAAAAGAATAGGCTGGGTTTGGAGGTAGAAGGACCTAATATGATTAAAAGGACAAAACAGTTTTACAGGGCATTACTGTACCAAGCTGCATTGCCCTCGGAAATTCCTTCACCACAGACACAAAGCCACGTCTGCAGCAGGAGGCAAGATGGGGAGTGAGCTGTTGCACTGCTAGTTCCCTTTGGAGCAGGAGGACAGCAGGGGACACAGGGAGGACAACAGAGCCTCAAAAAGCAGTGGAGCTGGTCCACACTGCTGAGATTTATGGGAAAGGTGTGTGTGCTGTCCGGTCTTTTCTAACTCATCAGCAAACACCTGTGAACCAACTGACATGCAATAGGTACAACTCCAGAGGGAAAATCAAGTTGGTATTTTGATACTTTTGTGCACCCCAGCTCTGGGATTGGTTAACATTATTTAAGCTGAGACCAAAACATAAGATAGCCCTCATCCTGCTTGGACCTGGTGGATGCTGGACCATGGATGGCTAAACAGGATGGGGACAAAGGACTTTTTCATATCATGGAGACATTTCCCCAAGTAACCCTCGGTACCAACATACTCGTTCACCTTTCTGCTAAGACTAGCTTTGGTATTATTTCAGTCAGTACACCCCCTGGTATGTTTCCGGTTCAAGAAAGCAAAAAACAGCCTCTATGGTAACATAACATTTCTATGGTAAATCACAAAGTTGGGCCACACTGAACTGAAACTATCAGAAATTGGGGGGTTGGGGGGGGCAGGGGGAGCAGCAGGGCAAATCCTTCCAGCACCTCTGGTTTTTGCCAGATGCTTAGTCACAGTGACCAGGATTCACATGTACAAAATTTCTTATAAAGCTTTATCGCCTTATGGTTTTTTGGGGGGTGTGGCAAAAAGTTATGTGACAGGGAGTATCTGGCATGGGTGTACTATAGTTTGCAAAGCCCTACTTGGCACTGGTGCTTTCAAAAGAAAAGAGTTTTCTCTGCCATTATATAATAAGTCTACCCTGGTATCTGCCCTTTCTGCAGTGTTTTGACTGAGAAATGGAGGGTTTCCTTCAGCATGATAAGAGTGCAGCAGTTTTCAGCTCCTGTGACTTAGGTGTTTAATGTTCGCTGGGTTATTGCTTTATTAGAGTGGGTGAAGGATGAGGGCCTGAATTTCTGATTTTTTTCATCTGGCTTTTGATCCCTCATGGACTGAAAGAGATCTTACTTGCACATCTTTTCCATTACTTGCAGTGAGTCTACAGTCTTGCAAAGGATGCCCTGCCTCCCACTTGGGCTTCCTGAGCCCCAAGGTACTGAAGGCCATAGATCTTTACTGTGCTGTGTAATGAGTGTATTCAAAAAAAGCCAGTATTTTCCTGAAAAAGCACTTTGCTTCCATACATACATACTATTCACAAATATATTTTGCAATATCAGGTGGGAATATAGTTATAAACAGGTCCATTCTGGGTTTTCCTGTATCTGGACTGGAATACAAGCTTCAGCATTACCACACAATCCCACCTGTGATTCAGAAGGAAAACCAAGGAGTAAACACCCCACAGGCATGACAAGGATTGTAAGTGCATGAAACTGGGTAGTGATAGTACTTTCTAGTAGCTGGTATGGTGAAGTTGAATTGTGAAATATACTGTTGTGCATTTATAGCAGCTGATGAAGTAGGAGTGTGAAACACCTTGTAGGATTAAATCCTAAAGGATTATCACTATTCACTGATCACAGATCCCTTATTCAGTTGGGTGATAAGCACTAGCATGCTATTTTCTACATATCACAACCAAGCCTCTGTCCTCCCTGATGAAAACTTCTGGCTTTAATGCTCTGTATTGTGTTAGCCAGACTGCTAACACAATGTGACCAGCCAGGATAGCATGTACAAATTGGGGATGAGGGCTGGGGGAAAGATATAAAAAAAAGGAATGCATTTTGCACCTTACAAAGTGGATGTTCTACTGACCCAGTCCCACTGTTTGTGTTAATCTCTCCAGAAAGAGACTCTGAGCAAAAGAAAGTGCATGAGTGAAATCTGTGACATAGGAAAGCTCTATGCAAAGGAAAAAAGATAAACAGATAAGACAACATTGAAGGGAAAGGGGAGAAAGGAACCTAGTACATTCAAGTCATGTTGCAAACAAGTTTGGGAATGACTCCAAAATGAAAGCAGAGACATTGCTTACTTGTCTGCAGTCTGAAAAAAATGCCCTGCTTGCTCACATGTGTTCAAGACTAGATGTTGGCATGTCAAATTTTGTGCAACTCCTCTGATGGCTTTAAAAGTCAAAAATTTTGACTTTTATTTATTTGCTTAAAATGAATATCTGTTATGAAATTATTGTTGTGCACTTGACATTTTAAACATATTATCCGATTAAAAAATCAGCAACATCTGCTACCCTACACTAAACTTCCTGTAACTAAAGATGTGCAAGCCCTGGAGATTCAGTATTATGTGAAATAGATTTGTTTAATATAATTGAACATAATTGTGCATGTAATGTTTTAACGTAATATTACTCAGCAGATGTGCAAATAATAGCTAGGTTATTTGCCACCAGCCATATGCTGGTGATGTGATGGCAGAAGCATCGCAATACTTGGCAAGACAAGTTCATTAGTTTGAGTGACTGGACCAATGCACTGAAACTGAAATTTGGTGGTGAACTGGGGACACTAATGTGTGCCTTGAGGAAACAGCAGTGTCTTAGAGAGCATATAATAAGCTTTCTTGCCCTCTATTGGTAAGATATCCTGAGCACTACTTTCAAATAGGCAGCTAGTAATTTCACTGAAAGAGATGTTTAAGATAAGCCTGTTGTGAAACCCAGGACAAGTTTATTGCATAAAACAGGAACTACGAAGTGAATGCTTGATTGTCTGATGACATTGGATTATCTCATTAATCTCATTAGAAAAGAGACACAAAATTCAGTTTTCATTTATCAAAATTCTGGTCTGAAAGTTATTTCAGACATGCTTCTATTTTAAAGAAACTTCCAATATTGGGCATGTCGAAGAAAACAGCATTCCTAACTAGAAGAGGTAATTGCTGTGAAGCTCAGAAAATATACTGATGCAAAAGACATGGCCAAACACTAACATATCTTTCTTAATAGTCCAAAGAAAGAAGAAAAAAAACCAGCTACATTTCCAATATTTGACCTACAATCTTCCAGTCCTCTGGCCAAACATAAAGGAATTAAAGTACTCCTGCATATTCAGGGACTAATAAAATTAGTCCCATGGACTCTCAGTAGAAACTGGGTATCTCTCTGCATTTCTTATGTGTTTAAAGACCCTTAAATCTGACCACCTAATGGTCTACTCTTTAAACTCTGATCTTGCAATACTGAGCTCAGTAAGGTATTTGCTCTGGTAGAGTATGCCTTCTCAAGGATTAGACTTCCCTCTTTTGTCCTGTTTTGAGAACACCCTGAACTTAATAGTAATTGACATAAGAACATAAAATAAGGGTGTGTATTTTTATGGTGGACTGTCTCAAATATTTTATAGCATAAAAAGGAACATTGGCTGCTGTTAGGCTGGGGTTACCCTGGTATGTGTTTGATCTGGTATGCCAGGGGCGGCAGTTTCCGTGGTCACATATCCACAGCTGCTAAGCCTCTCATCTGTGGCTTTAAAAGTGATATTTGAAAGCAGACAGGTGGGTAACAGAGTAGTAAGGGATAACTGGGACAATAGATAATGGGGATGACAATTGTTCCTTACAGAGGTTTAATGAAATTGTGCTGGCTAGCCGCTTGGACATTTCTAACTGTCTGGAGAATTAGCCAAGATATAGGGACCACTGGCTGTTCATAACAGGAATAGAATATGCTCTACAATAAAATTCCTTCCTCAGCATGACTCCAACATTCATTATTATAATAAGTGCTTGTAAACTGAAGTCACTGTGGCTATGGCTTAAAAAAAATCCAAGGCCGGGAAATGTCACCTCAGGCAGAGACACTGCCCATAACCAGACAGCTGTAAAAGAGTATTTCTTCTTTAGCAAACGTCTTCATCTGGTTAAAGATAACTTTGTTGCTCCTCCTGAGAGCTTATGAAGGTGTTATTTTTTTTTAAATTGTCATGTGTTCAGAAAGCTCTATCAAGCCAATATCAATGAGTGTGATATGGGAATGTGACAGGTGCACTATCAAATGTCTTTCTTTGCTTCCCTTCTTTCATCTTATTATTCTGCTAAGAATGATTTAAATTTGAATTTGAAACTACACAACCTTTTGGAGCAGGGAGTGATTTGAACCGTATGTTAACAGCAGGTTCAAGTGCTAGACTAGATTGCAGCAAAGAATTTGTGCATGTGTATCAAATACTTCAGCACTGAGTGCTGTAGTCAAAGGAATTCTGTATGCTTTTAAAATTAAATAATACAGCTCAAGACCAGAAAGATTCATTATGGTTATCTAGTTTAACCTCTTAACTATCATCAGCCATGAAATTTTGCCCAGAGGTTTTTAGCATCAAGGAGTCAAGTTAGAGTATAGATGGATAACAATTCTATCTCCTAAATCTTCTCTCATTATTTTAATAGGAAAAAGGAAGATATTAGACCAATGATCTTCTTTTAGTGGTAAATTTAAAATTGTTTTATCATCCAGTTTCCTTTTCCATAAAGGATATCATCTGAGATAAGTCTGAACATTTTAAATCTGGGTCTGTATATTCCTCATTGTGGGGGTATTCGGGAACGAGATATCTACCTCAAGGATCCTGTATAGATGGGATGCCCATCCTGGATCCCAAAGGAATACTGTCTGGATGAAGTGCTCCCTGTGGCAGCTTGAGCAGAGACTGCCATTCGAGTAGACAGACTAAACAGAGGTTCACACAGCTCCTACGTTCCCAGAGAAAACGTTCATGGATCATTCTGTGGTCTTATGAGTTTGTGTCTTCATCACAGGCTGCAATTCAATGCACTGCAGCTCCAGTGACAGCATGTGTCCAAAGTCATTCTGTTTTCTTTAGGCATTTTAAAAACAGGACATAATGGCACGTTTGTGTTAGAAAAGTATGACCTTAGCTTCTCACATTTTATTCTCTAATAGACTGAAGTGAGCTTTTCCTGACTGTTACAAGGTTTAATAGGCTTACCTTTGCAAAACCTGGAATTACAGTAGGTCCTTGCAGACCAATGCATACAGCTTACAGCTCTGCTTCCTGGGCAGGAAAGGAGGGCCTTACCCTGCCTATCCCTGCTCCAGCTCCAGTATCACTGCAGGAGAATGAACCACTGTGGTCATTTGGTTGACTTTGCCTATTGTAGATCACAGGCAGGCTGTCATGCCTGGAGAAGATGGGATCTATCTCATTATGGGAAAAGTCCAATATTCCCTGCCTAAATCTTCTCCACTTCTCCAGTCTTGTCTTACTTCTCAGCTTACTGGTGGTTGCGTATTTATGGATGCCAAACATTCTCCCTTGCATTCAATGCATCACAGCTTTTCCAGGCAGCCAGTTTTTAATGTGAGACTTTCAGTCCTTTGGGCTTTTGTAGAAATTACTTAATTTATCTTGATGGTGTAAGTCCAATAATGTATAGACAAAGTGTTGTATGTATCGGGGCTATCAGACTTATCTCCTTAAGGAGAGTTCACAGCAGAAGAGTAGATGTTTCTTTGATCCTCAATTCTTTTGCTCCCTTAGACAGAGTGATTTAAGCCTGCTTCACAAGTGTCCTGTATATCCACTTGGTTTCTCCCCTGGAGAGAGGGAGAATCAATTTGGGCAGGCAAATGAGTATTTCTTGCTTAATTTCCAAGCAATTTGATTTTGACCTATCCATAAAATGGTAATTGTTAGGAATACAGGTTTTGTTAAGCATATAAACCTTAATGCATCACACATTGCATAATTTTTTTACATTAACATAAAAGTTGAAATTAAGAAGCACTCATGATTAGGAATTCATTGTATGCAATCTTGGTCTTACTGCATATTTAAGAGGGATGGGCATGCAGACAAATGAACTTGGCTTCTTGCTCATAAGAAAGTGTTAAACATGTTTCTTTCCCCATGAAAAATGTCTGGGTTTAGTTCAGAGTAACTGGTTTCTTTTATCCTGAAAAGTACTTATGCTTGGGGACTGGTAAAGTTATGATACTCTCTGTGCATCCATTGAAGTGCCTGGAGATTCTTGTAGTTGAAAGGCACAAAATAAATTTAAGAAGTTATTAGTATTACTTCTGCTAATAATAATAATTCAACCCCAGAATAATGTTTACGGCTGAGTTGTTATAATCCCCTGAACAAATGGGCTTATGCAGAAGCAGAACTGCTGACACAAACCTCCTGTAACGAGACAATGCCAGCAGGCATTACTATAACTCAAGCAAGGGCCAGTCAAAATGATACAGCCATTGTGTTGATGTGTTGTATATGGTTGTGAGTATTGGTGCCGGCTGTGTCATAAACCACTCCCTGGAAATAATAACCCTGACAGATAATGGAAATGAATCAGCATTTTCTCCTTAATCAGAATGTTTTTAAGCCTGACCATACAGTCTCAATATTCAGTAAGGAATATTTTCAGCTCCGTCCCCCTCAAAAAAAACAGTTTCACTGAGGTTATGTCCTCTGTTTAATAAAGTTGTCAAGGTTTATTTTCTCACACCTCTGAAGTTCTGCATGAGATACCACTTTAGCAGAGAGTGACAATTATACAGGGAATAGCAGACAGTTTCCTCTTACTAGCTGGGTGCCAGGTGCCCACCAAAGCCACTCTATCACTCCCCCTTCTTAGCTGGACAGGGGGGAGAAAATATAACAAAAGGTTCGTGGGTCAAGATAAGGACAGTTTAATAAAGTGAAAGCAAAGGTCGCGTGCGAAAGCAAAGAAAAACAAATGATATTATTCTCTACTTCCCATCAGCAGGCGATGTCTGGCCACTTCCTGGGAAGCAGGGCTTCAGTACGCGTGGTGGTTGCTCCAGAAGACAAAAATGCCTTCCCTTCTGTCTCCCTTTACTTAGCTTTTATATCTGAGCTGACGTCATATGGTATGGAATATCTGTTTGGTTAGTTTAGGTCAGCTGTCCTGGTTATGTCCCCTCCCAAGATCTTGCCCTGCCCCAGCCTGCCATTGAGGGGGGGGGGCAAAAATGTTGGGGAGACAGCCTTGATGCTGTGCCAGCGCTGCTCAGCAGTAGCCAAAACACTGGTGTGTTATCAACACCTTTCTAGCTACTGATGCAGAGCACAGCGCTATGAGGGCTGCTGTGGGGAGTATTAACTCCATCTCAGCCAGACCCAATACACTAGCCCTGATTGCTGCATGACGATGACACTGGAAAGCTGTTCTGGAGCTGAAGCCCCAAGATATAAGTTGGGCAGGGACTCAAAGTAGACTCATTTCGTTAGGTCACTTGAGGGGGGGTGTAGGAGCAAGGGCTGGATCTATAGACATACATGTTACGCACTCCCTTTGGCTCATAGGAGAAGAAAGGGTTTAGGTTTAACTTGGCAATGCCTTTAAGCTCTCTCAAATAATTGCAACACATCTAAACAACACACAATAGGTATCCTCAGTTAAAGTTCAATAATCAGGACATGGAGCAATTTATTATCTGACAATTAAACTCAGTTGCTGGAAGTTTTGGAAATGGATCTCTTGAGTGAAAAGCCACCCTAGGTCAAAATATATCCTAGCCTGCATGAAGAAAGCCAGAAACATTACAATTCCTGGCTTCCTCACACTCCTAGTGTTGCTAAGACTGCTATTCTTTTGGCTTAAAAAAAAAAATCATGTTTCATAAACAAGGCTATTCTGGAAAATAATCTTAAAACTGGTTTCCATTATATCATCCCTCCATAAGCTTTAGATTTTTGCTTTGTCTGGAAAAGTTAACTTGTCTCTTTCTTTTCAAAACCAGTTTTCCTTGCAAGGTTAATGGTACACATCAATTACCAAAATTTTGGAAGCAAACAGAAGTAAGTTCTTTTTCTATCATGCTCATGAACAATGCGAGCTTCCTTCACAATTTATGCAAACATCTTTCATTATAAAAGACAACAAATGTTAACTTTTATCATATATTCCTTCCTCATTTTTTTTTCTCAGCACCCCTATCAAATATATTTCCCAAAGCCTCTCTAGTGTTCTGAAGTTATATTGGGTTTTGTACACATGCAAAAAACCAAAATAATTACAGCTAAGGAACACAAAATTAATTTAGTCTCTAGCATGTATTACTATGTGCCAGAAGAGCAAAGTTTTCAAAATGTAAGGTCTGCCTGAGAGGTAGTATTTGTTTCTTTCCAATAGATACAGTTAGAATAAACACCAAACTTTCAGACGCAGAAGTAATTCTTAATTTTAGTATAAGGACACTGCACTGTCAAGTAATAAGATGAGAATTTCTTAGCATCATACCTCTGCCTTTAAGAATTGTATTTAAGCCAGCTACAGCTGAATTCATCAATCAGCAGCATGCAGACAAATACAGGTCTATCATCAAGAATGTACCTCTTGAAGAGCTGTGGCATGAATTACTGGTACAGAAAAAGAGCTGTACCAATAAAGGCTACAAAGTTACTACTTCTTGACTAGGATGTCCCTTCTAAAAGGAAGCGTGATATGAGACTTTCCCTGCAGAATTTATTAGGAGGCTTTTCATGAAAATTTGGAAGTTTGGAGTTAGAAAAGTCTTACCTACTGGGTGGATGACAATAAATGCCTCAGAAATACACACATAAGGACGATCCATATTTAAATATTATTGGGCCAGTTAGTAATAAATACAACCCCCAAAAATAAGACTTAAAAACCCAGATGGTGGGAAAGGACAAAATGGAATTGAGTACATTTTTATCCTTATCAGTAGGGTGCATGTAAGCAAGAGGTAACTGGTACTACTCCATACACCAAATACAGAAAGAAGAGTGATGCTAGAACCCATCTGGGCACAGGACATGGGAAAGATCGGCAAGTTTTTTAAAGCCTCACAAACCTAAGGTGTACGAACACATGTGCAGATGCATGAGTAAAACTAATTTACAGCACTGACTTTGAGATGGAACTTAAAGGAAGGTTAAAAGTCCGACTGAAGAAATGGTGTGATCACAGACTGTTGTCTTCACTTTTTCTGCAAGCATCCTTCCGACTCTGCTATCTGATGTACCAAAGCAAAGAGGCTGCTTGTTAGAACAATGAAACATTGTTTCTTCTCTTTTAAATCTTCCACACAAAAACCTCTACCTGCCCTTACTTTCCAAACAGAATATGGATTGGCTATTTGTGCCTACACTTCAAATTTCTCCTCCTACTATCTTTTTTTTAATGGAGGTGAAAGTAGAAAAACTGCCAAATAAGCTGTGTTGTCCTCCCCTTAGTTTGCTGTAAGTGCAAAGCCATTATAGTTTTCCTGTTATCACAGCAATATATTGCCTTTCTATTCCTTGTTAAAGCTGTATATTTGACTTACACTGTGGGAGAGAAGAGGGAA
This sequence comes from Aquila chrysaetos chrysaetos, assembly GCF_900496995.4. Lineage (NCBI taxonomy): Eukaryota > Metazoa > Chordata > Aves > Accipitriformes > Accipitridae > Aquila > Aquila chrysaetos. Next base: position 13,890,805 of record NC_044030.1, on the reverse strand, counting down.
AAAAAGGTGCTTTTACAAGGTATATTTTCTGTATGGGCAGGCCAAACTGCTGTGAGAGTAGATGAGCTAGTCAAGTGTTCTCCCGGTCTCTGCCCATTGCAAAGTGAAAATCTAAATTGCAGTTCTCTCCTAATTCCCTGTGGAAGGTGATATCCATCTGGAAGATTTGGCTTTGGACTACAGGAGAGTTCATAAATTTCATATTAAATAAAGATCTGACTTGCTGTTCAAATTGACTTGATGGTATGACCTACTCCATTTTCAGCTTGAGTTTTTGCTTCAGGGATGCTAATTATTTTCAAAATAATTTCTAACAGCCTCTAATATTGATACAGGTAGCTGTTTAAACTTTGTTCATCCTTTAACTGCTACTGGATTTTAGTCTGTGGCCCTGAAAAATAGCGGGTAAAGGTTAGCATGGACTACTCAAAGATGCGTAAGGAGAATTCAGGCTGTTTGTGTTACAACTCATTTTCTAAAATTAGTGGAAGTGTTGCTCCAGTGGCCACCCCAAGAGTCCAACAACAAATTTTCAGTTAGCCTCATAGCATTGTCAGTGCCCAAGATCCACAGCATGGCAGTGGAACTGTAATATCAGTACAGTAATATCAGCCTTTGCTAATTGACATACCTCTTTATAAAATCTCCTGGCGTAGACAGCAGTGGCATTTAGGGTTGAGAAATTGAGGCATGTAGATAAACACCAAGTGACCTGCTCCAAGTCATAAATAGCGGAAACTTCTTGGCCACAGAGCAGCTTAACAGGGACAGCTTCATAACTACAGGATCCTTTGCGTTTCTCTCACACTCCAGAACACAGAAGAGTCTCTTGCCTGTCATTAGGCACAGGAGCTGTCACTAGTATTGGCCGTGGCCCTCCAACACAGGTTCTTGGTCCAGATCTGATGCCCACACCATGCCACTGCAAATTCAGTCTTATTGAAGCCATGTGCATGGATCAGCTGGAAAATCCTAATTTCCTGCCTTTTCCCCTGCATAAAGTCCTGTATCATAGCTGCTTGGAAACCTCTGCATACTTCTTCAAGAGATTATATTCTGCCCTGCCAGTTGGGTGGACTTACTGATCTGATCTTTTTGCACTCTAACTTGTCTGACCCTGTGCTAAGGACTATATGGTTAATGCTCTCTGACATCATGTGTTTCCATTAAATCCAAAATCGAAGTCTCCTTAAATTCCCTTCTGTATATTAGATGCAAGAACAGCTTTCAAGAGACATCATCTTGGAGGAGAAGAAGGGGGAAAACAGGGGGGAATGCACATGACTGTGGTCTATTAAACTGATTTATAGCAGAGTGACAGCAAATCTCCTGCACTTCCCGTACATTTTAGGTAGGGTCATTCTGTGGTTTAAACAGGACAGACACAGGTCAGTAGTTTTTAGGAATGGAAGCCCTGCCTTTATAAATGATCATTGCTATAGCAATCTCCTGTGCTTAAATAGAACAACTTGAAGCCAGTGGGAGATTTATAACATACTCTAGGCCAAACAGTGACCCGTGAAGGATGCTCTGTCTTGCTTTAATTTGGCATCCAACCAAGCTGTGTCTGCACTGTTACAGAGAAACCTGCAACCCAGTCTTTGTGTGTGCTTGAATGTGTGTGAACACATGCTGAGCTAATTGCTAGTGCTAAGCATCACTTGAGACTGAAATATCTGTGCCTGTATGATGACACATGAGTGTCTGAAAGATGTCAGATCCCTAATCAAATGTCTTTTGCCTTGGGGGCTGCCAGTAACCTCTCTGCAGTATTACTCATTCTGGCAGGTAGTTTTCCAGAAGCTCACAAATGCAGGAAGCTCTGAAAAATTAGTAGAAGAAGAAACACCTCTTTTATCCAAAGAAGCAGTATCAGGATCACCATTGTTCTGGCATGCTTTGGACTGGTTTCCAGCAAATACCCCCACAAGAAGGCTAGACCCTCAGCTGCTGAAAATCACTAAGGATCATCTTCTTTCCACCAGGGCATGATGTTGTGCTTGTTATGATGAAAAACAAGGTTTCTTATATAGAGGGAGGTCTCTTTATGTTATGAGAACTAAAATGTGCCTTAAGACTGCAGGCGGTGTTTAAGAGGAAAAAAAAAACTGAAGTAAAAACATAGGTTTTATATATATATGCCCTTGAAGAATTTTTGTTTAGCCTGCATTATCACACCATGGTTTTATACTGCAGCATAATATACACATGAGAAATTTCAGGGCTGTTGAGCATGCAGATTTTCCTAGGGGATGAGCGCAAGGTTATTTAGCACAGGTGTTTCTGTAATTGTACAACACTCCCTATTCATATGCCCACAAGCTCTTATTCCCTTGTGAATGATGTTGTTGTCTAGCAGTAGAGCACCAGGTTCTAATAAAAAACACAAATAATATTGCTTTACAGTGACCCCCTTCTGTGAGTCATCTTTCATTTCATGAATGCACGCATCTCAGGGCATGGGTGCTTTTGTGGTAAATATTATTCATTTAAGCAAGGGTGTGTGCACGGTTTTCCCTCAGACGTTGTTTTAGACAATAACATAGTTCACAAGCCAGGTTGGATGTACTGAGCAGAACATGATAAAAGAGAGAGAATACCCTCAATTCATATGCTGCAGATTATTACTGAAATGGTCACGTTGCTCCCCATATTTGGCTACCACAAGCTACATTGGGCATATCTCCACTGAAATGAATAACATTGTGCTCAAAGTACTTAAAGAAGCTGGAGACCACAGTTGTGTGATTATCTCTACTGTTGTCACGCAGATTCCATTCCAGAAAACTGTGTGCCCTGTTACCCACTGCATTCAGCACATACATCTGCCATGTCTGCAAATCTGATACTTTTATGTGTAAATGAGCAAGCAGGGGGTAGCCTGTCTGATTCCTGCTTCCCCTCTGGAACTCTCCTATACCATTCTACATTTTCACTCTTATATCTGGTAAATCTCTTGACTACTGTAGCCAAGAGACTATAGGGAAAAGGACACATAAATTACTGGTTTGTGTTAGTCTGGCTTTTATTTTATTTTACAAAATCACATTTGTAGCAATCATTATTTTAGGGGCTGTGACTAAAGAAGACGATATGAATTATTCTGATTTTTTTCCTCTTTAACTTATGCCAAGCACATGGAAATTCATGAGGCATCAACAGGAGCTGGCTGTGCTCAACATCTCTGATAATCAGCTCAAGAAGCTGGAGCTACAGTTACTGAGCTGGTCAGTGTTCTGGTACTAGCTGCTGCTTGGTACATATTTGTATAGAATGGTATTATCTATTATTCATTTCAGATTTAAAAATACACAGAAATGCAGCAGAGAGCTGCCTTCGTTGCTCTTCGATTCTTTTATATTGTTCCTGTGTAGCTTGGATTCAGTTGCCTGAGTAAACACCAGGTTCTGTAATGAAAAGATCAGTTCTCCCCTGCTCTGCTACAGAGGGTCTCCCCTGATTTTGAATCCCAGCAGCCTATTTAATTACTAATTAGCGTTCTTTCAATTTCTTCCAATGTCAGTTGTGTCTGATAGTGAAAATTGCCTAGCAAGTTGATTTAGCACCTTTTCTAATTGCCTAATAGTGCTGTGCTTTGATTTTTTTTTTTCCAGGGCTTTTAAAACACATTAGCTTCAGTAACACCTTCAGATGCATTGCTTCTATTATTGATAATATTCTTGGTTGCAAGAGAAAGAAGTTTGCAGCCTTTGTTTTGTGTAAGAAAGCAAAATGTGTATTATTTATTTAATGTGCACTGAAGGAGCATGCGATACCAACTGAGGTTACAAGCTGTAAAGGCAAAGTTGAAGGGGAAAAGCTACACAAGATGGCATGGATTGGCAGTGGAGGGTAAAAAGCAGTCTGGAGTGTGACTTGGGAAAACAGAATCGAAGGTGACCTTCCTTCAAGAAAGAACTTGCAATCTGGCTCCCTAGCTGTACTGGGAAGTTTCCTAATCCAGCCGCAGTTGTATTGCAGCAGCATTTTAAAAATATATTGTCTGGGTCACAATTCCCCAAGGCCCTCCTGATGTATGCCTGAGATCTTGCACGTAAAGAGATAAGTCAGGTTTAATGCAGACTGGTTTGCTAATCGTGATATTTACATGAATGTGTTCCTCTTGCTCTTACCCATCCAACTGCAAACACCAACGAAAAAAAACCCACGCCTATAAGTGTGCTTGTAAATATTGGAAAGAATAAAAATCTGAAAGCAAACTTAAAAATCTAGATCTGAAAGAGTACAGAAAGGGATGGGGAAGGCACGATAGAACAATAGAAATTGTTCATCTTGCTGCCCTGCTGTTGCTGTTATTACATTACCTTATATGCATATGCCTTTCAAGATGCTAGTTGCTGCTCTTCTGGGATACACAAACTTCCAACTGCTGCCACAGCTGTGAGCCCTCTCTTGTATCCTGCACTATTTTTTTCTGAGTTAGCAAGAAGAGCTCCGAGGAACAGGAAATCTGTAACCATGAACGTTGGTAATGCGGGAGCAATGATAGAAGAAGGAAAACTTCACACAATTTTTCATGAAAAAAGAGAATCCTGTTTTTCAGTTCTTTTCCTTCGCACAAAATGCAGTCACTGCTTTGCCACTTCACTTCTCACTCCCGAACCCATTGCTGGCCTGCAGGCCCCATCTTATTGCAGGCAGAGGCCAAGCGGGGAGGAGACCCGCAGGGTCAGGTGCCCCTTTCGGCAGCAGCATCCTGCTGGCTGCCCTGCCTGCAGGAAGGGCACTGCTTTCCCTGCTCTGCCTGAACAGGCAGGAGGAGCCACGCAGACACCAAGCAGGGCAAAGCCCCTAACGGGGTGCAACTGAGAGGGCTGACAGCTCTGGTTAGAGACCCTTGCCCTTCTTCAGGGACGGTGACTGGCCAGCAGCCAAGGGTGACCGAGCCACCATGCAACAGCAGACCCTGAGCTGGATTCCCTTCCTCTGAGCTACTTCTACGCTCTGCTCAGGCTTTGCAGCGCATGGGGTTGCACTCCTTATGTTTTCTGATGGCTGATGTTTGCCGTAGTTTTGGGTGAAAGGTAGAGCTTTCCTCCATGCAAAGCCCCGCTGGATGAAGGCATGAGGGCATTTCTTTCCAGTCCGTGCTGCTCTGAGTTAGAAAAGAGGCAGAGTCCAGAGGGAAAAGGGCATTGCATCTCCCCAGGTAATGCTAGCAGCTGTGGAAGAGGAATTACAAAAGGCCATAAAAGTGCACAGGGTTGAACTGGGGACAAAGGCAGAAAAGTGTCCTTATAACGGCCTGAAATTTAGTGGAGCAGTTTGTGAGATGAGGCGGGGGTGGGGGGCAGAAGTGGGAAGTTAAAAATTGTTGCTGGAACACAAAGGAAAGAAATCTATATTCAGAAACAGAATGATAGTCTGGAAAATGGAAAAAGTTTTAACAGAAGGTTTTGTAATGTCAGGGGAAGTTACGTTCGAAAGCAATTTTTCTGAACTGATCAGAACTCTTTGAATTTGCAGAGCTGTCACCTTCAGAAGAGCTCAATTCGCTGCAATTAAATGACCTGAAGAGTAGAGTAGTACTTAAAGTCAATTGCATTTCTGAAGAGCGATGCTGAAATGAGGACCCCAGACAGCAAGTTTAGGACGAAATGAATGGGACCTGAAGGTGTTGTACAACAAGAAGGTGAATTTGTGAAAGTAACTAAAACAGAAAGCCTAGCCTGAAAAGGCCTGTGTAAGACAAAACTCTGCCTCCTAATCAGAAGAGGTGTTTGATACGATTATTCAAATCAAAGAGCTCTTCTGTTAAGTATACCTTTATCAAAATATCCATCAGAAATATTGTCCTGTAATGTTTAAGCTCTGGTCAAGTGCTGAAATGGTAAGCATGAAAATACTTCAAGGGAACAAAGCACTCTTGCTTTGTTGGATGCAGTATGACAGCCAGGCATTTCACATGCAGTGGAAAGCTCTCCTGCAGTCTGTAGTGCTGTCTTTCACAGCCTCCAAGTACAGTCAGTATAGACAGATACCACATATGGCTGGCTACTCTGCATATATGAATATGGGCACACTCAACACAGAGGCAGCTTCCTCATCTGTTGCTTTCTTCTTCAACTTATACTTAGGACTCTGTAGTCCTACAGAGTTTTACAAACCAGGCATTCAAAGCAAATCAATTTTAAAAGTGCACAGCGGTCCCAAGAGAACAGAACAGGCCATTTACCTGTCACTGTGAATATCCAAGGGTGTCCCTTTTTTAAACTGCCATTTGAGCAGGATCACAAAGGAGAGAAAGCCAGGAGACCAAACAGATCTCTATTTCTTTTTTCAATGATGGTGCTTCAGATCCATGGGTTTCAGGTACATGATTCATCCATTGCTGCAGCTGGGGTTTTTATCCCCTTTTGGGGGATGGACAGAGAAGAGATTACAGTTTATTAGGCCAGAAAGTGCATGGGCAGGAGAAGTCTCAAGCTATCTCCTAACTACCCCTTCTGCTGGGAAAGTACCACGAATCCCAGCTCCGCTTACCCTGCTGTCCCAGGACTCACCCTGGGTAGGTCTCTACGGAGAGCGGACAGAGTTTTGGGGCTGGGGCATCCCTAAGCAGGGTATCAAGCAGGTATCCCCATGGCAGGAGCCCATGCCACCTGGCAGCATGTGATGGGGAGCGCAGAACCACAGCACCATGTTCTCTGTCTTTGCATTTTTCTAATCTAAAATCCTCCCGCATGTTTCCACCGCAGGAACTTCACTTCAGAACTGAAATGTTGCAGGGGAGTAAGCTTTGCTAATCCATGAGCATATTTTTTCACTGTGGTGAGTGTGAACATAAAGGGATGTTTGAGGATTGCTGGATGGATGTTGTGTGACTGAGAGTTAACAGGGAGTGCTGCCTGGAGAAGACATTTTGGCTGGGTCGTGAAAATGTATGTTTATGCAAACTGATACAAACAGTGCAAGAAAAATCAGAGGTGCTCTTTTGAAACTGTAGCCTCCTAACAGGGTCATGATATCGCTACGCGCAATAATCCTGGGGGGGGATGTTTCACTTTTACATCTCCACAATAGATTTGACACACTTTTTTTTTCACAATTATTGTGTCACATGCAAAGTCTTTATCATTATTTGCCCAAACATCAGCCGTTTGTTTCCAATTACTTGGGTAATAAGCAGAATGGTGTTTTCTGACAATGTATAATAACTTTTTACCCTTCTGAAAGTAATGGGGTTTGACCAGGGGCTGTTTGAACAATATTTTATTATTTCAGTGAATTGGCACTGAGCTACTTTTCTAATAGCCTGTATCAGTTACAGCCTGTATCAATCAGGTTTACGAGAAACTTCTGCAACCACTTCCTAAGCTTATTGCTCAGGAATGCGATGTTTAAGTGGCAGTGCTACTTTCAAGTCTGTTTCATGCCATCTCTCAGGTTTGGCATAGCTAAGTTCAGCTATGCACTTAGGAGAATGCCAATGTGAATAAAAAGTGGGGGAGTGGATTCCTAATCTTTAGCACGCTCCAAAAACACAACCCATCTGTTTTGGGGTTTTTTGCAGGTTTTGTTATGTTTGACCACGAAGTTTAGACTTGCAGGAAGGATCTCGAGGGACACCAGCCTGATGTCAAGCAGTGCAACAACACATTTTGTGTGTGTTTGCTGCTGTATTTCTTAACAGTCTTCAAGGGGCGCTGTGATTCCATAAATCTTGCACCTGTTATAAATGAGTTGTCTCCACTGTCTTCCAGCATGAGCTTCAATACCTTCAGTAACATCAGCTTCCATACCTGCTTCAGTAAGACATCACCTGCCTAAATGCCTGTCTCATCACTTTAATCATTAGTCTCCTCTCTGACATGTTATTAGCCTTATTACATCTCTGACTTCTAAAGGTGATCATCTGAGACTTGTTCTCCTTTCAACTGGTATAAAACCACTTCAAACAGAATCTCTGGGTGCAAGGCATTAGGTAAATAAGTTTCATGTAATTGTTTGATTTTAGTGATTAAACAAATGTGCCTGCATGTGCTGGAAAGATTTTATGATTGTTTTTTAGTAGAATGGAAGCTGGAGTAGACTGCAAGGTGAGAAGAGTGTTTTATGGGATACTTCTACCCCACCTCCTCCTTTCCATTGTTTCTACATGCCAACAAGTCTCAGACCATCTAAAAAGTCACATGTAATTTCACATACACAGCCATGTAATAGCAAAATTATATACCTGTGCAGGTACACTTACTCCATTTTAACATAGAGACGAAAATCAAAACATCCTCGAGGTGCAGGGAGCAGTTCTGTTACAGTATGCCAAAGAAGCAATCTTACGGTCCTAACCACAAATATGTAAAGGTCTCACCCTGCTGGAAATAATTCCGGTTTGTGTTTTACATCTTTCAGTTTTTATCTTCTTTTTCCTTTTTGCATGACTAAGATGAACACATGGAAGGTAACAAAGAGAACTGACCTTGTCTAACTCATTGTCCCTGAGATTTTCTTACACCATATGATGCTTTCCTAGTGTAACCATAAAAAAACCTTCAGCACTTTAGCACCCTATTTTTTTTCCTTCATACTGCTGCTGTTGACATCTGCGTGGCAAGAACAGCAGTAGCCAAGATACTGACAGTCAGTCTCTCCCCATAGCTGGGTTTGCTTTTCACACTGCTGTTGTCATGAGACCACTCCTCTCTTCCTAGGGTACAGCCTTACAATTTCACTGGCCTTAGTAGCTATTACTTCTTGATAATCCTTTGGCCATTTTTTCTATTAAAAGTTCACCTCATTTCATATAGTCATATCTCATATTAAATTCCCATTCTACTTTGTCATAACTTATATATTTATATCCTTGCAAATTTTCTGAATTATTTCCAGAATTTTTGTCTTTTTTTCATAAGTCAGATATTCATTTTCCTTAATTATATCTGCAAACTCTCCCCTTGCTTATCCAAGCTCTGGACATAAGGCCAATTCCAGGACAATTCTAAGACATCCCCATCTAATCCCTACACCAGGGCACTACATTGCTTCAAATCTAACTTGCTATCCTTGTCATTTTGGGTGCACGCTATCCTAAAATATTGCAACGATGTTCCTGAGCAGCCTGACCTAACTCTGAAGCTAGCCTTGCTTTGAGTAAAAGGCTGAACTATAGAGATCTCCATAGGTCCCTTACAAGCTAAGTATCCATCATATTACAGTATGGACAGACAGAGAAAAGGGCCTCTAACTGAACAGAACAGGTGTCTAAAGCACAAAACCAGTTTTAGACAAGTCAAATATAATGTATTTGTTCATTGTTTTCAGAGTCCCTTAGGAAAAAGAAAAATTGCTTTTAAGATATGAAGTTTGTGGAGCTATTTACAGCATAGCAAGCATAGATCATTTACTAAATAAAGAAACAGCCATCATGCTTTTTTCACTTTTGAAGCAGTGCTGTGACTGCGAGATAGGTGAAATACAATGTTGGGAACTCCTGAAACCAATTATGGTAAATGATTGTAACACTACATCCTCAGATATGCCTAATTTGCTCTTACTGCTGTAACTAATGAGGTAGATGATAAGAAAACAATGCCCATATGCACATGTGAACATATGTTTTTATTTAGTAGCAAAAACAGAAACCATGATACTGGCTAATAAAATAAAAGACATACCTGGTAACAATGATGCCGCGAAGAATACAGAAGTGTGAAACACCCCTTTCCTAGGGAGTAGGAAGAGTCCAGGAAAAGGTAGTCCAAAACTCTAAGCAACAAAAGGGTTCATGTAGGAAAAAAACCTCTGGTAAATGCTGGCGGTTCCCTGTGTCCAGCCAACTGTGGCAGTCCAACACTAGCCTATCTTCGGTTTTATTTTAAACACAATTCAGGATACCTCTAAGTGGCTGCTGAAATTCAATGCAGTCTGTCGTGATTTAACCCCAGCCAGCAACTAAGCACCATGCAGTCACTCTATCACTTCCCCCCCCACCCAGCAGGATGGGGGAAAGAATTGGGAAAAAAAAAGTAAAACTCGTGGGTTGAGATAAGAACAGTTTAATAAGACAGAAAGGAAGAAAATATCAATGATTAATAATAATAATAATAGTAATAGTAATAAAGACTTGGAGTATACAAAACAAGTGATGCACAATGCAATTGCTCACCACTCGCCGACTGATGCTCAGTCAGTTCCCGAGCGGCAATTCCTCCCAACCCCACTCCCCCCAGTTTATATACTAGGCATGGTGTCCCATGGTCTGGAATATCCCTTTGGCCAGTTTGGGTCAGGTGCCCTGGCTGTGTCCTGTGCCAACTTCTTGTGCCCCTCCAGCTTTCCTGCTGGCTGGGCATGAGAAGCTGAAAAATCCTTGACTTAGTATAAACACTACTTAGCAACAACTAAAAACATCAGTGTGTTATCAACATATTCTCATTCTAAATCCAAGACATAACACTATACCAGCTACTAGAAAGAAAATTAACTCTATCCCAGCCAAAACCAGGACACAGTCCAACTCCTCTAGCTACATATTGTCCGTCCCTCCCTTGCACTGTGTCTCCATGCAATTGCAAAGTGAGTTGTTTCAGTGAGATGACCCACTGGAAAATGTTTCATCATGTAAATATAAAAGATGGTTATTTTGGGTAGATTTGTTTTCCATCAGGTCAGGTCTGTTAGAGTTGAACATACAGCAATGTGTTTTCTGGACCCAGCACAACAGGTATGCTATGAGTGCGTGGAGAGCTAGACCTGCCCTTTTGAAAAGATGCAGTTTTCCCATCACTACGTGAGACAGGAGGATTGGTGCGAAAGGGTTAGCACGCAACTGTGAGGTAAAACCATAAATACTTCATGCTGATAACAGTGGGTGTTTGAACTCTATCTCGTGATGGATATTTGTCAGACTTTAATTTAAAACCAGAGTTTTTGCTCTTTTTCTGTCATCCAGCCTTTTCCAGTTCTTCCTGTACTGCTGTTGCACTACCTGAGGCTCACCTCCACTAAGGTGTTGGGATACTCATATTACTCAGAGCGTAATAACTCCCTAAACACCTTCTATTGGCACAAGCACTGAGCCCATGCCAGGTAACTCTATTTTATTGCATGTCTTCCACTGGCCTTTTCTCAGAAACTTTCTTATGTCTTGTTTTTCTACACCTGCCTTGTCAGGTCTATGATCAGTTAGGATTTGTCCTTAACTTCCACTCCCAAATAGGTAGTGTTCTCTTATCCTTTTTAGAAAGGCCTGTTCAGAGGCAGATGGTACCAACAAAGGAAGGAATTGCATCCTCAATTTCATGTGGCATGCCCTAACACCTCCACTTTTCTGCCTTTTATCAACTGGCAGGTGAAACATGTAAAACTACTGTTGCAGAATGAGAGGCTGGTACCTTCAGTTATCTGCCCCAACCCCTTGTTTTACCTTTGGTGGAAGGAGAACATAGGGAATTGATTTCCATTCTTTCGTGCTCCCACTGTTTTTCCTCTGTTCTTTCTGCCCACTCTTGCAAGACCACTGTGCACTGTGCACCATACGGATGTCACTGAACATAACACATCACAGGTTTTATGGGCTGTGCTCCATTTCACAGCAGTGGAGAACATGGAAAACCAGGGTTATTTATGCTTCTTCATTCCCTGCTAAGAGACTTGCTTTACAAGCATGTGGGCTTGCTGGGAGGAATAAACTAGTTTTTGGTAGCTCTTTGCAGTGTGAAATCTCTCGCCTACTGCAAACTCCATCCCCTTTGTATGCATAGGTCCAGGTCATGAGTGTGAATGGTCACTTAAGCGCCTCATAAACCTGCCTAGAATTTTTCATCTTGAGTTTTATATGGGATGCATTAAGAAGAGTTTTGCATGAGTGAGGCTCATTTATATAAGTCTTCCATGCTTTATTAAAGTGCTTCTTTGTTGAAATAATAGAGCACTGTGGAAAAGAAAAAAAGCAAAAATTACAGCATTGATTTAACCATAAAGACCACAGATATTAGGCATTGCCTAAAACTACCCATGTACATCTGATGGCTTACACAGATAATTACAAGGTATTCTGGCAGACCAAGTACTAATTCTTTACCACTGAATTCCTCAACTAGGAATCACCCAGAACAGAAATGAGTTCTCTGTGTACCTTAGGTGAGCAGATGTTTGGCTATTCTTTGACAAGGAGATCTTGACAGTTTTAAGTATAGGGCTTGCTGACACTCAGCTTTCTAATTATCTCTTAAATGAGCTTGATCCTGTCTGAATTTCAGATATATAACATAGCATAAACTACAGAAATGGCAGGACTATGAGCAAAAAGGTTTTTTCTCTTGGGAACTTCTTCCTTTGCCACCTTTGTAATAAGCCTTAAGATCCAGCTAGAAGCACTTAGCTAACTGGGAGAGAAGACATTTTTAGTACTCAAGTTTTTATCCATTTTGAACAAGATCCTCTCTGCAGCTGTCTTCAGAAACCTCAAAAGGAGCATTACATTTCCAGTGAAGGATGCAACTATACCACGTTGCCATTGAAATGGCAACTGCTATTCTCCTATTCAGTAATATGCACAGAATACAAATTAAATTTGTTAAAACAGTGACTCATTTTTGAGAATGGATAAAAAGCATAAACATGACAGAAGAATGAAGTCTGTACATTTCCTCTAAAGGTATTATTTTTGGTGGTGGAGAAAAAAGTTATTGCTTGCCTTTACTGACATAAAATCTGCTCTGAAAATGAAAAGTAAATATTTTTTCTGCCCACAGGCAGGAATTGTTACCCAATCAGTGGATGTTTCTTTCAGTGATGTTGAGTACTTTCTGATGGGGTGAATTCTTTTCTGCAACAAAGAAAACATCAAAGCTTCCCCTTAAATATAGGTGAAAGTCTATCTCTGAGAGAAGATACAGAGCATACTAATGTACAGTGTCCCTAACACATCTCAATTCTATGCAAGGACATATGATGCTATATTTGCATCTGAGTCTGAGTGTCATTTGTATCATTGCCCACAGAAAAAAAGGGTAGACTGGCCATTCAGGAACTGGATTGGGTGTGAAGACCTCTTACCTCCATACCTAGTTCTACAGTTTTGCTGGCTGATCTACAGCAGCTCGTTTAATATCTCTGTCTCTTAACTCCTAGCTATGAAATGAGGTGACACTTCACATACAGTGCCCTGGGTGAAGTAGGTATAAATGCACTTATAATTTAGAGACCCTTAAATATTCTGCTCATTAGACTACTCAGAGACAGAAAACTAGTGTGGGGCAGAAGGCTTGCTTTGAAAAAATCCTAAAACAATTTTGGATCTAATAAAAAAATCAATAACAATTTCTTTTAAGCTGCCAGGAGGGTGTGCCAGATCACAGTGATTAATTTACCCAGACACACCTACAATGCAATGCAGATGTATTTGTAGCCTGATGCAGTCTTCATGGGGTTGATCAGATTTGATGGCCATTTGAATAGCATGACCCAAAATTATGTTTTGGAGTGACCATGTTTAAATGGCTAAGACTGTCCTATAAACTTAGGTGAGTATAATGTCCTTACACTGGCTAGAGGCAAAACATCTTTCAGCAAAGCTCTGTGGTATAAGCAGTTAAACTGGTAAATCTGCTCTCATTGAGCGCAGTTGGTGGGACCTGGAGAAATGGCAAAAGTACTTTCCAGCACAGACCTGCTAACAGCCTTTCCCATTGGAGTCCTGCCCAAGGAGGCAGAAATACTGAGTGCCTTACATCTGCACCGGGAGAGAACTGCAGCTTTATTTGAGTTGGAGTAGGAAGATGTGTTGGACAGTCACCCTCTAGCTCTGTTAAAGCATGTGATATTGACGCAGAAGGAATGCATAAAAACACATTAATCATGTTGGTGGCTTTGCAGCAAAGTATAATATTCCTCCAGAAAATCTATTTGCTTCAGAGCAGTCCTGCAAAGGGAAGGAGTCCTAGCACATGCCTTATGCCCATGAGAAGAGTTTTGCCTTTTATGGTCATCTGTCTCTCCATGACATTAACCAAGCACATAGCATGCTGCTGTCGCAGCACATACTTCATTTGTGTGTACCAGAATAGGGGAGAAGCTGTGTTCTTGTGGGTGACTCTTTGATGCCATTTCCTGCAATGCCATCACAGAGATGAGCAATATGCTGCTTGCCCAGCTGACCTGAGGCCAGACTAGCTTAACATGCTGACGTGGGCACCAACATGCAAGAATGTTTCTTGTGCTCCTAAGCGCTCCCAGGAAGAGAGCAGAAGCTAATACCCAGAACTTCATTGGATTACTTCAATTACTTGAAAACCAGTGGCAAAAATTTCCAAAGAAGAACTGAAGAAATCTGTAAAGAAATCTCCCATTATTATTCAGATAATCAGGCATTTTTTCTATGCAAATATTATATGTACACACACATAAGCACATGAACTCATATATCTACATAAGTATGATATGTACAAAAAATAAACGCTAAATTATAAGTGAACACTGACAAAGAGTTGAGTATGTATCATAACGAAAGCATGCTTCTTGTAATCCAGACTTTTGGTTGTATTTAGCATTATTTTATGTCAACTGGACACACAAAATCTGAGAGAGGACAGAAATGCAGTGACAGGTTCTGTTTACAAAACTGGCCAGCTTTGCAAAAGACAGTATTGCAGGCACAGACAAATAAAAAAAAAATCATATACACAGTAATTATGCAGCAGCTATGCTATAGCAGCTATAGCTATGCTATAGTACATATTTTGAAATAAGTAGGGTGTTTTTCTTTAGCAAGGCACATAGAATATTAACTTAGATGCTTGTTTCCAGAACACATTTGAGAATATTTACTTGTGTTTCTGTATGTTCATTTTAGAAGCATCATCTTGGCCTCAGGTTGTAGTCAGGTCATGCTGTTCTGAAGAAAAAGGAAAGCAGTTTGTACTCCACAACTGCAATAGCTTAGAAGGCTACCAGGGAATCACAGACCTCTTAGTGCTCTACAGATGGAGGTATGGTTTGCTGTCAGTTTCCCTCTAAAATTCAATCAGCCTCTACTTTGCTACACTTTTAGGGCATTTCGGAGATAATTTTGACTTAAATTTTAAGGCAAGTAAGGGCCCACATAGTGTGCTCTTCTGCCTAACACAGATCACAGCTCTTTACCTAATAATTTCTCTACGAGACTCATAACCTTTGTTTGTGCTGCAGCATCTCTCTGGGAGAGACAATCTTGATATCAAAATGTCAAATGATACGCAATTATTTGCTGAGCAGTATCATGAGTATGACATGGATTGTGAAATGAACCCTGCTCTTTTAACTAGGGAACTTGGCATATCTTAGCATCAGCTGAACATATTGTAATGATCTATTTCTGTATGTGAAAAGTCCAAGGGAAACAACTGGATTGATCAAGCTAGCACATGAGAATTGGAGAAACAGACTGTGCACAAGATGCTATTTTTTGCTGCCAGTTCCAAGGTCCTAGAAATGGTTGCATGTATAAACACGTCTGCTTGTCATAGATCACTCCTGTGTAATGAGGCAAGCAGCACATGGTGCTGTAGAAATTTAAAATGCGCCAAGATGAAAGAACCGGCACAAACGTACAAGCACAAAACTAGTCATGCAGAAGATTAGTGAACAATATTAACTGGAAACTTAAATATGAACCCTTTTTATTTAAAAATAATAAAAAAAGTAATCTGTTGTCTGTTTACTTCATTGTAGCCATTTGCTACTTTATGAACATAAATTTATCTCAGTTACGGTGAATACTGATGACAGAATTTCTAAGGGCAGGCTCTTTATACAGGGACTACACTTACATGGTGCCACATGCAGAATAAGGCAATTCCTATCACAGATGGAATTAGAGAAATTGGTAATAATAACAATAATGCAATCAAAACAGGCAAGTATGGTAAACCTTCTTGCTCTTTATTTGAGATAAACTCCAGGTGATGTCTCCATGTCAGAAGATGTGAGTGATAACTTTCCTATTCCACAAGCAATTCATGAGGGTGTTAAACAAGCAACCAACACAGCTGTACTTTTTTATTTGGAGGAACAGACAGCTTGCATCATAAAATTTGGGCCCATCTTCTCAAAAAGAGAAATAAAATGAGGAAAACCTCACTACCACGCTTTCTTCCTCCAAGCACTCATGCCAATGTTCTTCTTGCCCTCCAAATTCACTTGTCCTTCTAAAACCTCTTTTTCCCTATGTCTGCAACTCTATTATTTCAAACTTGAACTCTTTCTGTCCCAACATCCTATTTCCCTACCTCTAGCCAAGAAAGAGTTGCTACTGAGCATGCTCCTTCTCCAGCCAGAGCCCACCACACACTTTTCCTTGCCATGTTCCCATGCAGGTGGGACAAGCCCACAGCAAAAGCATCATATTGTCCCAGGCCTCTGTAGGCCTCAGGCTGCTTGCTGCTCACTCCATAAGACCAAAATGTCATAAAACTGTCCACATTTTCTTAAGTGTTCCTGGAGGAATGACCTACTTGACTGTGGTGGACTTTCAATCACTGAAATTTAAATCATGTCTTAAGGGGTTTTTCCCCTTGTGATATGCTATGTTCAGTGAAAAGAAAATTCAGGGGTCTGAATACATAACCTCTGGGGAAATTCTTGATTGTTTTTATAGCATTTTATTTGACCACTGATTTTTGAAGAGCTGGTCATCCTCAGCAGATTGTTGCCAAAGTCAATGATGCCAAGTAGCTATGGCGACTTAAAGGAAGCTAAAATATGCAAAGCACAGTGTTTCCAAAGAAACTATATTTAATAAGGTACATCATTTAAAGGACCTTTGCCTTCACTCCCTTCCAAACTCTTGCAGAAATATATGTTGTAGAGATTCAAAAGGTGTTTTCCAGAGTCAAAGTTTCACACTTGCCTCTGTTCTGCAGTAGGTGAATGATCTCCCATAATGGTCCGACCACTTTGCAGACAAGTACCAGGTACGTATCCATGTACAAAAGGCTGCAAAATTGCTGCATGTGTTTGATGTCTTAGCACTTATCATTTCTATAGCTTCCTCGTTTCTAAGCTCTGTACAAATATTTTCTAACCATTAAACAATCATTCCAGAACAGGGCAAGGCTGGGGTGTTTTTTCATCTAGAGTTTTTAAACATGCTTCTTAAGTTCAGTAGCGTAAGTTTTAGTTAAGACTGGACATTTTACAGCTATTTCATGACAGGGCATTATACATTAAGAAGATGGAGAAAAGCAGTTACGTGGATTTTTATTTCTCTGTAGGTACAGGCTCAAGTCGTTGTACTTCTTGATGCAGATTTGGTGAAGATGATTTAGCTTTCAACAGTGACCCCTTCTGGTGTGCATGGGGAAATTCTCCATACTGCACACACGGTACTGAAACTGTCATTTCTAATATGAAATACTTTGCTTATAAAAATTATTACTTTTCAGTCATGATCTGAGAAACGTAAGTGGAAAAAAGCAGTCTGCCATAAAGGCCTAGCTTCCTTCCTGACCTCGCTTTATTAAGACATCTTCAAGTACTCTTGATTTTTTAAACACTAGATGTCATTTAACTGAGATCAATGCCTCTTAGCAGAGTTGCATTACTTAAAGAATATGAATCGATGTTCAGCCCTGTGCTAAACATAGAAAACACTATAAGTAGGTGTCTTGGGCAATAATACCTGCCAAATAGCTCATTATTTTCATTCTGAAGTTGAAATACTGAAATTTCTATTCTTGCAAATCCATTCCTTCTATCCTTGCTTTTGTTTCTTTCTTTCTGAATTAAGAGCTCTAATGCCATTTAAAAGTTTAATGGCTCCTTTCAAGACCATTTGATTGTAATGATCTGTGTTATAGAGCTTTCACTCTCTACTCCTGCTCTAAGATAGTCTTCATTAATTTATCAGGCAGGGGCCTGTACATTTTAAGCAGAGGGGTTATAGTCCCAGTACTGCAATGAAGTTCCAAATAAACATAATATACAACATAGCCAGAAATTAAAATCCTGAGTAGATTCACTGTTGCTGTTGTCTTCATTTTTGTAGACTGCTAGCTTGTCTTCTAGGCATGTCACCATTTCATTTCACTTGTTAAGACTTTTTTAAATTGTGCCTTTCTAGACAAAAAATTTGTTGTTTCTTCTGGAGTGGCATGAGACATTCTGTCACATTCCTCTGCTAAGTGACAATGTTTCTTCATCAGTACAGCTTTGCTTCCTCAGTGCTGTTGCAGCATTTGGTTCCACTTTTTGCTGGTTTGAGTGGTTTTTTTGGCAGGGGGTGGAGGGGCTGATCTAATTAGATGTGGTTCCAGTGGGAACACTTTATAGTTTGTGATATTGCAGAGCTTCTTTTCTTCTACACACTGCAATACACTTGTAAAATCATAAACCAGGAACTGCCATCAATTTAGTTGTTCCCTTGCTCTGAAGCTGTAGCAGCACCACCACGGTCACTCCGGCCAGGTGCATATCTAACCTGTTCCTGCAGACCCCTGGGGCAGAGTCCACACTCTCCCAGGGTGGTTTCTTCCAGAGCTTGGATAACATCAAAAACTACACCTGGTGTCCAAGCAGATTCTCCCTTACTGCTGTTTAACACTGCCACCCTCTCAGCCTTCGTGGATGCAGAGAACAGGTATTTCCATGGTAATACCTATCTTTAAGTGACTTGGGTTCACTCGCCTCTGCTGACAGTAGTCTTCTCATAGTCAGGACTGCATCTCAGGCTTGATCTCTGGTGGTGACTATTACAACATTTCTGGTTGGGAGACGGAGACCCAGCCAACCAAGCACACCATGGACACAGTAAGCACCCCACCAGAGGGGTGGCTAGAGTCGCTGTCTCCTGTCAAATAGGGTAGGTTTGTCATTACAGAAAGAGCTGCCATAGTCCTTCCCACATGAAGGGTGAACATTTGTTACTGTCCTTGAACCCTGCTCCTTTCATATTTCTGTCTCTGCCCCTCCTGAGTTGCTGTGGCAAGCCAAGGAGACTGTGCAAGTTTTCCCACTTGCTTTTTTCCCCCCCTTTCCCGCTGTGGATGTCAGACCCTGTCTCTGAGGTCTAGAGGGTTGTTCTTCTGTGACAGCTACAAGCAAAGGCTACAAGCACAGCCAAGTGTTTTCAGCAGGAGCTGAAATGTATTGCAGCTTTTTGGGAAGCCAGGACAGTCAGGGAAACAGTGAGCAGTGAGCACATCCCAGACAGACAGATCTTGTAACGGAGGCTAGGGAGGAAGATGCTAATGGGGAACATTGAGTAAGACCCTCAACAGAAGGTGCTGCCACGGCTGAGCCTAAGATGGGACAGGAGAACTCGGAAAGTTGTGGTCAGGCCAGAATAGCCTGAAATAATGCTCCCTGAGACAGGTGATGGGACTGGATGGGACAGATTAGAAAGGAAGAGCTCTTGATACTCCTCACCCAAAACCCACTAGACAAACTATGTAAACTGACTGTTCGGGACCGCATTAAGAGCAACTGGTCTGAAGTTAGTGGAAAACAAACTTTCTTCTTTTCTTGCAGTTTTACCAGTATTACTCATTGACTACATTCACTGTGAAAAAAAGAGGGTATGAATATGGGAATGACTTGTTCCCTGTTTCTCAGCTACTGCAGGATTAGCTTTTCCCCAGACTCTTTCAGGACCTGATTCCTCTGCTGGAAAAGAGGAAGAGCAGCATCTCCTGAGAATCCGGTTAAGAACATCCAGCTGCTGCCAAAGGCTATTACGTGGCTTACTCATGCATGATACACCCTCATGGGGTCTTCACCATCCACAGTTTATTTCGTGACAAAAGGCACGTAGGATGGTACATTTTCAAATGCTGGGAAATCCTCCTGATGTGTATTCATTTTAATATCATTAGGCTATGTACCTCTGCCACAACTTTCCCAAATGGTGAAGTATGCTGAGGTTTGAAAAAGATGCCAGTGTTCCTTGCAGCATTATTGACAATGCTTATAGTATTTCCACAGCACCAAAAGCTCTGTTTTAAAGTGTGCTTGCTTGTCTTTGAAGTCTACTGGCTTCTAGGTTACGATCTCATTCTTTTTCTTTGTTTTCCTTCAAAGGGGCAGTAGAATGATTTTTTTTAAAAAAATCACAAAAACCAGTTTGAATACAGTCAAAAGTTTGAAACTGTAAAAAATTACAAATTGAATATGACTTGTAATATTTTTCCTGGCTTTTATTGCTAACTATATGAAAATTTCCTTGTTCTAGTTGCTTCTTAAAGTCATTGTATTAGACTGTGGAGTATATAAACTTTTAATGGAAAATCTCTAGAGAACACACGCTGCCAGAGAATTATGTACTGCAGTATCCTTGTAAGCAAAATACAAAAAGGGGTGAACCCAAACATGCCAACTTGGTTCCAGAGTTAGCTTTCTAAATCTTTTTCTTCAGGTTCTTTAACTCTGACAGTGAATAGGTTTTTACCAAAAACAAAGAAAAATTATATAAAAATTTAAAAACAAACAGCATTAATACTGTACAGATTTTTTTTCCACTGTTACATTTCAGTGTCCTGGTCCTGCAGTGTGACATATATACACAGATGCCTACAACAATTGGCAGCTTAAGGTAAATTGTAAACATGAGAAAATGTATCTTAAAAGTACAGACCCCAAAACTTCCAGTGCCCAGTTCTATGAACACTCAGCCAAATGAGAGGTGAAACACAGGTGACATTATAAAAATGTATTTTACCAGCACTGTCACTCTTCCCTGTACAAAGTAAGCACTAAACCTGTTATGCATGAACATGTTCATAGGTGTCTCCATTTAAAAGCCCCTCCAAGGGAGACACAGGTTTAAGACACTACAAGTTAAAATCTTTCCTCCCCTTTTTTGAGGTTTTGCACTGATTGTTATCAGATGTATTATACTTCTTGTTCTTTGATTCCTTTTTCTGCATCCGTCTGCAGCAGAACACAGTGAACATGTCAAGAATCCTTCTAGCTGACTGACCAGTCAATGGCAACCAGCAATTTCACAAATGAATCTGTTTAATCAAGGTATCTAAGATGAAGAAGATACTTAGGGAGCTTTGCAGGAAAGGGAGACTGACTTGTCACAGCTTTTTTTGCTACTCTGAAGTTCATAAAAGCAGAGTAACTCAGGTCAAGGAGGGAAATCATTGAACAAGAAATAAGTCACTGAAGTGCGTTGCTGAATCAGGTTTTAAGTGTGTACTCAGATGCAGTGGGAATTGTGCATCAGCTGAAGTTTGGGCAGAATTGAAATCTCTTAAAGTTTATCACATTCTTAGCTGATATCCTGAACAACAGTCATCTACTGATTTAGTGCTTAAGGCCCTAGTTTGCAGGCTGCCATGTTCCCTACACTCCCATATAAATATCCTCTACAGATGTTTAAAGGGTTGGGGGGGGGGGGGTCCCCCCAACAAAAGGTATCTGGCAAAGTTACTAATTTCTTTACCCTCCCTTAATAATATAGTTGTCATTGCTGTTGCAAGATTGCATGTTTCTTTCTCATAATCCTTATGCAGGCAGTCTTCTGAATGTTCTCCAGCCAGAAAACACCTCTCTTCCCGCACCTGCCCGACATTAGCACTCCAGAGTGCATAAAAGCATGGGTCCCTGCGGCATTGCATCTGCACCCTGACACTGCTCTACTGAACCTCGTCAGCTCCACACACATCACCTTGTGCAGCTTGGCAGGGGTCACAGTACAAACCAATAGCATAACAACCACACCTTAGAGATGACTTTGGATTTAATCAGATGCATAGACAAGACTGAACCCACCCACTTTAATCAGATGCATAGACAAGACTGAACCCACCCACCTGCCTGTATAAAACCAAATACTTTTGGATAGGACTGTGCCAGAACTCATAAAGGGACACGATGTTGCTCTTTGACAAACACTGCCTGTCACATAGAGCCCTTCAGAGGAGAAAACTGTTCTTTCCAAAAAGTCTGAAAGACCCTTATCAAATCCAGCACTTCAGAAGCCATATCTTTCTTGCACTATTTGGCCATGCATTTTCATCTTCATCACTCTCCCTTGCACTTCTACAATTTGTATTAACCCCTTCTGAGTTCAGTGATGGAGAACTAACTTTATGCAAGAGGACTGAAGAAGCTCAGCTTGTTTCAACCAGCAAAAATGGCCTCAAGCAAGGATGTGATTCTCCCTGAATACAACAGAGTAAACACTGGGGGAGGGTGAGGACTATTTAAGCTAATGGATGATGTTGTGAGCTAGTACGGCAGTCTGTTTGCAGACTTCTGGAAAAACATCCCTATAGATCTTCATACTCCCTTCACTTTTGGAGATTTCTGTGTCAGCATGGGGTTAGAAATCATCCCTCTCCTTTTATTTCTCTCTCTCAAATGGAAGATTTCAGTTCTCTATGCAGTTTTGCAGAAGGTGGCAATGCAGAAAATGGGACAACCATGGAATTAAGAGAATGATTAAACCAAGTATCCTGCTACTAAGTCATTCTGCAAATGAGATGTGAAGATCTTTTTAACCCATGAAATTTTGTAATGCACTTATGTCACCAGTGCATACAATCCTACTGCTGTTGTGCCTCTGGGAATCCATACGGACCTTGTGCTTCATACCAAAATCTTTGTACGACAGAGAGCTACAGGCTGTGCAGCCCAGAGGGAAGTGAACTCCAGATTAACTCACAGACAGGAGACAATAGCTGTTTGTGATGGCTCCCATCACTCTGCTGCAGTATATGATGGAGCTGGGCATGCAGAGAGACTTTGAAATGAGCTGGGTGGTGGCTGCAGTGGCCCCGAATGTCCACCTTTCCATGATGAAGGTTGCTCAGCTGCCCTTCTGCCAGCACGGTTCCCCTTTTGCATGTCATGTTCCAGAATGAGCATCACATTGCTCTCCAAAAACTTACAGGGTTTAGAAAAGGCTGTGTTACTCATAAAACTGCCCATTACAACTGTCGTACCAGCCAATCAAAGATCTCCTGAGTACTTTTTAAAGTACTGATTCACAGTAGGATTGCAAGACAGATAGTGCTTCATTTACAGCTGAACTAAGCGGCAACCCTTACAGAAATGATGCCATACTTAGTAACACCAGTTCTGGCTGACTTCTGGTGCTACTGAGTGGTCCTTCAGTCAACAGGGTGCCTTGGCCAGGACCGTACTGAAGCACAGCCATGAGCAGAGCAGTTCCCAGCTCCCTGTGGAGCTGGTAGCATCATGCACGTTCACTGATTTCTGTGGCGGTGGTAAGGATGGCTCCTGGGTTCACCTAGTTAATGATATTACACACAACAGAGAACATTAAGAACACAAGTATAGATTTACCCACGGGTGTACAATATGTGTCTCAGAGGAGAGAAATGGAACCCTCCTGCTAAGCAAGAACAGTAAGTGCTGAAAAAATAAATCACTTCACTGCTAACAAACTCGTTGGAACAGTCCTTAAAACAAATCAAATCTACCATCTCCATCAATGTCTGACTAATTGTTGGACAAGAACTTGTCTTCTTTCTGTATTGTTTCTCTGCAAATGCCCGCTCTCCTTGCTTGTTTGCTGATTCTTGCTACAGATGATATAATAATACCTAATTTACATATAGATTAAAAATTACCTTGAAGCTTTTTTACCTCTTGATGAAGAAAGGCAGTGGAACACTATACAGATAGATAGGTTCCATTAAGCCTGTGTCATATTAAGTATTAGAACTAAAAATTTCGGTGCTCAGTTTTGCTGGGTCAATATCACAAACTGGACTTTGGAAAACTGCTGTTTTCATAGCACTTCAGGTACAAAGTATTATTCCAGATACTAATAGCCACTGCTCAACTGTTGCTATTTACTTTTGAGTTTAAAAATTATTAGGTTTGCTCTGGTTATCAAAAATTATTGAGTTTGTTCTTATGCCTCATTGTATTATCTTCAGCACATTTTATGAAACTTTCCTCTCCCCCTCCTGGTCTCAGACATTGTCAGCACAATGTGCTTTGAGATCCAGCACCCTGACAATAGCCCGCCCTCCCTCTGCCTCTCTCTCAACTTTGTCTCCCAACACTGGTTTCTTTATCAGGACACTTCACCTTGATCCCCAGAGGACGTTACATGTCCTCAATAGTGCATTCTCTGCACAGTAAACAAGAACTAGAGATGGAAAAATAACATGCAAGAATGTAAGTGACTAAAATCTTCCCTTTTTCCTTAGTTTCCTAAGAAAATTATTAAACTTTTCTGTATTCATTTACTGAGGTCTCCTTATCTTCTACCATGCATTAAGCTTCATTATTGCAAAACATTACAGATGTTTCATCACCTCTGACTGCTTGTTTTCAGTTTAACAAGAATAAGAAAGGGAGCAATTGCTGAGAATAAGACAGGCATACATAGTGTTCCTAAGCTTACTAATTTTCTTTATGCTCCACGTATTATTGAATCTTTGTAGTCAGCTGAAAGATGTCTCCACTGATCTTTTTTTCTGTCCTTTCTCAGAAGAGGATGATGCATATTTTCCCATTCTGAAGAACCTTGCAAGTGGAGCGTGAACTTAGTCTTTGTGAATGCATTTCAGGTACTGCAAAGACTGCCAGGATGCTGCCAGGCAGAAAGGGGAGCCCGAGGCCCCGGCTGGGGCACGTGGCAGCAACCTCCTCCTGACAAGGACCAGCCCTGCTGTCACCAAGCAGAGGCATCTGTACCACTTGCTGGCTGATATTTAGTGATATTAAGAACATGGGTTATGCTCAGTTTTAGTATACAAGTGAAGTGCATGTCAGTGGACTTCTAGGCATTTTCACTCCTTGGCAACTTTACGTCTAGGCTGTGATGGCTAGTGAAAGAAGGGTACTCATAACCTTCACAAAAACAAAAACTCAGGTTGAAGACATTTGCCTGTCTGATTGCACAGCCCTATAGCCATGGCTGAGCACCCACAGTTCAATACTTAATGCAATATTCACTTTTTTAATGAAATGACACCTCCTTCAGAGCTAGATCAGGTACAGGACATTGGGTTAAAAAAAATTGGATGAGAAAAGAAGTATTGCCAGCCTAAGTGTTCATTATTGTGTTAAAAAGGGGACCTAACCTAAAACTTCAGGGAAAAAACAGTTTTCATGATTGGTACATGTTTCTTGTCAAGAATGCCTTTGAGAGGCATATAATGGGTCCTCTAGCATGTGTAAAAAGGTAGGTTTAGAGCACCCTTAAACCCCAAGGCATTGACTGAGCCTGTAAGCTTAAAGCCCTTGTGCTGATTGTCACTTCGAGCAGTTCAGCTCCAACAGCATCATTTGAAACCATTGGACTAAATCAAATAAGGAGAAAGAGGATGTGAAAAGACATGTCAGTATCATGAAATGACTCTGTAGAGGACTCTCCAAGCTCCCAGAGTGGCTGCACTTAGAGCTCGCTTGGTACTAATGGGGTGCCTGAAGTAGGATCACTTTTCTGGGAAGCAGGAGTAATGGCAGCATAGCCCCATCCCTTCCTGGCTCTGAAGACACACGCAGGCAGAGCAGCTCTCACTCGCACTCTCTCCCACGCTTCTCAATCAGCAATAACCTCCTTTCCTAGTTTGTTTTCTCTCCCACCACAGCCTACCCAGGCCACTGAAATACCGCACCGTGCTTGCTGCCACAGAACGAGAGGCACCACAGCAGAAAGGAGGGGAGAGGTATTAAACAGCTTTCATTTAAAAAAAAAAAAAAAATTGCTGCTATTTGTTATTATGGTTCACAAACATTGCTGGAAAAAAGGCTGGAATAGCCTTTTTTTGTAATGAATACAGCCCCTTCACTTCTGTGTTCATTTTGACATACATGATTTAACTATTTAAGAACATTCACCATGGATCCATTGTGAGAGAGATAAGGGACAGATTCCTTGTAGAAATCACCATTTTTTTGCTGCAGTAATTTTTCTCAGTTCTCTGATCTCTTTGATTTCAAAAGAAGGCCATCAGCTTTAGTTTTTTCTAAGCTTCTCTTTTCAGTGATTGAAGTTTCATTACATCTTCTTACAGTATCTTGCACAACTTGGTGGATGTTATAAGTACAGGAAGGCCATATATAAGTAAAGAAACCAAAAAGAAAATGCACAAATATTAATAAACTAGACCTTGAGTTAGACTTTTTTCTTAAAGAAACCTACATATACTTGATTCAACATGATTCCTTGTAGTTTTTCCAAAATCCTTGCTTTCCTGAGCTAACTGTGTTTTCAAGAATTTATTATGACCTTACATATCCATTTGATAGCTGGGTAGGTATTTTTCCCATCTTGATAACCCTGATATAATTCTGAGTATTGGTCTAATCCTCCTACTATCTTTACCCAGACAAAATCCCTCTTTTCAGTGGGGCTGACATTTTACCTTTTTCTTCCCAAATGATATGACCATATCCATACTTATCCTATAACCACACAGGAAAAAACTTTAATTGGAGGTAAATGTGTGTCCTGTGAAAACTATGTGTTCCACTCTGTGTGTGTATGTATGTCTGCATCTTGGTACATCCCCACTGCACTCATAACACTGTGTCATCCTGACATCCACGGAGTATGACGTGCACTGCTTTGGTAGGACTCTGACAAGTCTACTTGGAGTTCACCTGTTATTGGCCTGTCTTACATAGGGTGATCTGGCACCCATATTGTCTAACCTTTACATAATCTACACAAATAATGGTCTTAACAGAAAGAAGTCAGATGTTTAAAAGGCCTGCAGGAAAAAAAAACATCTGTGGGCTATCTGTGAAAGTAGAGTCGATATTGTGCACCTGGTAGGATGAAAAATACAGAAATGAATCTTGGGGTGTTGTTTTTCCTTTGTATTTCATGACTGGGTTGCTGTGGTTTACAGCTAGGCGCATACTTACCAAATGCAAGAAAAAGGTCAAATGGGTCAGTGAGCAAATAACTGAAGGAGCTCCCAACCCACAGACTGTATGTGTAAGCAGTTAAGAAATAAGGATTATACATAAGGAAGAACAAGCTTTGAATTCACCTGAACTGTTTCTAGATAGGAGTAAAAGAAGAAGTGCTCCAATGATGATCACTTAGAGACAGACTGACTGGCTGACTTGGGTGTCTATAAATTGAGTGGGGTAATCCCCTGGGCAATGACAATGTGGGTCTCTGGACACCACCCTCACTCCCTGAAACCCTTTGCTTTCCACATAGGTTATTATGGCCTGCTCCATCCTGAAGCCCCCAGCTGACAGTATCATAAGGACCATGCATGTTTCATTATGGGTAGTGGATATTTTGTAGATCAGACAATTCTGTGATTTTTTTAAATTAGTGTCCCTGTAGTTTTTCCTTAAATGGGTAACATGATTTATTTCCCCTGAGTAAATTAGGTATTACTTTATGACACAAACCCTCAGCTTTTTAAAAGCTGTGGCTTAGAATCATTCTGGTTTATTCCCATCTGTTTATCTGTGCAACTACTAAGGGACTTGTCCTACAGACCTTTTCCTCCCCTTTGAATGAGGGGAGGATGAGAGTTACTGCAACAGCTGCAAGAGCCTTTGAAAGGGAGACTTTCAGTGTAACTTGGGCACTGAACTACTGTTGTCTTGGAAAATGTCTCCCTTAATGACATGCTTTGGCATCTGTTTTAATTTTGGTTGCTGACATAGCAGAGAGGATTTTGTTTCCCTTCATTATTGTTTTCTCTAGGGAGTTTCCACAGAATATATAACGCTCATATCTTTCTCTTACAATACCTGCGAGATGGATAATACTATCAGCTCCTGCATTCGTTCTATACCTCTAGTCAGATCTATTAAGAATACCTTTGTTTAGTCTTTGAGAAAACAAAATATATTTTTTTTACTGCCATCCTGAGGAACTGGTTATTTCTCTGCATCATGCTGTGATACTGCCTTCAGTCACATCACTCTGGAAAGCACCCATGTGTTTTTTCTCTATTATATTAAGATGTAAGAAGATTAAAGTTATATATTTCATTTAAGGTGATGTTTAGTTTTGTATGTTACTAATCCAGAGTGTTTATGCCCAATTAGATACTCAGGAGGGCTTATCAAGTTCTTTCAACTGGCATCAGAAGAATAATGTTCATTTTTTAGAACTAGCTAAAATTAAAGCCTAAGTCATTGCAAGTCATTTGAACTGTGAATCACAGTCTCCATGACTGGAAGTTTCCAGATGTACAAGTACTATGTTCTCCTTCGGGGCTTTCTGAAAGGAAGGGATGTGTGTTTCATAGCTATATACAAGTCTGCATCAAAAATAGTCTGCAGTATAGGAATGGTACTGAATGGTCCCACTCTTCAGTGCCATGCCTTCAGTCTAAATATATACAAATAAACAAGCCATGCAGCCAGATCTTGACTAAATTAAGCATACAACTGATGCAACTGCATAATAACAGTGTGACCTCAGCTGGCCTTTTGTCCACATAAAATAGGATTTTAAAACAATATCTAAGGATGACTGATTTTCAATAAATCCTGATACTTTTTAAAAGATACAGAATTTCATCCACATTTCCTTTTTTTTTCCGTTCATTCTTTTAACTGGTTTGGGATTTGTTGATCCAAACTTGGATGAGACATACCTGGCACTTTTTTGCATGTGTGTATAGCTTTTGCATTGTCTTTCAGATGTCTGTCTTCTTTAAGTATTTCATTCACACCAAGGGCTGAACATAGGAGAACCATGACATATTTTTAGCCCCGCTCCCCACCTTGCTTCAATAAGACTCCTTTTCAACATGAACAAAACCAGGATCTGGCCTCAAGGCAGGCAAAAAGAACCCAGAATACTGTTTCAAGAGCATTGCCTTTAATCCCTGCTACCTCCTGTAGAGATTGGCATGAGCATGAGGTCAAATTAGCTTTCCTTACACCAGAATGGGTGGGCATGTTGCATTACTGCTGTCTTAGAGAAAGATTAAGCTCATTGTAGCCAAAGCAGAGATTCGTGACACCTAGAAACTGAGTGCGCATTACTTAGGGTATCACTAACATTAGCTTGCCTTGAACCCAATATAAGCATACTAAAAAGTGTAACCAATAACAGTATGTAAGTATTTTGTGCCATTGTCATAGCATAGCCATACACAACGCATAAGCACTTTACATATGTGTCTGAGCAAGGTGAACACCAACAGGGGAAACAAGTATACATACAGCTGCATACAGGAAGCATCCAACCAAGAAAAAGTTAACAAAGAACAAGACAAATACAGAAGGCTGCAGTAGGCAGGACATCCTGCTGCATACAAATGAAAGATGACTGACAAAACCAGAACCAAGGTAAGCAGATGAGATCTCTCTTTCAGGAGGCAGGCAAAGAGCATATACACATCAGGCAGGGAGAGGAAAGACAGAGAGTGAAGAGGAGAGGCCTGCATATGATCAGACTTCCCTTATCAAAGAGCTCTCAAGCCTGATTGCCTCCACGTCCATGACTAAGGCCACCAAGGACTCAGTCATCAGCCCTGACTTCATGGCACCAGCTTCATGGTACCACATACACAGAGGTGATTTAGGATATCAGTGTTAAGGACAAACAGTTTTAAATATATAGTGAAGACGATGGATATCATGTAAGTGCTAACCATTAGCACAAAACATGAGTTGTTAATGAATAAATTTAATAAAGGCTTTTAACATTGGCCTGCTTTATCAGTCTGCTAAAAACTCCAATCATAATGATCCCTAATTCCCTATATGTAAACATATATTTAGTTGCAAGATTACCCTCTTTTTAGCTTTAATGATCACACAGTAAAAATGTGAACTATTATTTTTTATGGGTGCCAGGGTCCTTGATTGTAAAGAAGTTTAACTCACCCTTGCTGTGAGGGTACTGTGTCTGAATCCTACCAGGACATATGCCCCTTTCACAGTAAAGAGTTAAATAGAGGCAACTCATGTAGCGGTGCGAGCATCTGAATGATCAGAAAGTGCCAAGCTGACTGAAGCTTGTGCTGTAAGTACTGCAGATAAGTAAACATATAACTTTTCAGTGTAATCTGCTGAAATGTTGTTTGCAGGACATGTCCTTCTCTGGTGTAAGTTGACCAAGCTCCATGGCAGTCCATTAGACCCAGGCGAGATGCTGGTCCTACCCATGAAAGCTAATGCTTTGCAGTTTGATCACCTCTCAAATACTTGCTAGCAAAATGCACTTGCTGAAAACTTTAGCAAATAATCTTCTGTCTGCGTCATTTTTAAGGTGTCACTGCTTATGTATCTAGTACAGAATGTCCTGCTGCTGTCAACACATGGTTTATGTCATTTTTAATCACCTCTAATTTTGCAAAAGCATACTCTTTAGCAACCCTATAGTTTCAAAGGAGATGTGTGCATATTGCTGTCCCTCACTTTACAAAGATATAACTAGAATTTCACCTCCTCTTCCCATTCCACTATGATTTGTCCAAAGACTTTTTTCTTTTAACTTCTGTTCATAAACTCCAAATGGAAATAGCAGTGACTGATTACAGCAGCCTTGTGTTTAATCAGCAGTGCTGCCCATTTGCCCAAAGCATTTGATTTGCATATTCTTTAGATGACACATCTTCTTCAGATATCAGAAGGATATAACCTTGCTAGTCTGCATCAGATGCCATTGTTATTACATTTCTGCAGCTGATGATGTAACTGAAGGCCTTCTCTGCCCAAATGCTGGGCTTACAATTTTTTGCGTTTATCTGAAACATTGCTTAAGCATGCCTCTAACATTGCATACAATTGATGATTTTTGTCATTTTTATTTTAAAAAATATAAAAATTAAAATTATAATCCACTAGGTATAAGGAAGTTGGTAATATCTTAAAATATTTAATAATGCACTCAAAGTTCAATTAAAGGTACCCCGTTACTTTGCAGGCTGAAATAGAGCAACGTTATAAAAGATCCCCAAATTAGGTTTCTGTGAAGTAGAGATTAGAACCAGTTATGCAATACTAGGCAAAAGAGAGTTCATTTGTTTATAAACTGATTATTCTGATTATAAGCTGATTACTCTGACTAAAGTGCCTTGGTTGTCCCACTCCAGACTCCTCTGATAATGCAAACAATTTTGAATTCCTAAAATACATATTAGTATATGTAATGCCATTGGGAACACACTTAACTTCTCTGAGCATACATTAATCATAATTTCTGTGAGACTTGGTAGGTGTTTGTGGATCTAAAGCTTATGACCTTTTGAGACACATGACATTTTGTCTGGTCCTCAGTACCAGTGGGAGTTAGGGGCTGACTAGAATTACTCCCTACTGGCTTGTTAAAGCTTCCTCTGCTCTTTCCTACAATCCTGTGCAAAATAATGTACAAAAGAAGGCCTAGGCAATAACAATAACTCATTTAAATCCCTGATGATTCACATAGGCTCTTCCATATCTCATCATATGCCAGGGTAGCCAACTGAGTCCTTGCGAGATACTTCTTTCCTTGATCCCAGGGATAGCAGGTCTCAGACCAGCCTGCTCTGTGACCTACTACCTTTTCTGGGGCTTATACACATTGCTAAGATGGCTCATTTTTTCAGTTTACAGATTTACCACACCACTTCCCCCATATAAGAAATGCTTCACTTGTTATATAGCTTATTTAAGATCATCCTTAAAACAAGCCAGCTTGAAGTGAAAGCCAAAATAGCATCATAGCTTCTAACACAGCATTATTACAAAAGTTCTTAAAAAAGTAAGCCAGTGGAGTTGGGGCAGGGGGTTGTCAAAGTGGATACTGAATGTATTTGCAGCATGATCAAACTTAGATTCCGTATGTTTCAGGCTGCATGCATTAGAGAAAACCTCCTGAGGAAAAAGCTTCCTGCTCGCAGCCAGCTCTACTAGTTTCTTTGGGCATGGAAATGTTCTAAGTTTGGACCATAAGACCTCCATTCCATCTGTTTATGCAACTTTTTGACTCCTTGATGTCACGTAGAATTTCTTCCTCCCACCTGGGTGACTAAGGGTGCTGCTTTTGCAGAGTGAAGTGCCTTCACCTATTGAGCATAATATTTAACACCATTTGCACACTGAAAAAAAGCTCAACAGAAATATTTGAATGAGAAAATGCAAGTGGCTCATTACTGGCTCTTGAATGAGATTAGACATGACCGTAATTAATCACTGCAGGATGACATTAAGCTTAGTGTGGCTGACCTCCTCCACGTTTGAGAGAGCATAACAATTACAAAATGTAGATAACAACATGGTTTGGCTTCCTGTCTTACTCATTTGTGTTCTGCACCTTTAGCATTGTTTACAAATTCATATTGTTTCTTCTATCACAAAATAACTTAATTGGCTTTTACACGTGTCCTGTTTGTACAAGATATTTTTCTGAATATGCATATCAAGATTGGATTCATGCTTTAATGAAAATACCCGGACAAACTCTTTCATTACTATGGCTGTAGAACTTATGGAGCAAGCTTCATCAGTCAGGATGGTCAAGGATACTAATTATCAGATATACCACCCCTCACCATAAGAGATCAAATACAGCAATCTTCAGATCTATTCACACAAAACTCAATTATATCTGAAGTTGTAAGTGGCAATCAAAGAACTGGTGAGTTCATACCATCCCCAAAGACGTTGTTAACAGACTGTAGCTGTAACACACTGGAAAACAGGCCAAGAGGGACATAGCTCACTTTATTCAACAACTTTCTAAATGTTACTATGTTGCAGAAATTCTTGGATTTTTGAATGAACTAAAACAACTGTTTGTCTATTCCCTGTCAGATATGCTGGAGTCAAGTAATATAGTGGGGGTTTTTTTGGTCTTTATTTCAAATATACATGCTGAAATATGCTCTGGAAACTGACCTTTTCAGAAGAGGTTTAGCAGTAAGCATGTCTCAACATTGTTTGAAATGTCATCTCAGAGTCAAAGCATGTAACTTGGTCACAGTCATGCATGTTTAGGTTGTCGGCTGTGTTCCTCCAGTGGCCGTGGATGCTGGTGTTTGGCACCTAACCATTGGAAAATCAGATTAGGCCACCAAAACTACTTCACAGACAGCACCAAAGGAGTAAATGAGAGCAAATGAACACTCCTGGCCTTTTTGCTTAGAGTCCTGAAGGTCAGTAGCACTCCACCTACTCCACCAGTGACGGGAAATATCTGCACATCAAATTACAGTGACCCTTTTTCAGATAGCCTGGCATTGGCCTCTGGCACTGTAGAGGGGATATCAAATGAAACCCCTGTGTTTTTTCTAAATGACCTTCTTGCCATAAACATTTCAAGCATATGAGAGCTGCTAAAGTGCAAGTACACTTTATATGATGACATCAGTGTGTGCCAAGCATTTGACTCGTACATGAACTTCTGTGGCAGAGATGCTAGTTCTCTGCTGTAGTTTGTTCCACTGCATATAAGCTTCCATGGCATCTGCACAGTAATTACAAACACAGATTGAAACAACTGATAGTAGCAATGTTACTGAACATACCTTTGACCAGATAAGCATCTTGACTTCTGTGTATTCAAAAAAGGCACTACAATTAAAAAGTGTCTGCTTATTGTAAGGGAACTGGAGCAGCTAGGAAAGATGTGAGTCCTGGAAGTGCTCTGGGGCTTGCTAGCAAAAAAATTCAAAAGAACGGGGTTTTGTTCTTCCTTAGGTGAAAAACATGCTGCAAACAACAGGTCAAAACATACCATTCCCTGCTTCTTTAGCTGCACTGAAGCACAGGAGAGAGCACTCAAATTCCCCAAGCCTTGAAACAAGACCTTGAGTGTCAAGTACTAACTGTGTGGTGGGCTGACCCTGGCTGGATGCCAGGTGCCCACCAAAGCTGCTCCATCACTCCCCTCCTCAGATGGACAGAGGAGAGAAAATATAACGAAAGGCTTGTGGGTCAAGATAAGGACAGGGAGAGATTACTCACCAATTACTGTCATGGGCAAAACAGACTCAGGTTGGGGAAAATTAACTTATTACCAAGCAAACCAGAGTAAGGTAATGAGAAATAAAACCAAATCTTAAAACACCTTCCCCGCACCCCTCCCTTCTTCCAGCACTTAACTTCACTCCCAATTTTCTCTACCTTCTCCCCCCACAGCAGCGCAGGGGGACTGGGAATGGGGGTTGGGGTCAGTTCATCACACATTGTCTCTCCCGCTCCTGCCTCCTTAGGGGGAGGACTCCTCACACTCTTCTGCTCCAGCATGGGAGCAGAAGATGGGAGACAGTCCTCCACAAACTTCTCCAACATGGGTCTTTCCCATGGGCTGCAGTTTTTCACAAACTGCTCCACCGTGGGTCCCTTCCACAGGCTGCAGTCAGGCACAGACTGCTCCAGCGTGGGATCCTCTCTCCGTAGATCCGCAGGTCCTGCCAAGAGCCTGCTCCAGTGTGGGCTTCCCACAGGGTCACAGCCTCCTTCAGGCACCCACCTGCTCCGGCGTGGGGTCCTCCCCGGGCTGCAGGTGGATATCTGCTCCACTGTGGACCTCCCTGGGCTGCAGGGGGACAGCCTGCCTCACCATGGTCTTCCCCACGGGCTGCAGGGGAATCTCTGCTCCGGCGCCTGGAGCACCTCCTCCCCCTCCTTCTTCACTGACCTGGGGGTCTGCAGGGTCGTTTCTCTCACGTGTTGTCAGTCTTCTCTCCAGCTGCAGCTTCTGATGTGCAGCAACTTTTTTTCCTTCTTAAATCTGTTATCCCAGAGGTGCTACCACTATCACTGATGGGCTCAGCCTTGGCCAGTAGTGGGTTCATCTCAGAGCCGGCTGGCCTTGGCTCTGTTGGACACAGGGGAAGCTTCCAGCAGCATCTCACAGCAGCCACCCCTGTAGCCCCCCCCCGCTAC
Source organism: Aquila chrysaetos chrysaetos (assembly GCF_900496995.4). NCBI lineage: Eukaryota > Metazoa > Chordata > Aves > Accipitriformes > Accipitridae > Aquila > Aquila chrysaetos. Next base: position 13,856,071 of record NC_044030.1, on the reverse strand, counting down.
CAAAACCTTGCCACACAAACCTAATACAAGTTGCCATAAAGAGCTATCACTTACCCAACTCCCTTACGTATCTCTTAGCAGCAGAGCTGCTTTGAACTCATTAGTGAGAGGCACGTTATTTGCAAAGACTATTAACTCCTGCTACTGATTCTGATCTCAAATATTTATTTTAGTAAGAGATGAGCTTGTTCCTTGCCACTTTTGTTACATTTCTTGATGGAACACAGTAAACATGAAAAGGTGTCTTTCACAAGTATTTGGCTAGCATGAGGATTGCAGATTTAGCCTTGCAGCGTGTTAAGTTTCTTGTAAAGTGCACTATTAGAACATGGCAAAAACCAGGGCAATTCTCCTGACTTGCTTCAGTAGTCATGATGACTGATGGATTACTTACATCTGTCTGTGAACAGGAAAGTAACTTTCAAGGTCTCTAATTTTTTTTTTTTTTTTTTTAAGCAGAATTTCTGGTCTTACATGCTGACTGATTTTGAATAACAAATGGAAATGACGGCCTTTTAATCCTTGCTTCCAACAACAGTTTACTGCCTCTGCCATTAATAAATCCTGAAAAAAAATGAACTAGTAGTGGGGAAAAAAATGTGTTGCTTCTTCCTCATCAAATTCAATACCTCTTTTAGTATTTTTAGGTGTTATTATGACAATTAAAATGACTCCATATTCACTTATTAATTCTCTGGAATGAGTTTATTCATCAGCACCTGAACTTTAATTTCTCGTGCTCTAATATCTCATATTTCAATTACTCATTTCTGCCCAGTATACCAAGCTACTTTGCCCTGCATTTTGGAAAGAAAACAATTATTAACCTCATCAGTGAGGGTGTACAGGTCTTACACTTTGCTTAAAAATTTTGGAGACATATTGGACAACTTCCTGTGAAGTTATGTTGCAGAAATGATAAATTCTTGTCACAAAGTGGCAAAGAAAATACTTTTAGACCCATATTTCTAAGCCACCAATTTTATTGCTCCCTGGCTGCACTACTATTTTTAGATACTAATCCACACTACTTACTCAGGCAAAACTCCCTCTTGAAGTTCCACTGTTATGCCAAAGCAGAAAGGATGAAGAGAGACCCTGGTTTTGATTCATGTTTTTCTTTGCTTGTGAAAAGGAAACAGAACACTATATGCTCTTCATTGTTTCTATCTATGTGAATATTTTCTTATATTTCCTAAATATAAGCATTTGTTTTACCAGATGTGGTACCTCATTGCTATAACCAGTCCTTAGAAATTCAGAACTTTGTCTGAAACTGCTGATTATTTTCAGCATAATCTAAAAGTACAACTGCTTTTTGCAATGAGGCAATGACATATGAGGCCACATAAGGCAATCCCCCCTTGCATCAAGTCACACTGCAGAGTAGCTTTATAATGGCTGATAGGATTTTAATCCCAAGTGGAAAATTAATAGCATGTTACAACAAAAATGGATAAGATTCTTCAGTGACAAGACAAGAAAAATTGAAAGCAGACCATAGAATATTTTGTGTTCTTTACACCTTTTAATTGTTGATACAAGTAAAGGTGGTGGACAAGAAATACCTTGGATAGTTAACATCAACAGGCAGGAGATAACCATAGGGGTTAGGGGTGAGTGTCCAAAACTAAGCTTCTGAATTCTCAGGCACAGGTCTGCTATTTGCTAGCTACAACCTGTATGGGCTCATTGTAAAATGTAGCAACACCTGGACTAGAGAGAAGTGACATACACCAAATCGTCCAATGAATAAAAAGACACATGCCATAATGTCGTGGTTTAACCCCAGCCAACAACCAGGCACCACGCAGCCGCTCACTCACTCACCCCCCACCCAGTGGGATGGGGGAGAAAATCGGAAAAAGAAGTAAAACTCTCTGGGTTGAGATAAGAACGGTTTAATAGAACAGAAAAGAAGAAACTAATAATGATAATGATAACACTAATAAAATGACAGCAGCAATAATGAAAGGATTGGAATGTACAAATGATGCACAGTGCAATTGCTCACCACCCGCCGACTGACACCCAGCTAGTCCCCGAGAGAGCGATTCCCCGCCCCCACTTCCCAGTTCCTATACTAGACGGGATGTCCCATGGTATGGAATACCCCTTTGGCCAGTTTGGGTCAGCTGCCCTGGCTGTGTCCTGTGCCAACTTCTTGTGCCCCTCCAGCTTTCTCGCTGGCTGGGCATGAGAAGCTGAAAAATCCTTGACATTAGTCTAAATGCTACTTAGCAACAACTGAAAACATCAGTGTGTTATCAACTTTCTTGGCATACTGAAATCAAAACATAGCACTGTACCAGCTACTAGGAAGACAGTTAACTCTATCCCAGCTGCAACCAGAACACATAACATAAGGCAAAACCCTCAATGAGGCGGCAGATCACATGTGTTTCTACATACATAATATTTAGATGGAGAAAAGCAGGTTTGTAAAATTGGAAAAGTCCCTGGAAACGGTGGAATTCCTTGGAAATGCACCTAAAAAATCTCAGGGATGCCTGGGGACTTGGCCACTGACACCCAAGATCAGTAACTGCAAGCACCAGAAAAGCACAAAATCAACACTTTCTCCCAAACTCTCCAGGACCAACTGCAATCTCCTCAATGAGAAGGAAGTCAAGACTGAGTGAATGTGAGTTTGAGAATGAGTGTGTGTGTGAAATTGTCAAGGAGGATAACAGTGCCAACATCACCAGTTCTTAAAACCTCGGTATCCAAACACACTATGTTTTCTCTGTCATGTTCATGACAATAAGACATGAAAATAAAGTAGAAATAAAACATCTAATAAAAATGTATTATTAGGTTATGTAGACAGAAGCTTCTGTAAGACATAAGCCTACCATAAACCGCTGCAAGTTTAGCCAGTCAAACAACCACTAAAACAAATATTTGATGAATCACAACACATTTTTTCAGTATCACTCAGAAAGATTCTCTAATATTTGAACATACCAAAAAAGATAATCAAGCCTGAAAGATAAGGACAGAGAAAATAAATATTGAAGTTAAGACAGAATGCCATAGATGTGAAGCTTGAGTCTCTTACCAAGCTTTGTATGCAACACTTCAGAGCACAATTAAATGAAGGAGGTGTAGAAAGCTACGAAATATTTTCTCCAGTGAAAACAATCATACACATTATGAGGCACTGCTGAATTGTACCCACATTGTTGTTCTAAGGTAAAGCTGTCATTGACAGCTGCAGTAAATAACATCCTGCACTGCCTCAAGGCTAGGCTCTCCTCTCCTGGAAATCTAAAGGAAACTTTTGCCACTGATCCCAGTGGAAGTAAAACCAAATGCAGAGAAAGCAAAAAGACACAGCAAAATAAATAGAACATCTTCAACACAGATTTATTGCTGCAGACCTCACTGATACTCAAGGTTTGCCTGTGTAAAATGCCAGTGTTTGGCTTAAGTGTAAGAGATGAATAGGTAGCTGTAATCATTTTTAGTATCATGAAATCCTATTTGTATTTCTAAACTGACATCATATACTAATCAGAATTCTTTACAAGTAGCTTAGAGGGCTTGCTAAATCCATTTGACATGACTGCTAGCCAGCTGTGTGGTTGCTTGAAGAAACCTGGTCACTTTCAACAGTCCTAATATCTATGCAGCCAGCAGCCACTTCATCAAGTGGTTACGTACTTGGCTTCCACCTACTCATATTGAAAGACCACACTCTCACATATGACTCCTTCCAGCTGATGATAAAGTGCTGAGCTGTATCTGAATTTTAAGTACTTTCCCATATGGAAAGGATAAGAGACTTGGCAACTCCTGTGATCCTAAGAAACCATCGTTTTTCTTCACTGCCCAGTCCAATTGTCTGTAGGACAATGTGTGTGACTGGCTCCTGAGTCACACACAGCTCTGGGAATTTCAAGTGCAGTATTTCTGCTGGAGCTACAGCCAGTGATGGCAGCAAGGCAACAGGAGGACAGCGTTGCTGGATAATCAAGTGTCTAACTATGAGAGCAAGCGAGCCGGTAGGGAATGCCAAAGGTGCCAGTTCTTCATTGCCTTGCTGTCTACCTGACTATCCAGCTATCCGTCAATGAAGAAATACTGCCATTTTCTGCTTGCAAATTACTCCCAGAGCCTCTGCTTGGAGGTAGGTGCTATGTGTGTTGAGGTTCTGGGAAGACTTGGATGTGCACTTTTAGTCTGACTAGGTGGGGTGGAATATATTTCTTTGGCCTTGGAACTGTAGGAAAAAAGCTGTAGCAATTTTGTTTAGCTCAAGAGGAGGAACAAAGAAGTCTATGCACCTAAGAGTTCTTAACAATGCTACGCATAAAATCCAGCTCAGGTGTCTTCTGTCACACATGCATAGAAAAGCAGCAGAGATAAGCATGCTGCTCTAACAACACAGTTTTGGGTATCACAATATTTTTATCAGAAGAAAAAGATCAGATTCTTCAACACCTGTAAATGCCTTAATAATGGCAAAATAATTGTAATGTGGTGATTAAAATGAGCTGGCAGTGAGACAATGAAGCCAACTAAATAGCTTGATAGCCTAGCTCAGTATTCATAGCTCTGTAAACTTCTGATCACCCTTCAGCTGGTGCCATTTCAGGCACAGAATGCACCAGTGTCACTAAGACTCTTTTCAGGTATTTTAACCAGAGGACTACATGTTCAAAACACTATCAGAGCACCAAAAAGACATTATCTAGCTTGTGAGAATCGCCCACTAACCCTTTTGAACAGGAAGTTCTGGTTAGTTTGTTTCCCTCTAGAATTAGGAGCTCTTAAATTAGGAGCTCTTAAATTAGGAGCTTAAATTAGGAGCTCTGTCACTCCTCTAGAATTAGGAGTGACAGACAACCTGACCTGGCCATGCAGTATAGGTAACAGTAAAGCCATCCCCAATTAATTGTTGGATGCTTAATACAGAATGCTATGTCACACATGTAGAAGGGAGGACTGATCAGCACTGCAAGTATGTGTGGAAGTGTTTTCAACCTAGAAATCAAAGCAACAGTGTGTTTTATCCAAAGGTATGTCTGTCCTGGTTCTAAGGTTCCATGCTTTGGTTTTTACTCTTAAAATGCCTTGTGCACTTACATTTAAATGTATGGCAAGTTACAAATATGCAAGCAGACAGGACAGAATATGGCTCTTCCAGCTCCTCATCCTTTCCTTTCAGCCACAAAAACATCTTTCTATTGTTAATTCCCTGCTCAGTTTTCTGATAGCTAGAATACGAGAGAGATTGTCGTGATGCCTGCAAGGCCCCTCTTCTCGTTCAAACAGCCAGATAACAAGAGTGGATCAGATAGGGACATAACAGTGTAACAGTGAATGTGAATGGGACACCCAAAACTGTCTCGGGGCATTTGTCCAACAGCGATAATGCTAAAGATGAAAACTACTATCAGATGGATCAAACAGTAATCAGGCAATTAAGAGAGACTTTGGAAAAGAAGGAGTCAGCCTGAAAAGCAGTATAAAAGCAGCAGAAACATTTGCAGCAGTGGGGAAAGCAGCCAAGTGCAGGAGTGCCAGTGCAGCCCTGGGACACCCCAAGAGCTGCTGGTGCTGGGGCAGACAGAGCAGCCTTGCTGCAGGGCACTGCTAGGCACCTGCACCCCATCACTGTGAAGGACTCAGGGGAAGGAACCCCCATTGGCACATGCCTATGGGACCTTGCAGGGGGCTTCCTCAGTGGCATGTGGGTCTGGGTTGCAGGGGTGACACAGGTGCAGGTACAGCTGGAGCACCCTGTCACACACAGCAGTGCTCAGGAGAGGGGACATGAGCTTGTGACCTACATACCCAATCATCCATTTAACTGGAGGGGGGCAGGCAGCATACATGGATGTCATTGTAACTTTTCAGCATTAGAGACAGGCATATAAAAATGTGCAAGTGGCTATTAGTGTTTTGCCAGCTTCTAGTATCGGTTTGTCTATTATATTGCTGACACTGATCCTGAATGCAGTTCATTGATTGCCAGTTCACTTCATGTCACTGAATATGACGGAACACTTAGATCCTGATTTGACAATGGAGATTTGAACATTTCTACAGTTCTAGAGCAGCTGATGATTACAAAACAAGTCCAGTAACGTATGCTTAAAAGAGCATTGTGAAATACTGGAAACATCAAAATTATTCTTGTAGCGAGGATGAGACCCATCCGTGTTAGTAGGTTTTCACAACTTTTATGTAGACATCTGCCTTCTGCCACATTCCCAAGCCCTCCAAACACCCTGTAGTTCCTCACTGCAATCATTCCATGTAAAGATGAACAAGGAACCTAAGCCACATTTTCATGGCTGGTCAGGTTGGTGAAAAATCTGTCAAGAACAGTTGCGATATAGCAGATCCCACCTCTCACCTGCAGCCTTATTTGCTATGTTTCAAGTGAAGCTGCACCCTAGGGTTCATTATTTCATGAGTGCAGTCATCTTGTGTGAAGCACGTATCATGCTACCAAAGGTTATCACACCAGCTTTGTACATTGCTTTAACATGTTGTGGTACTAAGCCACAGGTAACAAGTGAAAAGCAAAGCATTTCTTATTGGAATAACATTAAAAAGCAGATGCATAACAGTTAGTGATTCAATCAAACTGCCTGACTACAGAAAATTGCATATATGGAGGATTCAGCAGGAAGACTGATGATGTCTGCTTTTGGTGGCAGCTGCAACTTTGGCTGACCTCTGAGCAAATTTTAGCACTGGGTCTCAAATGGGACAACACTAGGAGGAACCTGCTGGCTGCTTTCAAGTTTGGGTCTGACCTTGGATGACTCCTGAGGAAACTTGCTTGTCCCCAGTGACCCTTAGTTTACAAGATGTCTTATGGAACTGCTTCTGCTTACAGAGCAATGTCCTTTGGCGACACTAAGTAGACCTGGTAAGGCTGGACCAAAACAGCGGTGATATCAGAATAACCCTGCTGCTTTCCCATGACACAGACCTTGACTTCAGAAAGCCCCTACATTTTCCCCTGGAAAAGCTTGCACCAAACCTATGAGCATCAACCTCAGATACTACATGAGAAAACTTTTTACCCATCTGGGGCTTGTCACCCACCTCCTGACCAGCTTCTACTGACTCTGCAGCAAGTCTCTGACCCATTCCAAAGCTAAAATAGAAACTGGATGTTGCCATGCCACTTAAGAGTGTACATTAATGTATTTTGAGAAAACATAATGGTAATTTTATAAGTTACATACTTCCTTCAGAAACAATAAGCACTCCCTACATCTAGCATGGTATAGTAACACTTCTGACAGCAATAAGGCAGATGCCTTTAAAATCAGTGTCCTTTTTTCAAGAGGAAGTTACATTGGAAATAATGAAGTAGAAAATCAATGTTTTTAAAGTGTACTTGAATATTCTGTTAAAAGTGGAAGAAGAAAGACCTTCAAGTACAGAAATACCACATCTCAAAAGTTTTTATGTCAGGGCTCATGAGAAGGCTGTGTATCCATGAAAACAGCTGGGCCAGGTACTACAAAATAGGCGATGTTTTAGATTTAAAACTTGAACAAACTAAAGTCTCCATTTTCAGTTTTAGTATGAAAACCTTTGGACTTGAGAAAAAAAACAGGAAAAATGAATATAAATTGTCTTTGCTGGCTTTCCTGAAGTCCCTTATCAAATGAATAAAAGTACTAGTATGTAAACAAACAGTAGGATACAGAAGTGTCCATCAAATATCACACTTCCTGACTAACCCTGTTCAGCCATACCTGACTGTGAAGGGAATGTAATTCCTTAGCACAGTCTGCTCGGTGATGGCAGGTACCTGGTCTGTTTTGCTATCCAAAATTCAAGAGTGCCTTTCATGGCAGCTGGAAGGTCCATGAGAGGACTTTATACTCTTCTGCCCGTTAGTAGATAAAGGTTAATGCAATCAAACAGAATATTTTAAAACATTTCCCAAACCTGCCTGTCCTAATAGGGTAGTACTGGGTCATATTCATAAGCCTTGGAGGAAAGGACAAGATTCCCTCTGCCTGAAACTCCTTTAAGATGTCTTGATTGCCAGCAACAAGAATGGCCATGGCAAACTGCAGGACCTATCTACAGCTTTTAAAAACAGCATGTTGCCACAGATTTTCATCAATACTTCTCAGAGTCTTCCCCAAGAAGAGAAGTAAAACTCAACAGAAGAAGTGAAACTGAGGAAGAAGTGGTTTATGTAACAGTCCTAACATGAAGTGCTGCTACAGTTTCTCCTGCCTTTTTCATTTGTAATGTGTATTGAAGAAAGCTTTCATTGAAGTTTTTTTTCCAGCATCTTTCAGACTTGAAAATTTCCCCACATATACACCTCCTATTTTAAAATATGGTATTGGGTTACGACCAATTTTGGTTTATTCTTATAAAGCTTAATATGACATGATATATGCTTGCTTCTGTACAACATTATTCCCAAAGTTAGGTTTGCCTGCCTACCTACACAAATGAAACAAATTGGTTTTCAGACAGGTGAGCCTGATCTGTTGTACAGCTAGTTTGTATCATCACACAAACATTAATACAAGCAGAAAAAGGAAAGTGGGAACACTCACCTGGGCCTGGGAAGAGAGGAGAGACCAGACCAGACCAGCTGTTTTCAACAGCTGTGTGAATTTAGATTTGACTTAGGTCAGCTGTGTAACTGCACCTGAACAATGCCATTGAGTCTTAGAAAGACGTCAGACAAAATACATCTAGCATAGTAACTTGGATTACAGAAACTAGCCTTAGCAAAGCTCTTACTGCTATGAGAAACTTGATTTTACAAAGCACATCTGAGAGATATAACAAATCACAGGACATTATCTGTTATTTATTGAAAGTGACATGTCTATCTTCACACTCCAGCTAAAATCTACACAGATTATTGTATGTTTGCTTTAACATCATTTATAGTCTTATTGAGACAGTATCCTCCTTCAGTGGCATTAGAATAAAACAACAGAGCTGGGTATACCTCAGTGGTGGATTCTCCTTGAGTTTTGTAATTTATTTATTTCTAACTGATGCTGCAGCAATATGGTGTGGACTCCATGCTCCTACCATTTTGCCAAGTCAAAACTACTCTGATGCTTATTATAGCAGAACCTGTCTTGCTGTGTTTGGAAAACAACTATGAAATCAATAAAAAACTTGGAGCTTACGTGACCACGGCTCCATCATAAATAAAACAGTATCATCTTTGGAATTTTTTATTATAAGTATTTCCAATCAATGCTAAGGATCTTTAAAGACACCAGATTTGGTTTTCCATTTTTTAAATTTGTGGCAGCTTAAGAGGAACTGACAGTGTGACTTCAACAGCAAGCAAGAGTTAATTATCTTTCCTGCCTAAATCCACAGTCTTTCTATCCAACCTGTACAAAGCTGAACTGCTGTTGTGTAAAACTTAGGGGCATCTGTCCAGATAGAGGAAGCCCAGTGCTCCCCGAGCTCCAAAGCAGCTATTGCCTGAAAGCTCTTTAGCCATGTATATTCTGCCTCCCATAAATCTTTTGTTGTAATTTTACCACTGTCATGTGGGCTTGAAGAGATACAATACTTTTCATTAAGAGATCAAATCACCCTTTCCATGTGTAAAAGGATCATGAAAAAAAAAAAGTCATGGGAGTCCTCAGGGTAAAATACTTCAATGCTCCAAAATTCTGGATCCTTAACTTCCATTTGAAAATTAACTTCCACGGAGTGGCGCTAGAATTGTAGGCTGCTTTCTGTCACTGTTATTAATGGGCCCCTACACTGCCATGTCCATCCATTTAGTGATCTGCAAAGTATTAACATGATAATGACAGCAGCCTGGGATAGCTCAGATACAAACAACTGGTGGGATGCCACTAGAATCAATACTAGAAGTTGTGTGAAATTAATTTATATTCACAGGTCAAGCTCAAATTTCCATGGACCCTAGCACTTCCTAAAGACAGTGTTCCTAAGAACAAGTTAAAACTGGTAACAGACTCCACAAACATGACAGTGAGAGTGCAAGCATACTTCACTGGTTTTAACATGGATGTGAAACTACAACCTTAAACCATCAACCAGAGATACTACGGAAAGTCCCACCTTTCCCCTGTTGCAGGAATGAATAGCTGGGGATAGGGTAGTGCAAGCTTTGTTTTTTCTAGAGCTGAATCTGGCTTTATGTTGCTTATATGTGCATAAAGTGTAACTTCAGCACTGATTTCTGCACCACCACCAAGCGTTCCTGCTTCTTGCAACCTCAACCAACCTTTCCCAATTGCTCTCTTTTACCCTGTGTATTAATTTTGCGGCAGTCTGATCTGGCTGGAAAACATTATTTTTATTACTGTGAAATTAGCCTTCTTCAAGATCAGTTTTTTGCAGTGGTGCAAACTTGCATTGCCTGAACGCATGCATGCTTTCAGTGCAACAGGGTAGCTAGGTAATGCCTTGTGTTTCCATGGCCTTTCTCCACCAGGCTGAGCAGCTGAATTCCACTATGTTTTGTTTCATCCCTTTCCCTTTTTGCCTATGTACTCCCTTATTTTAAAGCATGACATCAGTCACGACGATGATTCAGGATGCCATACTCAAAACATAAATAAATAAAACTGAAATGTGTTTTTGCTTGAGCTCAGAGCCTGAGCTCATTTTCTCTTCTCTGTGTTCCACACTCTAATTAATTTCTCTGCAGCTGTGCAGCATTAGGCTTCATAGCCAGATGTATTCTCTGTCAGGGGAAAAAAAATCTGCTTACACTGCAGCCTGTCACCACGTCTCTGATGCGTCCACAAAAGGCACCTGCAGAAATATTGTTAGTCTCTCCAGATTATATGCAATGGGATTCTTACTCTCTCCTCTGCCTGAAGAAAGCATGAAAAACTGAAGGGAAAAAAAAACCACCAACCAGACAAGGGTCAATATTGCTACAACAGGTAGAAATTTCACTCTGTCAATAACACCACAGCAGCAATTACAGAGACTCATCTATTACTTCCAAGAAAAAAGAAAGGATTTGTAAGTCATGCTTATATTTCTTTGCATAAAACAGTGATTTGCTTTTAAACGTAGAATGCTTAAAGCAGTTTCTGATGTGAAAATTGATGCAGCACTACCAAGTGTCTTATGCAAGGCTACATGACAATTCAGTGACAAAATAAAGATAAACCCTACTTGTCCACCCCTGAAGCCCACTTTTCCTACACCATTACTTATCTAATATCAATGCACTTTTCTTACCTTACCATAGAGCTTAGTGTCTACAACTAAATGAGAAGCAGTTTACATTCATTTACCTTCACTGTTCAAAGGTAAACTAAATGCACAAACCCTGTTTTTCTTATAAACTGCATAGATTTACACTTATACTAGAGATAAGTAGTGAAATTCCACTGAGTTTGATGCCTAATCTTTGAATTCAGCAAATTAAATATCAGCAACTTTTAAAACTAGAGTTTAATTCCGCTGTTCCTCCAAGCTCTTGTATAATCATTACATAAATTATGTGGTCATTTATTTTTATCGGAACTCTGCTTCTCAGAAGCTAAAACTACAATCCAATATACAGACATAGGTCATTTTAGATTCAGTGTTTGTTTTAAAAATTCTTAATGAATCTAAAAAGCAAATTTTAGCAGGCTGAAGACTACATTTTTCGATGTGAAGCTATTCAAATTGCCTAACGTTAAAAGGCATTTTGAGGAAGGTGGCTTTGTGGATGAACTGGGACGGTAAGGCTCAAAACACCGCGCTTCAGGTCTGTTGTGCCCTGTTAAGACTTTCTGTACGAGCCACTTCAAGCTGCTTAAGACACAACCCCTCAGGGTACGGCAGAGGTGAGGGAGCCTGCAGGACTGGGCGTGTGTCGTCACATTAGAGGGGTCTTTTTCCTTTTTAGGCTGTAAATAAACAAATGCCTCTTACGTGTGACTGTGGTGATTTTCATCCAGACTGGATTGCAGAAGTGATGGAATCTCGTTACCATACAGCTGTAAAACTAAAGGAAGCTCAAACAAGCGCACCTTCACTGTTTTGCATGCAGTATGTTTGGCTACTAACCTAATTCTGCCATTATTAACTTCTTATTTTAAGCTTAAAAGCCCCTCCAGAAAATGACGCACCCGGCACAACGCCGTTTCCCCGGCTACCTGCAGCCGGGGCTTCCTGGGCTTCCTTCACAAGCTGCACTTGGTTTTCCCGCCAGCCCGGGGACTGGGTTGGGGTTGTTCCCTCCCACGGAGGGCCCTGGCTTACACACACCACTCTTCCCCGGGCACACCGGCGCTGCTCTCTCCGCCGCGGCGGCGGAGGCAGCGGCCACAGCACCCAGGCGCTTCTGCGCAGGCTGCGCCGCCGGCCGCCGTTTCTCCTCCGCCGCCCGTGAGGTAACGCCGCCTCCCTGCCGCTGCCGCCGCCGCCCTCAGCCAACCCAGCCTTCCCCCGCCGCCCTGGCAAGGGCTTGGGCAGCCCGGCTCCCCGCCCGGCTCCCCGCCCGGCTCCCCGCCCGCCAGCGCCGCCCGCTCCCTCCCCGCGCCGGCGAGGGGCGGTGCTGCGCCTGCGCGGGAGCGCTGCTGAGGCCCGCCGCTGGGTGGGCAGGCGGGAAGGGGGCGGGCGCATGCGCGGGGCGGCGGCTGGTGCGGAGGTGAGGTGAGGCGAGGCGGGCGCGGGGCCGGGGCGGCGGGGGTGGGTGAGCTTTCCGTCCCGGGGGCTGTCGTCGTCGTCTCCGTCTCCTGTTTGCGGAGGGAAGGAGCTGCGCCTCCTCGCAGCTCGCCTCCCAACCGCCTCCCCGAGAGGTGGGTCCTTTCCGAAGTTCAGAGCAGAGCTGGAGGGTGTGAAAGGGGCCTGATCCAGGCTGAGAGCGCGGTGTTCCTGCCGGCGGGCGGCCATCGTGTGCCGCGGCTGCCTTGGTGGGCGGCGGCGGCTGGCTTTCCTGGAAGGGCTGTGGTGAGAGGGAGTCTCTCGTCAGCCCGTGAGCGTAAGGGAGCAGGGGTGGCTGGCGCGCTCTTTCGTGTTCCCTGAAAACTGTGAAGTCACATGTAGAGAGCCTCAAACGGCCTCGGCTTCCCCGCTGTCCTCCGGGCTGGTCACCGGCCGGCAGGGGACGGCCTAGTGTTCAGCCGGGCTTGAGAAGTAGCCGGAGAAGGGTGCTTTACCCTCCCGCTGTGAGGAAGTGCATCTGGACGATCTTACTAGGGACACTGACGAGAGAAAAAAAAAAAAAAAAAGTTCATATACGTGGAAAGGAACGGTGCCAGAGGCCTGGCGAGTTACAGCTGTGTCAGTGAGGTGGCTGTTACTGCTCCTTAGATACTCCAGGGGTGTCCCCTCTGGAGTGCTGCAGGCAGAGAGGAAAGGAAGGCTGAGTTCTGGTCGTGTGAGGTTTTGTCAAGATCAGTGGATTTTAGCTTTTAGAGTTTTCCATCCTGGGTTGAATTTCTTTGTAAAACTTTTTTATTTAATGCGTTCCTATGACTGTAGCATAACTTTTAGAGGAGGTGGAACTTCCTGTTATCTTCTGCAGCCCCATGAAAATGGGGAAGCTCTATCAAAATGGGTAAGTTGCTAGGGAAAATGTTTAAGGATTTGTGTGTACGCAGACACAAATGTCTATGTGTCTATGAAGAATTTTCCATCAATAGATTCTACCAAGTGCTAAACATTCATCTTGTATCGCAACACCCTGCATGTCACCGTGATGTAAAGGATATATATAATTTTTGTCAGTTTTCTTACACAAGTTGAATGTTGTGCAGGCTCATCATACTTGTGTAGTGAATAAAGGGTATTTGAGGTCTGACTGACTAAAGTTTGTAAAGCATACCACTTCATTATGTGGAAGGTATGCGTATACACTTCCTTCTTGAATGAAGTCTACAGTGAAATCTCAGGTGTAGAAGTCAGGTTGTCTCTTGAAGTCTTATTTGGAAACAAAAGAACATGAGATAATAATGAGTGCAGCTCTGATTTTGTTTTTTTCTATGAAACCTTTTTTTTTTTAGGTAGCATAAGCATTTCAGTTATACATGAGAGAGGAAGCAGGCATGTCAGCTCTTTGTCCACCACCATCTCCTGCAGTTGCTAAAACAGAGATCTCTTTGAATGGCGAGTCACCTCTACTAGCTGCCACTTTTGCTTACTGGGACAATATTCTTGGCCCCCGAGTGCGGCATATCTGGGCCCCAAAGACAGAACAGGTACTTCTCAGTGATGGTGAAATAACTTTTCTTGCTAACCACACCCTGAACGGAGAAATTCTTCGGAATGCAGAAAGCGGTGCAATAGATGTGAAGTTCTTCGTCTTGGCAGAAAAAAGGGTAATCATTGTGTCATTAATCTTTGATGGAAACTGGAATGGAGACAGAAGCACATATGGACTATCAATTATACTTCCACAAAGTGAACTTGGCTTCTACCTGCCACTTCACAGAGTGTGCGTGGATAGGTTAACACATATTATAAGGAAAGGAAGAATATGGATGCATAAGGTAGGTTTATTATTCATTACTAAAAACAGTTGTCCAGGTTATCTTGAGCAAAAGCAAGAATTAAGATTCTGTGACACCTGTTATGTAGCAATTCATACACAAAAGCTCAGAGGACATTGACCTCTCTAAAAGTATACAATTTTGAAGGTTAAAAGTTGTCAATATGTCAGAAAATTCAAGGCTGGGGTTTTTAGCCACATGATTTATCCTGGTAATATTGTATAACCTATACCAGGCTATCTCGCTGAAACAGGTATCCTGTACAGATCTTCATCTCTGTGAATTTGATATAAATTTTTGCTTTTAAGTGTGTTAATTAGTGTATTTAAACTAGGTAGAATTGTAAATTTACTGTGTTTCAAATCATTGTTTTCACTGTTGAGTTCCAGAAGAGGGAACTGATGCAATTAATGTTGTCATTGTTATTACAGTGTTATTTTTCAAAAAAAAAGGTATCAACAAACAGTTTGGGAGGTGTTAAATTGTGTAAAACTAGTGGGAGAACCACGAAAATACATCTCCTTTAGTCCAGATATTTCTAGTTTTGAAATTCAAAAAGGAAAACATGCTAGATTTTTCTGAAGAATTGCAACTCTTACCTTTGGATACATTATGGATAACTCCTTATGAAGTGAAAATTGTTATGTATTTTTGTTTAAAATAAATAACATTCTAACAAGAAAAATTAAAATCTCTGTTGTCTTCATGGAGTACAAGTTGTCTTAGAGCGGTAGATTGCATGTCAGCTGTAATGTGTATGGTGATGCATGTTTTGATAAAGTTTTTGTTCCTCTTCTGTTTTGAGACTTCTAGTCAACATACTTTAGACTTCCTTTTTGAGTGCTCTTATCTGAACTAATTAAGATTCCAGAAATAATAAGCTGATGCTAATTTTTCTGGTCGTGGTGTTTCCTTTTTGGTACACGAACAAACTCCGTTGATTTTTGCTGTATTGCCTGATGATGACTGGCAGTGTTTTCTGTCACATTGGCTCTTCATACTTCTGGGGTTTGTTTTTCAGGGGAAGGATAGGACATAAAGTTCCTTTCCAATATAGTAGAAACACAAATATGTCATTCCTGACCTAGTCTTCTGAAAGCCTGCTGGATGTTAGTGCTTTCGATGTAAGTGATGCTATCTCATGTTCTTGTTTACATTCCTTCTCTGTTGTTTAGTGTCCTTTGTAGTGACTTTTAATGAGTGGTCAAATAAGAATTGTCCATCTTCCTTAGCTATACTAGGTCTTCTCTCTTTTTGGACATTGATCCATATCAGTAAGTTTTCACAGTAGAAATAGCCTTCAAGTGGCATTGAGAATGACAAAAAAAAATGTTTTCTACTAGTTTCCTCAGAAATCAGTCATTAAGTTCTTCATTCTTTTTCAGATGTTCTTGAAGCAGATAGATCAGCTGGGTTAGCTGAGACAGTGATACATTCTGAAATAGACTTTTATTGTCTGTCTTTTATTTTTTTTTCTTTTTTCTGGAGGAAGATCAAAGGTTCCTGCATATATCTGCAGTTCTGCAGCCTTACCTAGAAGAGAGAAAACTGCTTTGAAAATGTAGATTAAACTTTAGGCATGAGCTGTAGAATGATAATATTGAATTAAAACAGGCTCATTTTGTAGTTTCCGTTCTGAGGCAGTTCAGCAGCTATGGCTACAACAGAACAAAAAATGTTGAAGTCATATCTGAAAGGAACTGTGTATCTGTTCTGGAATTTCTAATGGTTGTGGTTATCAGCTCTCATGAGTTCTGTGTAGAGCCAGACAACAGTTCCAGCTAGATTTTAGAAGAAGAAACGTCACCTCAAGGACTAGGAGAAACATGGAACAGTGTTCAGACTGGCAAAGACAGACAAGCAACTCCAAGCAAGTCATCTATATGGGATTAGAATCCCCTTTTATCTACTTCAATTTTATGTTACAGATGTTTGTCTAATAATTTTGAGCAGTTATATTTCTAAAAAGAAGTGGCCTACACCATTTGTTCAGCCTTATCTTCATGAAGACTGACTTCTTTTAAAGCAAAGGATCATCATTGTCAAGGATGTCTTACTTCACTGACACTGAACTCAAGGATGGAGTTGCCCCAAAGGAATCTGCCTCGTTCCAGTATTGTTTTTCACAGATGCTTCTTTTAAATGGTTAGACAAGTTTTATTACTGTTTTAGGGCAAGTTACTGTAGCTTGTTCCCTATTCATCTGCTGAAAAAAAGTCATGTAAACTCTTCCCACTTGAAGTTGATCAACTTTGAGTAGTTCAGTCATAGGAAACTAATGAGTAATCAATAAAAATGCAATAACCTGCCAGCATCCAGCAAAAGATACCATTAGTTCTCGCAGCATCTTCCATTTTTGGGGTATTATATTGATTGTTCCAGTGATTAATGCCAAATTCTCTTTGTGAATAATAACTTGATTCCGTTGTAAGTTGCAGTTTGAATCCAGTTTGCTACTCAGCTGCTGATGAGTCTGTTTTGATAACTTTGTCCAGTCTCTTGTACCTTGTCTTTTGTGTATTTTGAGGTTTCATGTCTCCTGTACTTGGTTAAAAAACCACGTTTTGAAGACTTGTCAGTGTCTCAAGATGTGGAAAAAAAGTCTTGTTTTTCCTACCCTCCCCAAACAAATAATTTTTCTCATTCTGAAGATCTCTTTTTTTCTCTTGCTGCATCAGGAACCATCAGTCTGTATCCATTTGAAAGTAAAAATTCATACCTAAAGTGGAATTCTGCACTGTAATCTGATCATTTGGCATTTTCTTGATCTGTAATGAAGAAACTTAATGTTTTGTCATTGTCATCACACCCTCCCTTTCTTGTTACTCCTGGCCAAGCATGTGAGAGGTTTGGTGGGGGGCAAAGCAGGGCATGTTGGTCTGTTTAAAATGACATCACTTCCCGCTAATGTCAACTCTGTAAAAGAAAAAAGACTTGAACATCGAAATTTGAATCTAAGAAGCGTGACTCCACAGGGAAGAAACTGTACCATTTGACTGTTGTGTACATACATATATAAACAAATACCAGAGCGTTTATATTTAACTGCTTCTCTTGCTCAGGAGAGGCAAGAACATTTCCAGAAGATTGTGTTGGAAGGCACGGAGAGAATGGAGGATCAGGTAAGGGCCATCTGGTTGATGCGTATGGCACGCCATCACAAAAGTACTTGACTGCATCTGGTGACTGTAGAAGTTGGTGCTGCTTCTTATTTTTGGGATCCAGGAAGATACTTTGGAGTGGCTGATGACCTGCCATGCACAGGAGGCAAAGTTTCTGAAGATAGGATGATGGAAGCTGTGAACAAATTGAAGGAAAATATATTTCATCACTTTATGGGTAAAACGGAAATCTATGAAGAATATTACCTTTCAGAAAAGGAAAGTCACTTGAACTTGAAGCTCTGTAAAGGTAGTAGCTTCCATAGATTCATGCTCGCCTCCTATCAAGGATGGTTTTTCACTAGGTCGTTACCTTTTCAAGTTACAGAGACATACGGAGTCTGTCATGTTGGAATGTGGTTGGAGACCTAACGGATAAGACTGTGCAAAGAATTTTATTTCTGAAACTGTAAATATGAAATTGTCGCTTCAGTTTCTTGTGATAGATAAATCAGATAAGTAATTTTGTGTGTTATTAACTAATATGCCTGTGTTCGGTTTCCTGTCATTGTTAAAACATCAGACTTGAATCTAAAATGCTTAACAGTAATTGCATGTAATATGTTATGATCAAATTATCTCACTCCAAATACTTGTCTAGGCCAATCAAACTGACTGTGAAAATTAGCGTTGGACCCTTGAAATACATTTTAGACATGATGTTGAGAAGCAATATGTATGTTTCCAGTTCATAATTATTGATGAGCAAAGCCCAAGAAGTCTATGCATCAATTTACACTCATACCACACTTCCAAGCAATAGGAAGTTAAAGATGTTTTGCATGTAATATTGCAAGTTCATGTTAGTAGTAACTTCTAATACTGCACAATGTGCTTTTTACTTCAAACATTTTATTTGTTGTGCAGGGCCAGAGCATCATTCCAATGCTGACGGGAGAAGTCATTCCTGTAATGGAACTCCTTTCATCTATGAAATCACACAGTGTTCCGGAAGAAATAGATGTAAGTCCTTGCGTTCTTTGCATTCTGAATAAAAAAGTGGCTTTGGCACTCTGGTTTGGTACTCCCTTTGGCAGACAAAACCCCACAGTTGTCATAAATTCTTGTACGCCCCAGTTGATTCACATCAAGTTCTCCTAAGAGGTGTCGGGAATGGTTTAACATAACTGTTGTAGTTCGGTAAATATAACAGTAGTAGCAGCGGTTTTTATGGTCAGCACTTAGCAAAATTGACTGTGTAGGATGATACCGTTTTTAAGAGTGGAGTGGAAAGGCTATTTGATGCATAGCAAAATGAATGGGGAGGTAAATGGTTTTAATGTTGATACTTGTTTCAGTGTGGCTTAGACTTCTTAAGGAGGAAGTAGAAGTGATCTCTCATGCCCTGATTTAAAGTATTTTGGACAAGGTTATAGAAAAAAGCCACTGAAAGGAATCTGACTTATGACTGGTGAAGAACGTTTAATAATCGAGTAACTGTCTCATTTTCAAAATGCTTTGGCTAAAGTCAGAAGGTCTTTTTAAGGTTGTGCTTTTTTGGACAGTCTTACAACTTAGCTTAAATAGTTCCCAAACAGTTCCCACCTATCATTAAAACCAAAAATCAATTAATTGGAAGGTGTTGCAGAAGGTTGTCTAACCTTCGTTTATATTTACTTGCATTTCAGATAAGTGACACGGTACTAAATGATGATGACATTGGGGATAGTTGCCATGAAGGCTTTCTTCTCAAGTAAGAATTTCAGTTTTGATTTATGCTGCAGTAAAACAGTTTAAACTTGTGTGTGTATATGTATGTATATATTTATCTTTATGTGCATGTGAACATGTATTAGATTAGTTTTCTTCATAGGAGATGGCAGGATGATATGTATGTGGCTTTTTGAAATTTTTGTCTACAAAATGTGGTAGAAGTTGCTGTCGTTTTAGAAGAATGGCTCTGAGCTGATAGCTGCATCTGTATAGACTGTGTTGTCACAGAGTCATTTGCTTGATAATAGAATTTCCATCAAATATAATTTTGCTTTGATAATTACGTTTAACTTTATGAGGATATAACTCAAGTCTTAATTTTTATGAAATGCCAAAAAAAAAAGGGTTCTGTTTACTGCCTAAACTATGAATAAGAGTCATTAATGGTATGGCATATAGAAAGGTTATTATTAAATTGTGTATTTCTCTTTTTTCCCCGTGTTTTTAATGTGTAAGTGGAAGTAGTGGCACTTGGGAGCATCTTGGTCTCTTCCTGTGGGAAAGCGTATTTCATAGATTTTAATTTATATTCCATTACCTTTCAGAACATCTCTGGTGTAACTGCATTCGTTTATGTAGTGCCTAGTGCCATCTATTTATACAGCGTCACATATGCTTTCAGTGCTACAGAAATTCATGTGTTAAATTAACTAATTCTTCACAATAATGTAGTATTTAGTTCCATAGAGAATTTGGGAAATAATGAAGTGACTGTTATGGAGTGTATTATTGTAAACAACTAGAGCCATTGATCCTACAATGATGAGCTATTTTTATAACACATGGAGATTTATTGGGCAGGTAGTAGCCTGCAGGGTGTCAGTTAATCTCTTGTGCTGCTGCTTCTCCCTGGAAATTTTGTCCGGAAAAGAATAACATGGCCATTCGTGTGAAGGGTCCAAATGTCTGCTTTTTAGCTTATCTGCAAAGCTTATTAGCTCATCTAGGTTCAGATTTCAAGTCTTAAATATAGTGTTGTATGGATTTATACATGTCATTGAATAAAAATTGGATTGAACTAAGTTAACTGCCATATTAACAATACCAACCTCTCAAATAAGTAGTTATGCTTTCTTAGTAACTTCTAAATGAAATTAAACATCTATTCCTGCCCCAAAGGAAGAACTCATAGCTATTCAGATGACCTTAAATTTAACTCTTAGAATATACTGGATAAGAGAAATAGTAGCAGGTCCACTATAAAGTCCACCTGTAGGATTTCAGAGTCTGAGTGGAGCTATTATAGTCCTTATCAATTAGAGGTGTTTATTAGAACTGGTTAATCACATACAATGCATCCTTCAGTAAGATAGTATAAATGTACTTTTGTATATTCACAGGTATTGGAGAAATTTTTTAATACTACCTAGACTTTCTAGGGTATCTAGACTTTTTGAAGCTGTGGGCCAGGTGCTGGTTTGAGAAAGTACAGGGGGAAAGGGAGGATGAGGATAAGAAACCTCAACAGAAGTTTCTTAAGGACAAGTTAAGAGTTGTCAAGGTTAGTCCAGCTGTATTTACTGCAGCCTCCAAGCTTAAGGGAGACTAAATCAGATCTGTGTGCTGCTGGCAACTCACAAGACAAGATCACTCAACTTCAAGCATGCCTGTGTGTATTTTGAGGGACTCAAGCTTGTGACATGCTCTTGCCCATGTAGTTAGCAAGAGTAGAAGAGTTTACCTCCCAGGTCTCCCAAAATGGGTTTCTGACCCACAGTTTCGGAAAATTGGGACAACCATGGAATAGGTCTTCTGTATAGATGCTTTTGAATCTTTTATTATTAGTATTTACTTTAGATGAGTTATTTTATACAGGTTCTGTAATACAGTTAGATAGTAGCAATAGACAGGTTTTGTTTGCTCTGTAACTGGTGTTTGGAGATATTGAGTGACAGTCTTTTTATTCATCAAAATGAAAATGTAGATACTATTGAACTTTTGGATTTCAGCAGTAACCTACACAGCTGTGTGAGGCCCTATGGGTATGGGCCTATATTTATACTAGAAGCACTTCATTTTTCTTATTAAGATGGTAATTGTTTTATTTGAAAAGTCTGTTTAAATGTATTAACCTATGTTTGTTTTTATTTGCAGTGCAATTAGTTCACACCTGCAGACCTGTGGTTGTTCTGTAGTTGTTGGAAGCAGCGCAGAAAAAGTTAATAAGGTAATGCACTTTCTAATAAACCAAACTTAAATGCTGACTATTAGGAGTGTTAGTGTGTTATTTGGAACAAGGTTTATCTATAAACGTACTTGAGGTTGAAGAAGGAAGGAATACTGTTGTCTGGTTATCTTACTTCATCTGATTCATCTAGCAGTTGATAATTCTGCCTGAAAATTGCCTTATCAGTTATATTCTGGCAACTATAAGAAAACCAATGTATTTAATTTAATTGATACTCTATATAAACAAGTAAATGCATCTGAGCTTTTTGTTAGCTACAATACACAAATTGAAGAGGTCTGAACTGGCTTGCTCAGTTCAGCTATGTCAGTGTGTATTTTCCATGTACTCTTAAGAAATTAGTATCTGCATAATTTTTCTTAACGCTGGGGAATAAATGTGCTTCTGCATCATGAACTGCTCATGTTTCATGGAACCTCAAAGCAGCTGAGCCTGTAGTCACACACACAAACATGTTGAAACGGGCAAGCTTACCAGGACTTCAAACCATTCCAGCAATTCCAGTATTTTTTTTCATCGTAGCTGTATTTGTGTTGACTTCATCCTCAGTCTGTTTAAAACTTAATTGGTAAGTAAGTGTATAGTTCAGCTGGTAGATCTTAAATTAGGTTTGACTCATTGTCCTGGTTTCAGCTGGGATAGAGTTGTCTTTCTAGTAGCTGGTATAGTGCTGTGGTTTTGAGTTAGGTATGGGAAGAATGTTGCTAACACACTGATGCTTTCAGTTGTTGCTAAGTAGCGTTTAGTCTAAAGTCAAGGATATTTCAGCTTCTGATGCCCAGCCAGCAAGAAGGCCAGAGGGGCACAAGAATTTGGGAGGGAACATAGCCAGGGCAGCTGACCCAAAGTGGCCAAAGGGGTATTCCATACCATGTGACATCATGCCCAGTATAGAAACTGGGGGAAGGGGGGAGGGGTGGGGATCACCGCTTGGGGACTAACTGGGCATCAGTCAGCGGGTGGTGAGCAATTGCATTGTGCATCATTTGTATATTCCAATCCTTTTATTATTACTATTGTCACTTTATTAGTGTTATCATTGTTAGTTTCTTCTTTTCTGTTCTATTAAACCATTCTTATCTCAACCTAGGAGTTTAACTCCTTTTCCCAATTTTCTCCCCCATCCCACTGGGGCGGGGGCGGGGAGGGGGGAAGTGAGCGGCTGTGTGGTGCTTAGTAGCTGGCTGGGGTTAAACCACGACACTCATCTTTCCAGAAGAACCAGAAAGAGGCAAAGTCCAGATCTAAACCCCTGAAAATGTGTCCTCTAACAACAAAACACTCAGTGTGTCATACTGGCTGGAGCACATCAGGGATGATGTTTAGGAGCTTTCAGGTCTAGAAAAAATAAGCAGCATTAGCTGTACCTCTTAACAGGGAAGAGTATATACATAATTATGGTCTATTTGGGAGGAAAAAAAGGTCACTATTGGAAGCTATCATTTCAGAACAAGAAAATAATTACATTTTTGTGGCAGACTTTTTTTTTCCCATGCTGTTAGTAACTCTCTTGTAAGGTGGTTATGAAATATTTAATTTGAACCAATATGAAACTATCACCTGCACTGCTTTTCCTCTAATGTTTTGGTGTAAATGGAGAGTTTCTTGATGCTTATTTTAAGCCTACCCGGTATGTGAGGGAAAAATCAAATGAGGATGTTTTCCTTATTCAGAATTGTCCAAGTACTTTTTTTGTATACAGCTTTTTGATTATACCAAAATGCTAGTTTCAGATAAACTGAAAGCAGCTCCTAGAAGAGATACACTTGTGTTTACTGTCCATTGAAATATTTCTTAAAGCATATTTCCTTTTAGCATACTGCAATGTATCAGCATTTTGTTTAGAGAGATTTCCCTTTGACTTGCATTTAGTTAGGGTGTTACTCCATCCCTTCTAATAAAAAAACTGAAGCTAATTTTCAGTTAGGTTATTCAGAGATAAATCATGAAGGAAATGTTGTTTTCTTTGAGAGTAGATGTATTTCACTAAATCAATTACCTCTCTACGTTCACGGCTGTTTCCTTTTAATAAACCTCTTTGATTCAGAATATCCCTGCAACTGGGAATGAAAAGAAAGGTTTCATAAAAGTGCAATCCTAGAGCCTTCAGGTATTAGGTACCACCACACTTAATGACTATACCAATACTGCTGTGAGGGTAAGGTTCTGTGTAGTTATGTAGCATTACAAGTTTTCAATTTACACTGGGGCCTCTGGGCCATACAATAACAATAGTCCCATATCCTGAGACCATGACAAAGGTCCTACAGTGGTACCTGTGGAGAAGAAGTATATTCAGAAAACCTCATTTTGTGATAGGGATTGGTTTTGTATATTGGGCTTTTCTGTCTGATTATGTTTTTAATTGTGATGTGCTAATTATTGAGCTCTGGTTTGTTTTGTAAGACTGAAACCTTCCTTTGAGGAAAAATCCATTTTAATTTTCAAAGTTGATACCCTTTTTGATATATATATATATGTATCTGTGTGTATTGCTTCAGCATGAAATAAAAATTAAGAGTGTCCTGCTGAGTATATTATTTGTAGACTATAAATATTATGTATTTTATAGTATGTAGGGCTTCTTGCTGCAGTGTAATATAATAGTCTTCTTTTTAAAAATTCAAGGCACCTTTAGTAAACCTGTGTTTTGAAATAAGCACTTTGTGATGCTTTATAAAAATTGGGGGGAGTGTGCATTGTTTCATGTGTATTGGCAGTGATGGTAAAGCACCTCTGATGAAATAGACAGTAAATGCTGATACTGAAAAATAATCACAAGCAACAGGGGAACCAGAGAGAAGAAAATTCTCAGTTCTTAGCTGAAATCAGCTAACCACAGTTAATAGGTATTGTTTCAGGGATGTAAGATTTGCACATGTTTAAGTTAGCATAATAGAGGAAATGTTAATGGCTTAAGTGGTTATAAAAAGCTTAAAGTTTATAGTTCATAAAATAATTAATTAAAAGGCTTTAAGGTCTAAATGGTTATGAGTATGTAAAATAATGTATTGATAAGCTAGACACTGTAGGAAAAAAAACAGTTTAGAAAAATGTGAGTCTCAAGATACATCCAGGGTAAATTTCATAAATTATACACAGGTTCTTATCAGCAGTGTGCTCTTTGTGTCACAGTGCAACTGTTCTGAAGTAATTGCTTTCTTTATGACATACTTTAGCTTTCCTTAAAGTAAAAAAACCACCTATTGCATCTTGCTGAAGTGGCACAAAGCATTAGTCAGAAACTAGGTTGTCATTGTTAGGTACTGCACAAACACATTGTGCAAGGATAGAGCCTTCTCAAACACCTTACAGACACAGATAGGACTCCACAGGTTAAGACTGAAAGATTAGCAGAATGCATGATTACTTGTAGCTGTAGTAGCACAGGAGTTTGACAATGGGTAATGAAGTACCTTTGTTGCTTTTAAGGGAGAGTTTGAGGAAATTACTGAGGAAATAAGCATGGATACTTATTTAGGAAATCGACTGTGCCTGAATGCATAAAGTAAGAGGCTTAAAAGGCTAGGAAAGTAATCACAGTAATTCATGTTTATGTAATAGGAAGAAGCAGCAGAAGGCAAAAGTGATTTGTTCTATGTAGTTGGCTAAAAAACAAACTTTGCCAAAAAGCGTTGGATTTTTTCTTTATTTGACAAGAAGTTGGAGTAATATGGCTTACAGCTTAATAATTGAAGTATGTCACTGTTCTGTGACCTTGGTAAAGTTTTGGCTTTTCTAATAAGCATGGTGAACTTTTTTGTTCATAATTTGAAATGCCTAATATATTCTAATCAGAAATTCCATTTGAAGATCAGTTCATTCCTTACATTTTCATGTTTTTCAAAACTTCTTTTTAATGCAGATTGTGAGAACGTTGTGTCTGTTTCTTACGCCGTCGGAGCGGAAGTGTTCCAGACTCTGTAGAAATGAGTCTTCTTTCAAATACGAGTCAGGACTTTTTGTTCAAGGCTTACTCAAAGTAAGTACGCTTAGGGTAGTTCTATTCTTCTGTAGTTTAAGAACATTCTTTGATGTGTGTATCCGTGTGCATATAATATGCACACGCATACACATACAGAGATGTTCAAAGAAATATGTGATCTTCCCTTGATTCCTTTCTGGCACTATCGCTTTCCTTGTAACTATTTGCATGTTAAAATTCCAAGCCAGTCTTTTCTCTAACACATCTACTTCTTGAGTATCATTCCTGTACTTTGAGGTACAATAATACTCTTTTGCCTACTTGGGGCTAGAATCCCAAAAGGCATTAACTTTTTGTGTTGTACCAAAACCAAAAAAAGAACAGTCCATCCATCCTACAGTTTCCAAGTCTTTTGAATAGAAAAATAATGCTTCTTGCTCTAGCAAGCAGTCTAAACTTACCAGATAAATAGAATACTGTAGTGTTAATGGGCTCATGAAGCAGATGATGCAATACTTTAATATACAGGTTACCTCAGTACCTGTTTTCACGATTATATTAAGGGAAACATCCAGTATGAGGGACTTTTTACTGGGCTACAACCACCAGTTCTCTCAAACAAAATGTGTCTAAACAAATGAGATTTAAAATTTAGGCATGATGCTTTAATACTGTTTTGTTCCAATATAGCTTTGTTGGTTTTTTTTTTTTAAAAGTAACTAGAAGAATATTTTTTTTCACTAAAACAGGATGCAACAGGAAGCTTTGTGTTGCCTTTCCGTCAAGTAATGTACGCCCCATATCCTACTACACATATAGACGTAGATGTCAATACAGTGAAGCAGATGCCCCCTTGTCATGAACACATCTATAACCAACGACGATATATGAGATCCGAGCTGACAGCATTTTGGAGAGCTAATTCAGATGAAGAAATGTCTCAAGATCATATTATCCACACAGATGAGAGTTTCACACCTGATTTGTACGTACTCCTCTGTCACATCTCTCAAAAGTTGCTTGATTTGGGACAAGCGAGTAAAGTAGTGCAAAGCGTACTTTCTAATAAAGTACATGAGGTTTTTTTGTTTTTAATAAGCTTCTTCAGCTCCAGTACTTGCATTTGTTTTGGAGGAATTTACCAGTTCCATCAGTAGTTTCATTGCATTAAATATTACTGAAACTCATTTTCAGTGATACATCTGACCATGTTATCTTAATTTTGTTGCCTGTTTTAAATAGGTGTATAACAGACCTAAGTGTATTTGACAGGGCCCAATGGCTTTCCTGGGTTTAGTTAATTACATCTGAAAGTTTTGCTTTAAAATTCTGGATTAGCTTTAAAAATAGCAGGATTATAATTCACTAAAATTTTGAATTCACTTTTAATTTCTGCCAGATTGTAAACACTAATGCTGCTGCTGTGCACAACTGCTGGACAGTTAGTGTCCATGGCATTACCTCACATGTTTGTTTGCTTTCTTTTCTATAGAAATGTCTTTCAAGATATCCTGCATCGAGATACATTAGTAAAAGCCTTCCTGGATCAGGTAATTGTTGCTTTTTCAGAAAGAACAAGAACTGAAGTTCAGTGCTTTGAGCCCTAGTAACAGATAATTTAACATGAATAGATAATTTGTTGGCTTGATAGCTCTTTTTCATACTAGTGCTGTGATTCTTCTCTGCATAACTAGAGCGAAAAATACTTGTGTTATTTGTAGTATAATACTGAAATTCCTTACGTATGAAAAACAATGCACATTTTCTATTGCTATGCAACAGTGTCTACAATTACGTATTGAGAAAGCTACCTGATGGAGATTAATTTCATATCATTTTAAAAAGGAAAATAATACTTTATCCAAACAGAATTGTAAAACAGCTTAATTTATTGCATCTGAGCAGCTAGAAAACTAAGAATGAATGTTGAGTATATCTACAAATATGCTGTTAATATTCCTGCTTTGCTATAATTAAGGATATGTATGTGTGTATGCAGTGTTTCTTTATATTCCACATTCTTAAAATGATACTTGAATTTCCATGTCTACTTAATTTTCTGGTATAATTTTTAATAGATCTTCCATCTGAAGCCTGGCTTGTCTCTAAGGAGTACTTTCCTTGCACAATTTCTACTAGTCCTTCACAGAAAAGCCTTAACTTTAATAAAATACGTAGAGGATGACACGTAAGTGAACAGATAATAGAAAGCAGGTGTTGAGAAACTTCCTCTGTTCTTTTTTACAACACCTTTTTTATTTTCTTACAGGCAAAAAGGAAAAAAAACCTTTTAAGTCTCTTCGTAGCTTAAAGGTAGATCTTGACTTAGCAGCAGAGGGCGATCTTAACATAATAATGGCTTTGGCTGAGAAGATTAAACCAGGTCTACATTCCTTTATCTTTGGGAAGCCGTTCTACACTAGTGTACAAGAACGTGATGTGCTCATGACGTTTTAAAGTTCTCCACCGCTGACGTGTAGTAGTGCAGTCTTGCATGGTACAAAAAGAAATCTGCCTGTGTGACCACCACGCTTGTGACAATCATTGACTTGATTGAGGATGGAGCATTAGGAGCACAGTGACACTACAGTCTGTCCGAAGCAGGAGGGGATCTTGTTAGAGGCAATATCAGCTTAACTAGACAAGTATGATTTTAATGAATCCCTCTCTTCTGTGTGCTTTAACAATAAATGTTACCAGAGGTTCCCTTGCCATATAGGCCTAGTAGATAAATTTGAAAAAGTTTTGGTGTATGATAAAGGGAAGCATTTTCGTTTTCTTTCCGGAGACACTTCCTTAAGGTGCATGTCAGTTTTTCCCAGTTCTGCTGTGTCAGTATATTTAGTGTTTCCACAGAAAACAATACATATGTCCTCTCTAATCATGGAGTAGTCATGGAGGTTGCAGAATAGGGGCCCTCCAGGCGTTTCAAAGAGGTTTTAAAAGTGTTTGTTCTTATATATGTGGTACAAATCTGAAATGTGTCTTCCCTCATCTGCCTTTTTAACACTACTGTCTCCTCTGTTTAGAGCATTAAAAGTGTTTGGGATTTTTAATATACTACAAATTGCTATTCTTGTGTGCAAACTGTTGACTATGAGCAGCTTAAATAGCAGCACTCTGCTTGTGGGAACTGGGTCATTATTTAAGCAGCTTTCTGCATGCAAGTGCCAACCAGGATACTCTGTCACAGATTGTTGGGCCATCTCGCAGGGAAGTGTTCAATGATCCAGCATAATTGAGCTCTTTCAAAACACAAAGCAGAAAACTTGTGTCATTCAGCAGCAGTTGTCAGTCTTTCTGCCTGTAAACTGCTGCTGGTTTTTCCATTGTCAGTTAGAATAAGGTTCAGATTAAAGTATTAGACCTTCCCAAAGAACACAATGGTGATAGCCAAAATAAAAGATAAAACAGTAATTTTTTTTTTGCATTGCCATTAATATATTTAGTAATCCTTAATTCAGAGATAAGCACAGCTATGAACTAATGTGATTAGCATTTTCCTAAGTGAATTCTAGTGAATAATCTTGCCAATCTTCTTAGTTCATCTTAGCACATCTCCAACTTTGCTTTGCTTGAAAATAAAAACACGTTTTCTATTTGTATGCCTCAACCTTTCCTTCTCAGTAGCATGTAGAGCAGTGTGGTGTCAGGTTAATCCACACCCATTTTTTTGAGTTCTGACGCATGGTTGGTGTGTGTTAAATTTAAATCAGTGGTACATCTGTACTGCATGTTGTTGTATTTCTTTTCTTTTTGGACAAACACAGGAATATATTTGTATTGTGTTAGCATAACCTCATAACTCAATATTCATTGTGAAAGAGCTGCACTTGTGATTAAAGAAGCCACGGTTGCTTTATTGCTAAAATTGTCCTTGGCAAACAGGTTTCTGTTTTCAAGATAGCTGTTTTAGTATCTCTTTCATGCAGCGAGGCATTGGAAGTTAACAGAAGTTAGATTCACAACTTCTCCTGAGATGTGCAATACTCGGATTTTAAAAGGAATACTGTCCTTTTTTATTTAGATGTCCAGAATTCCCTTACATTTCCTGAAAGACAAAGATTCACAATTAAATATTTAGTGCTTCTGAAAGATGTGGAATTGAGCCCCACTGCACACCATTTTTGTGAATGAACATCATCAGCATTACCTGGTTGAATATGTAATTACATTTTGTGGAGCTGTTTTTTTGCTGCACGTGCATGTAGGACTCTTGCATTGAGCTCAGTGCTTCGCGAAAAGAACTTTTCAGAATTATGCTGACATAAGTTACTTGTGCTGAGATTCTTTTGTCTTCCTACCATTATTGATCCATTAGAAAAGAGCCTGATTGTGCTAAGTTTTTACTCTCATGTCTGAGATTGTGGAAAAAAATGTAAAGATTGCTGAAACTTATAATGTAGAAGTTGTGTTGAAGGCTAAAGAAGAGCTTTAAATGTGTTGCTGAAATTAATCACTTCACATTGATAGCCATTGGAAACAGCATTGACACTACTAACAGTAAAGCTCTGTTTACTAAAGATCCTGTCACTTTTTTAAATTACTAAATGCTGGAAACTCTCAGTTGCTACTTTTGTTGCACAACTGTCACAAGTGCACTGTCAGAAGTGCAGAATGTATGGTGAAGTAAATTATTAAATGCATCTACATGTTGTGTTGTAAATCTTGCTCAGGAAGAAAGTGTTCTAATAAAATCCATGCACAATTTTTTACTTTAATTGCTGCTGATTTTTTTCATAGAAATTTCTGTTCTGTGTCTGATAGAATCATTATCTTTTATCCTTTGAAATAAAGAAGAAACCTTTTTCCATATAGACTGCCATTGTTAGAAAGTCATCTGTTACTTAGTTCTTCCATCTCTGTTAAGGACTTAACTCATTTCAGTCTGAGACTGGTGTGACTTGCTATGCCTCTGATGTGCTCAAATAAGAATTTAGCCTCTGCTTTAAAAAAGTTTTAATCCTGTATGCGAGAATTTAGCAATGTTTTAAGGAGTTCACTTATATCTAGCAGTCAGTGAATACCTTTCTTCAGGATTTTAGTTCCTTACAGTTAAAAGAATATAGGGCAAGTTTATTTCTTCCAGTTGGATTTGAAAGGGGAGTAGTGTTTTAGAGCATTTTTAGTAGCACATTTTCCCTGATCTTGATTTCTGGTCTTTGCATACCTATAAAGGTAGCACAGAAAGACATCCACTAGAATGTCTTATCTGTGAGGACTGCAGAGGATATTTCCAGTCTATGTATCAGTATGTCGTAATGTCAGTTTCATTCCAGAGCGAAACGGGTATTTTGGTAATGTTATTGCTGAGCCAATTGCTGTTATACCAATACAGAGTGCCAGGACTTCTACACTCCATCCTCTACTGAGAAAAGGCATTAGAAAGATTTCTTTTCCTATTCTCAGATCTGTGAAGACAAAGGAAAGTGGTCCAAAATGCAAGGGCAATCTCACACAGGCATGTTGCTCACCTCTATTGTCTAATCAGAACCTACAAAGAATATACTTTGTTCTCTCTTCAAGAGTAGAGAGGCATAAACCATGTACATTAGTATGCAGAGGAATTTTTTTGCACATGAACAGAACATGGTTGTGTCGTTTACCTCTGTCCTGGCATAGAGCTAACGTAGAGCTCTGTTACACCTCCTACTTGGGCAAAACACCAAGGAAACTCCATGGCACCGTGGCCTTATTTACAAGGTTGTTCATGTGATACTTTGGTTAAAGGAAGTAATTATCTCGCTTCTCAAAGGCATGCTGTTCATATGCATGTCCAGAGGATTCAAACACAGAAGACTTTAATTAAAGTTAAGAAGTATTTAAAAAGGATACAATCCTGACAATGATCATCAAGTAACTCTGACTTCGGTTCTAACTAAAATAATAGAGCTACCCTGCAAGACTATTAACCTTCAGTTAGCACAGGGGAGCTTTTCAAAGCAAAAGATCAATGGAAAGAGAAATTTCTGCTTAAACAGCATGGCATGGCAACTGGTAATTCTGCCCTTTTTTTACATGTTTGTATCTGTATTGTCATGTTGGTGGGTGAGGACCCTGGCAACTGGAAAAGGGCCAAAAGACAATCTGGGGAACTGCATGTTGACCAGTTTTACTCAGGTACCTGGGAAAATCATGGCATGTGTCCTCTTGGAGCACATGTCTTGTCACATGAGGGAGAAGAAGGTGATGGGGAGCTGTCAGCACAGCTTGACCAAGAGTGAATGGTGCTTCACCCACCTCATCGCTTTCTGTGATAAAATGAGTGGATTTGTGGACAAGTGGAAAACTGGATATCATTTAGGTTGACTTCAGCAAGGCTTCCAGCACTCTCCCACAATGTCCTTGTGTCCAGGCTGGATGTTGGGGTCTGGGTGGGTGCCCCAGCAGGGGAGTAAATGCCTGGTTGGGCGGCTGGTTGGGCAGAGATGGTGGTCGCTGGAGAGAATCTTCTGGTAGGCTTGTGCCCCATGGGGTCCCACAAGGTCTGCCCTGGGGCTTGTCCTGTTCAACATCTCTATCCATGTCCTGGGGAGGTGACCAAGTGCACCGTCAGGTTTGCGGGTGACGCCAAATTGGGGGGCACCAGCCGACATGCACAAGGGCAGGGCGGCTGTCCAGGGGGACAGGACCGGTGGGAGGAAAGGACAGGGCCCCCACGCGCTCGGGGCGGGAGCACTGCGCAGCCCTGCCCCGGGCAGGCCGAGCCCTGGCAGCCATGCCGGTGGGGCCTGGGGCAGCTCGTCCTGGTGGGCAGCGAGCCGACAGGGCCGGAGAGGCTGGAGATAAGGGAAAGCTTTTCCCCCCACGAGGACAGCTGGGGAGTGGGGCCAGGCCCAGGGAGGTGGTGCCATCTCCCTCCTTGGAGGGTTTCCAGCCCCTACGGGATGGAGCCCTGAGCCCTGGTCTGACCCCGTGGCTGAGCCTGCTCTGGGCAGGGGTCAGACTGGGGACCTACCAAGGTCCCTGCCAGCCCGAACTGTCCTGCAGTGCTACATCCTGGCAGGCAGGCTGCAGTCACTGTTGCTTTGAACCAGAGAACAGCTGAGGTGGGCAGTGACCTCTGGAGGGCAGTGGGTCCAATCCCCTGCTCGGACCAGGCCAACTTCGATCGCGGTTGCTCGTGGCATCATCTGGCCAGTTCTGAGTATCTCCAATGGCACAGATAAAAGCAGGGGCTGAATAAACTCCACTGTGAGAGCACATGTGTTCAAAAGCTGAAAGGTGGCCCTGGATTCACCAGTGAAACTGTGGGTGCACTAATATATGAATCCCAGAGAGAAAAGTTAGGTATCCGGAATATGGTATCTATAGGGTCTAGCACACATGTTACAATCAATGGCAGCATATCCTTCACTTGAAACATGATGGCTAATCGGACCTCCTTGTAGAAACATCTATCTGCAGCAAGGAAGCAAAGACTTTTAAGAGGGAGGAATGTAGACATATAAGCAAGGGTAATTAGGTAAAATCACTTAAGATATTTTTGGCTGAGTGTCAAAGTAAAAGCTTGATGCTGTGAAGCAGTGGTATCTCAAAGGCAAACATCTGAACCTTCATCCCTAACCTGTATCTAACAATACGCCAAAATGTTTGAAAATGTACAACAGCCAAAAGCTAATTTGTGAAACTTAAAGTGCAATGCCAGCTTCTCTTCCATTTAGAAAATTGTCTCATTACAGTACAACAGTGTCTTTTCCAGCTTCAGTTAAATATGACTAACAGTTGCCAGACTTTCAGTTTTCAGTGGAAGCAGCAACATAAGAAATTACAGGTCAGGGAATACTGAAATTTAGTACTGCAGCCTATACAAACAGTAATTCAGTATTTCTGCCAAAATGTTGAGTAGTGTAGCTGACTGATGAAACTGCAGTTACAGCCTTCTGCGCTCATCCATAGGGATGCAAAGCAGTTTGTCCTTGATGAGATTTCTGTCTGTCTCAGGCTGCCTATTCACTAGAGATTGATCCTGCATCACTTCATCTCCTGCTGGTGTTCCCTGCCCTGTCTCTGTGACAGCAGTATTTGGAAATAATTTCTGATAACCTAGATTCTGGAGGAAGGACCTTCTGGCATTAGGGTTTTTTTTCAGTAGCCAAGGGCAGCTGCACAGACAAACCACACAGAGTACAAAGGTCCTGGACAAAAGTAATGACTAATT
Source organism: Aquila chrysaetos chrysaetos (assembly GCF_900496995.4). Classification (NCBI taxonomy): domain Eukaryota; kingdom Metazoa; phylum Chordata; class Aves; order Accipitriformes; family Accipitridae; genus Aquila; species Aquila chrysaetos. The sequence continues at coordinate 13,822,476 of NC_044030.1, read as the reverse complement.
AACTTCATACCAGTTTTTGGCAGAGAATTGGGCACTGGCAGGCTGAGGAACATTTTGGGTTCATTCTGCTTTTAGCATTGTTACTGCCAAGGTCTGATGCTTCCTGTCAGGTTGGAGACTCGAGAGGTAGCTGATGCAAGCTGATTAACATGTTTGTTGATTAATAATCACACTAGAAAGAAAGGGGTAGGACAGCAAAATTCTCAGTAATCTAGGCAATCAGATATACGAGCTTGCAGTTAAATAACAATGTAGAGTATTAGGCTTGACTATGAAGCTCTTACAGGTGTGAAGTCCAGTGAAATACATAAACATGTCATCTCAATCAAATTACAAATCAGTTAGTGTGGAGGTGCAAACCAATTTCCTCCCACACCAGATCTGATGGACAGAGACCCGATGGAGGGTTGCCCAAGGAGGTCCCTCCGGCATCCCAGTGGGCTTGGGCATGCAGGCCAGCATCACTACTGTCTGCAGACATTTGTGCTCCTGCTGCTGGAGGATCCGCCTTTTTTCTCTGCCTGATTTCATACCTTACTCCCCTGTTTTTCTTATTTTAAGCTGACTTTTTTGCCATCCTTGCATCTTCCTTCCCCCACCAAGCTCCTCTCAGCACCCCACACCTGATAGCTTTTCCCCATTGGTCCTAGTTTTGCTACATCTGCACCCAAATTTGGTATTTCTGATACTGTCGCTTTAGGCAACATTGGGCATATGTGGCTTTACCAATAGTAAAGCTCGGTGTGAATGGCTTTGCACCCCAAAGTTCCCCTACCATTGTTCACTTTCAGCCTAGTTGAACTTACTCAGTTTCAACACGTAATTACTTTACTTTAGCCTCCATTCCCCTGCCTGGCTCCTATTAAGCAGGAACAGGTTCTCACCATACGCCCTTGACTGTTGACATACCAGGGCAGCAGAGTAACTTGTTTTTCACACTTCTGCTGTGGGCCGTCGCAGGTCCGCCGTAGGACCTGGACTGCTGTGGGGCCGTGTGCCCCACCAGCCCTCCGGTATGCCAAGGCCAAAGGGTTTGTAAGCTCCAGAATGTGCAGGAAGCTGACTGCATGAAGCCATGAGGCACCTTTCAGTGCCAGGACCTCCAGGATGGGGAAACAGAGAGGCACTAACAAGGCCCCTTATAGGGTACAGGAGCATGGGGTAGCAGCACAGCACCTCACAAAACAAGCATGGGTTTGGGGAGCCACGATGCTGGCATGTCTTGACTGCAGTGCACTGATGGTTGTTTGATTTCCTGTGACTCCATAAAATAAGTTTGCTCTTTGATGCCAGCTGGTAGTTGCCATAGTGGCTCTGTAAAATGTGAATTGTACTTTAGACCCTTTCACTGTCTCTCAAGTTCTCCACAAAAAGGCAGCTATATTTCTGACTTTTTTAGGATAATTGTAGCCCACATGACTGTACCATCTGGCTGAGCTGTATTTACAGCTATCTGTATTTCAGGCAAACTTTTCACAGAGGTATAAAACATATACAAATAAAATGTAAACTATGAAGATGTGACAAAAATATAATAAAGCATTCCAGTCACCTTTCTGATAATGCATTTAAGAAAAAAAAAAAAAGTTAAAAAAAATCATAGCTAATAGACTCCATTAACTTTCAGAATGTCTCTTTTCAAATTAATCACCCAGTTTTCATTCCCATCTTCACATATTTCAGTAGATTTCTTTGTCCATTTGTGAATAAACCTACCACTCTGTCACATATGAAAATCAATGTCTGTTTGTTTGACTGCTCTTACGGATTTGGTGACAACATGATGTCTTTAATTAGTTCCAGAGAAGTGCCAGCCTGTACATGTGCTTATTACAGAAAAAAGTAGCCAGATCTATAGGACTAGATTTACACATTCGTGTCAGAGTATATTTAGTCTTTTGATTATGGAGTTTTGTTAATCCAGAGTACGTACACATAAAAAATTTTGCAGTGCTTGAGGGGATGGTTGTGTTGGTGGAGGCTGCATTAAATGTTCCAGCACCATATGTGGCTTTTTTACGCTTTCTCTGCTGGTAATTTTATTTGAGAGTGCAAATTCACAAACTGAATACCAGAGGTGCCTTTCATTTTGCTAAAAACTTTAATGTTTTAGTCCCCTTGTTTTTGTCAATTTCTGATGTTTAGTAATGACATGTATTACAAAACCAATGCATTGGGATAGATGCCAAAAGGTATGTGTGTTAGATTAAGAACAACCCTTCTACAAAGAATGACATTTGGAAGTTGCAGCAATTTTGAGGGAAGCCTTGAGCAGCCAAGAGCTACCAGAGTGATGCTGAAGCTACGGGCTGCAATCAGAGAGAAGCCTGATAGCAACAGTTTTGAAGCAGAGTTTCAGCCCTGTTTCTGAAAGCTGCAGGCCAGTCCCTGTCTGTGCGAGGAGGCAGCTGTTCCTGGTAATCTCAGCTGTTTGCTGAGCTTCCCATACCTGCCTTTGGTTCCAGGCAAGACTATGAAATGAGCTTACAAAAAAAAAAAAAAGGATGCTGGACTCTGGCACAGAGGAAGACAGGTTACGTTATTTTGCAGGAGACTGAAGAAAGAATCCAAGAGGCAACAGTTTGGTGCTTTGAGCCCCAGCCCAAACGTGGCTTACCCGAGGAAAAGGAGGAGGATGGAAACCCAGATCGCCTCCCAACAGCCCTTGTTATTCAAATTCTGCCTTTTGGCTCTACAGCTCAGTGAGGGACGGAGAGGTTTTCCTATGGAGGGGGAATCTCCCCATGGCTTTGCCACAGTTTAAATGCGGAAGAATTAAGTATTTTTCACTTGAGGCCATTTTTCTGAACTCCAAAGAGCCTGACTGTGCAGAGACTGAAAATATTTTTGCTTTTAAACCCAAACAGGGCTACTTCTTTCCTGAAACACAAGCCAGTGTTATTCTGCTGTGCAGTGAAAGATTGATTCTTCAGGCTGTGAAGAAGAGGCTTTTAGATAACTTGGGTGCCAGGGGTCACAAAGCCATCCTCTGCCCCAGTCAGTGCACAGAGACCTCCTGTCTATCTGCAGGCAGCTGCTGAAAACCGCTTTGCTGCAGTCGGTGGAGCCTGTGACCAAACCAATTGAGGAGCAGCTGGTGCTGGTGGGATTTCAAATGCTCTCTGTTTGCAGAGAGAATTCATAGAATATTTTGAGGAAGAAGCTGGGAAGAACAGCACAATGACACAGCAGAAGCAAACTGTGTGGTTATGGCTGTGCTGAAAGGGCAGCATTTACTCCAGTGCAAACAAAGCATTTGGGTGGAAGGAGGAGGACTTGGTTAGGCATGAAATTATTCCCAAGTGGGAAGGTGGAAAAAAAAGATCCATCCATGGAGGTCAGGGAAACTGAGCCAAAGCCCTCTAGGAGGGGAGGACTAAGAAGGAAAGGATGCTGGGGAGGGCAGGGCAGCGAGACCACCAGTGGTGTGCTGGGGAGCCCAGCGGTCAAGAGGTGCAAAGGGAGGCTAAGAATGTCAAAGCTGTGTGTGACAACCACAGCACTGAGATGCAAACCAGTAGATGCATTCAGAGGGCACAGAACAGCCTTAGTGGGTGTGTGGTTACTCTAAGGCATGCCTGTTGTTTTGTTACATCGTTGTTAGCACTTAGTGAAATGCTGTGGGAGTGGTTTCATTAGTGCTGAGGACCTGAAGTCCACACTGTTCGTGTCTCAGCAGTTTCACTTCAGACGAACTTTAGTTCCATCCCATACCCTGACTCCTCACTATCTGCCAGAGTGCCTCTTCCCATTCAGTTTAACAGGATGCAATCCATTTTATGCAGTCCATTAGGTGAGCCAAACTACAGTGAGGAAAGGTGGATGGTCAGGTGAATGATTGTAGGAGAGCATTCCTGGTGTGAACAGAAACACTGCTGCAGATGTACCCTCTGACCAGGCAGCTGATCACAAGTAATACGTACAAGTGTGCAAATGAAACTAAAAGCGAAGAAGGATAACAGAAAGGAGAAAATGAGAAAATAAAAAGGGGGAAAGGAAAGGGTTAATTATCCAGGAAGCTCTGAAAGGAGGAGAAAGGAATACCAACGGGCCTTTATGTGCAAAGGTAGCATGGTATGAGGTAGAAATTAGTCTGTTTCAAGATCTGTGCCTCTGGTTAGAAAAATGGTCTGGTTTTATCATAAATACACTTGAATTTTCAGCATTAAAAAAAAATCTGAATGGTGAAAACCAAGTAGATATTAGAATGATCGTATTTATGTGCCTCTAGTTTTTTTCCCCACATCTGGTTTGGATTACTATACTTTTCTTTCTAGTGGTAGAAGATTGTTGAAATGCATTTAACTGATTCCTTCCTCCCTTATTCTCCCTCCCAGCCAATCACTGAATGCAGGCAACATTTTTATTTCTAGCAGAAAATTAATGCAGCATGCATAAAAAAAATCAGGCAGAAACATGCCTCAGCAAATTTTTTTGTATATGCTTTATTATGAGAATATCTTTTAAAACTATTGTAATATATCTAAATGCTTGTGAAGACATACAGCTTGATCAGAGGCTATTGAAGTGGACTGAAAAACATCTATTGATATCACCCATGGGATGAAGTTGGGGAAAAAACTAGTATGTTTCAGTTTTTCACAATTTGTTTGAAATGGTCTACAGAAAGGAACTGATTACTATGTTCATTGCTGTAGGTTCCTGCGTTTCCAGTGCAGCCTGATTTAATTCCACTTCCACTTAGTTTTACAGGGTTCCTCTCCAAGGGCTTTTTGTGCTGCAGCATCTCCAGTTTTTAGAAGTTTGGCTTCTCATTAGAAAAATCCTGCAGTACAGAGAAGCAAGGCATCTTGGAACCATCTCACACTTGGTTGTGGGCAGAAATTGTGGAATGCTGACTATTCTGCATGTCAAATCTTGCCAATGGCTGGAGAAAAATAAAGCCATTATTAAAAACAGCATTGTTATTTTTTTTCCAGCAAAAGCAAGACCCATCTGGTTATTACACTGTTTGAGACCATGTCTATAAGTTTAAGCAGTGCAGACTTTGCTGACTTAAGGACAGACTTCAGAACCAGAATATTTTTAGTGTTTCATGTTTGAAATCTTTTTGGCTCGGGTCACAGGTGAGGCTGTAGATAAGGGTAAGAAGGAGAACCAATGGCAAGATCTATGTGTTTCCATGATTCCTGAGGCAGGAGAGAGCTAAACGCCTTCCACCAAGGCTGGAAGGATGTTGCTTACATTATGGCAGCATCTCAGGGTTTCAGCTTGGTGTTTTGCGCATATCTGAAAAAACAGCTCTGGTGACTGTACAGTGATCTGGATAGTGTGGGGTTTAGACAGCTTTTTGATGCTCTGGGTATTTAGCCTTGCTTTTTTCTTGTTAAAAGATTGCTCTGATGAGTACAAATGACTCTACAGGCAGGCAGCTGCAGAGATAAAAGGTGAAGAGGTTTATACCTCATTAATCAGTGTTAAGTGATTGTGGTGAGCCACTTGACGCCAGCTAAAGATGGTCCAGAACAGGAATTATTCAAAGTCTGCTAATACTGGTTTACTTTAATAAGTGATTTCTCTGAAGGAGACATTTCTTTTGCTGTTAAGTTTTCTTAACTGCTCCTAGTCGTGTTCTGGGTTAAAGGGTGGCAGGAAAAGCTTTTGGAAGTAGAAAATTTTATTTAACAAAACAGCTGGGTTTTGTCCCAAGTGCAGACATGTCCCAAAGTCAGTTTGAGCCAAGTCATGGCTTGTCAGTAAGAAAGCTAGGCTTTGCTCTAGAAGGCATATCTATAGCACAGTATTTCATAGCCTTGATGATGCAAACATGTCATTAATAATCAGCTAATAACAGGATTACTCATTTGGACACCCAAAACCAGCAATGAAACTCTGTGATGTTCCCATAATGCTGATCTTTATTCAGTTAGTGGGGGCAAAAAAGACCAGCCTAAGTACTTCCTTGTCCTTCTCCCTTGCAGTTAAGCCCCTCTGTTAAGCACAGAGCCTTGCTGGCTGCGTAGCAAAAGTGCTCACACAGTCACTCTTGAATCTCTGATGTGAGGTGACATGTATATTTCTGATGTCCAGCTTCTCTGCTCCCTTTTCTGGCCATAGTGGTTTTCAGGAGGAAGGGAAGGGGAAAAGGAAGCAGAATTGGAAGTAGAAGGTAAAGGAGAATGTAAACAAGGTTCTTACTAGTTACCTTCCTGGAAATCTGCCATATAACTAGTTTTCATTAAGGCACTTAGAAACAGTGAGATGAGACCTGTAAATCATTGTAACAGTTTTTGTAAACCAATTACTAGCCAAAAAAAAAAAAAAAAAAAAAAACAAACACAAAACCCAAAAACCAGCATGTGAACAAAAAGAAAACAAATACAATAGAATTCTGATTTTTTCTGAGTGATTCAGTTGCCTGTATATGCAACTAAACAAAACTAGAAAAACAATTATTTTTAAAAGCTGTTCCAGTTGAGGTTACTTTGTTTGCCCTTCATTGTCTATAGAGCAAGTACTGAACTGTGAAAGTTGTAACGGAAGTAACTTCTCTTAAGCTTTTTACTCTTTCATTTCAAAGCTTGCAAGGACATTTTTGACACTCTGTGTTATCTGCTTTTTACAATGAGTGTTATGGCCTGTAGAATTGGCAGTCTCACTTGCTGAAGAGCCAAACTCAAAAACCAAAATTTCTCTGTTCTTTAATGTCAGGCATTCTGAATCCTTGCATGTTTCTGCATGCAGTTTGCTGTTTGTTCCCTTGGACCCCATTCAGATACAGCAATCACAGAACTAGTTGGACTGGAGCAGTCCTGATGGAACCATCTCCCACTTCAAGTAATTCATCAAAGTTATTTAGTGAAAATAAAATCAGAAACATCCCAGAATGACATACACCTGGAAAAATATACCAAGAAAACTTTGTGTGTCATGAAATATAAGAGTGAATATTTTCAGATTAGGATTCAGCTTTTCCTTTGGTTCCTTCTTCTCTGTAGGAGGTGGAGTTGGGATTTCACAGTCTGGATCCTGGTTTGTAAATGGACATCACTTTCAGGGTGTTTCAGATACATCTTTTGTCTCTTTATTTTGGAGGTACCTGTAAAGAATGTTTTGTCATGAGCTAGCTCACCTGAAGATCTTCATTAGGCAATTAAGACTTCACTGAATTCATGGTTTGGTTGGATTTAAAAGACACATCTCTTTGGAGCAGATTCAGAGAGGCTCAGGGGACCATGCATGAAGCTGAAGATCATGATGGAACTTGGTGTGCAAAAACAGTGGCCCCATACTGACTTCCTAGAAACTAAAACTGTGAGATTGTAATCCATGATGACAGGAACAGGAGCATCCTTCATCAGTGTAGTAAAAAATGGCAATACAAATACATGTGATTAAAACTGCATATGAAATTTATACATAAGGAGACTTTGGGGCTGACACTGATGTTTTTTCTCTTCAGTTTCAAATCTTTTTTTTACAGTATGAAGTCTTTGACTCAGAGGCCACTGGGGGTTTCCAGTACCGGAAAGGATGTCTTCTTTGTGTCATGTGCCTATGGATGGAAGGAATTCAAACATTACCACATTGTCTACCTTACTGTGCGTGTACTGCACTGTCAGCAAGGACAGAGTAGTATGGATGGAGCTTTCTCAGTTAAGGTGCAAAAAGGCACTGGGCACTGCAATATGAGTTTTGTTCTTCAGTTTCCTTTTATATTCAGTGTGATTTGAAGTCCTTCCCATTAGAGTGACGTAAAAGGTTGTTTGGCCATCTTGATATGGATAACCCGTGATTAGTTTATGTAGTCTGGGAATGCATTTACATAAACATCGGTAATGTCACCCTGAAACCAAATTAAAGTGTCTGGACAGGGTTTCACACTCAGGTCTGTAGAATCCCACTGGCGTTACACCAAGAAAATTTCTGCATGCAGGCAGGGCCCACTTATACACTTTTTATTTCATTTATTCAAACCCATCTGCTTTTCCTTAGAGAATTATATTTCCTAGGCAAATTGTACCACTGCCGATAATCCACAGGGATGTCTAGACTAGCTCTGTATTTTGAAATGCATTCCCTACTCCCTTCCATTAGTACTTTTCACCAGCTGGAATGCATAGTCTTATCTTGTGATGGATTAGCCCACATTTCCATATCTCAGGGAGATGTAGAGGTGTGCTGCTACCTGCTCTTTAATGAATAAGTACATCATATTTTACCTATGGTCATGAAATTGGTGCTCTGAGAGATGGGATTATTATTAAAGCTAGTAACTTAATTAAAAAAAGGAAGTCATGTGCTTTAAGATGAGATATTAGACTATGAATACTGCCTCTATTATCAAGTGAGTCCTTGATGTTGTTTAAAGGAGACAGTCACCTTGGAAAATGTAAGCCTTGTGGTTTAAAGAGGTGTTTTGGAGCTGTGTTTACCCAATTCCTTTTGTTTATAAAGGAGGATCTTGTATACATTTAAAGGCAGTACTGGGCCATTGCCTTTCCTTCACCTGCTGTGGCAGGAATAACTTTGCAAAACTTGTAGGACCCAGGTGATAATGCTGTATGTGCAATGAAGAGTTATTGTGTACTTCTGGATGTTCTTATAGATCCACTCAGTGAAACAGAGCGCAGACAGAAAAATATTACTCTCTCCTGCTAGCCAGTGTATGGAAGGTTAGCCAACACATCCCTGCAGAAAGCTGAAATGCACTGAGGCTGCAGCCTTTAGGCTGGAAGAGAGAATCAGGTGACAGGTGAAGAATGATCTTTAATACTTTTTGCTCCCACTGCAGTATGCATGGGTCTGAGCCCTTCTTGGGGGCATCAGCCCACTCATCTTGGTACCCACCGTTCAAAGAAGTGCATCTCTTTCACTGAGCTGGCACTTTGTCCATGCTTTGGCCTGTAAGGCAACCTTCCTTTTATGGAAGACAGTAGTGTTATCTTTAGATAAGGGAGTGAATTAAGGGTAGAGTAACTCATTTTTTTTAAAGGGAAACACATGGCAGTGTGTTCTGTAGCCTGTCTTGTTGTGATAGTTTAAATTTGAATTCAGACTATCTAGTGTTCTGGATTTGTTGAGTCCTCAGAGAATAACTTCCAAGAGTATATTTTATTTAGGTATGTTTTACAAGACATAAACACCAGCAATGTCTTTCCAAGGATTCAATAGTCTTCCTAGTTTATAATGATATTCAAAATAACAGAATTTCATTATCTAGATATTCTACCAGCTGATGCTACTGCACTCAGCACCTAAACTAATTATATGCTGCAAAGAGCTTCTTCTAACCTTCCCTCTCCCAGTTGTCAGACTGGAAAATAAGATTTAATAACACATCTGGGAGTTCAATCTGGGGAGAAACAGACCTGAATAACCAACTGCCCTTGCCACCCATTTCTCTTTTATATCAAGGCTTCTCAAAGTTGAATGCCTCTTCTGCTGATAAAATAACCCAGATCCAAAACAATTAGAGCCTTGAAAGCTTTGAATTTTCCCTGGAGACTTCCAGGCAGCCAGCGCAGCTGTCTGAGTAGCACTGTAATGCTCTCCTGTTGTAAAGTCCCACTTAATAAGTGGGCTGCCAGGTTCCAAATTAGCTTTGGCATCCCAATGGTGTCATTAAATAGAAGGAGAGATTAGGGCTAGACAGGGAATAGGCCAGCCTGAATCTGAAACAACATTAATCCACAGCTTTTCCAGTTGCATATACATCCTTCTGAAAAGTGCTGAGGTGCTATATCAACACTCAACAGGTAAGATTAAGTGCCAAGAAAAATATTTATCGTTGTATGTATGGGGCTTTTTTAAAGTGTATGTTCATACCTAAACTGTTCTGATGTGTCATTTATAACATGAGGTATCCAAGAAATACCATGAACTTTTCGTACCTCATATATGTTGTCAAGTGCTTAGTGACAAAGCATGGCAGACATTCACAGTGGGTCTCCCTTCAAAATGTGGTTGAAATAGAGAGTAGTGAAGTTCTGCACAATTTCCATTTTTTTTTCTTTCTTTCCTAAGGTTTTTTTCCCCCCTAATGGCAGGCCAAGCTAATACAGCATGGACTTACTGGGTTTTGCATGAAACATAATTCAGAGTGTGTTCAAAAAGGAGTGTAACTTCTCTGTTAAATACTGGGATCACTGGGAACTTGGGCAAAGAGGGCAGTTTGCAGGACTTTGCATATAGTCCTTTGATTACCTGCTCTAAGAATAGGTGGAGGAGTGATCGTGGTAGCTTTAAGCAGGAACTTAGAAGTTCCATGGGGAACCTCTAAGAGTGGAGGGAAATAGATCAGGAGAAAACTTGGAGATGGATCTTGTAGCTGCCATGCTTAGGGGAGTATTTTAAGTAGCTCTTGTACACCAGGAAGGAGTCAGGGCGGATTCTGATTACAAGGGATGCTCCTCTTCCCTCTTTCCATAGCATTGTAGCTATATCTTTCATCTCTGTGTGCCCTATGGTAAATAGAACATTTCTCTTTCTCATTTCCTACTGTAGAAAATGCTGGTGGGTAGGCTGGGCCTAGGTGGGAATATAAGCTTGTCTGATGGTTGATGTTACCTGGAGATCTCCTTGCTTCGTCTCCTGAAAAGGTTGTTGTGCATTGCATCCTCTCACAAAACACTGCCAGCAAGGGCTGAAAGAGAGGGCTCCACTTTGCAGGGCTTGCGTCATTAGTTCAGCTGATGTCCTCAGGTTAAACAGCATCCAGCCTGTCCTGTCAGGTGCTCTAAGGCTGTAATGGTTTTCACCTGCTGGAGAGATCACAGTTCTATCCTTCAGCTACATGCGATCATTGGGGAAAGCTGGTTTTGGCCATGCCTTTTCTGTAATGTGACTTGAGTGGTTGAAAACAAAATCCTCCATCAAATAGCTCTTAATGGAGCCAGAAACTGAACCACTGTGTGCTTTGTGGACCTGACAGAGTGCCTTCAAGTTACATTAATGTTATAACAATCCCAGGAGGAGATATAATTTTGCCACTAGTTCCAGGAAAGCATTCTTTCTGCTGTTTATAGGGAAGAGGAAGCAAGTATTTAAAAAAAAAATAAAAGGAGGGGACTTCAGTTTTGTTAAAATGCAGTAAGATTATAGCACTTTCTGATCCACACATTTTTGCCAAATAAATCCTAAAGAGATGCTGCAATTATAAAAGAGGAATTAAGTTCAGAGAGCAGCTTGAGTACAACCATTGTCCTGAGAGAAGCCTTGAGCAGCATCTGAGTTGAGACGAAACAGTAATTGGATTTTGCTGTTTACTTTTTGCTGGGTAGGAATGGCAAACAATACTCTCATCTCAAAGGGACAAAGGGCACTGAGTTCCACTCTTGGTCACCTTCCTATAAATGTATAAGCTCTTCATTGGTAGGAGTGGAAGATTTTCTTGGTTTATGCTGCTAAGATTGAGCAAAACTTGTTTCCATGTACTTCAAGATAAAATCTCGAAGGCATTACCTAATGCTAGCAGAGGGGTTATATTTTGCATTGGAGAGTTCTAGAAAAGTTTTCTTAATGCAGAAGCAAGTCTAATAATTTGGTCACATGCTGCCTTTTCCCTCTAGGTACTGTGTTTCCTCCTTAATTTTAGCATCACTTACACTGCTTAGCAAACACTAAAGAGATTGGGTTACCATAGAAATACACAACTCCCTGCGTCTCCCCATCAGCTGTCAGCCACAGAAACCTGTGAGAGTATCCCACAGGTGAGCAGAAACAGGCAGGCAGCAGAGGCAAACAGAAGATCCATGCAGGTCTCTTGACCTCAGCAGTGTTTTTCTTTCACTCCTGAAAGTACTAGTAAATTTAGTCCGCTAGCATTCAGCTGCTCTCCAAATGAAACAGGACTCCTGCGAGACAATGCCATGGGTTTTGACAACTGTTAACTGCATCTGAGCACCCTACCCACAGGGTATCGCCAGTGTCAGACCTCAGTTAAATATGCTTATTTTCTTTTCCCCCCTCACTAAATTTTCAGCCCAGACACCATGCTCTTGAGGCAGTTATGACAGAGCTGGAGTAAAAGCAGGCAACCGATGGCACGTATGCACCAAAACATGCTCAGGCCTCTGGCACCACAATGAGGCCACCAAATGTTCTTGCTGATGCCATTCAGCTGCTGGAAATAAATTGTTCTATGGGCAGCTATAATTATCAGGACAATCATCAGAGGGAATAGCTGTCTTTCTGAATCACTGAACCAGAAAATAGGCTTTTGACAGGATCATCATAATCTCTGGCCAACATCAACAAAAAAGGATTCCAGCCCTAATGAAGCTGTCGTGGGGCCATCCAATGGGTTTATTCAGAGTTCCTGTACCTTGCCTTCTCGTGCCCTGCCTCTCAGCAGGTCTGGGAGCAGTGAGCTCTGGTTGCAAGTAGTAGCCATTACACAGGGGCTGGTTGTGGATGCTCTGTGAGCCACCCTAAGAATGGCAAAGCTAGTCCTACAGTGCTTTTTATATCACTATATCCACTGCTGCCGCTTGCCACCATACTACATATGCTGGACCATCTCCAAATTGCAGAAAACCACCGTAAGTTAAAAAAAAATAAATATTGAAAATAAGTCAATATATGAAAAAGCTGATTCTATGTCTGCTCGTGATAACAAGGACACTGTTTGAAATGCCCCCCTGCCATACCATATTCTTTTACCAGGTATATCAGTGGGAGGTTTTCAGGGTGTGATGCTTTGGAATAACTGCAAAAATCAGGCCTGATGGCACAGTTCCTAAATATAACAGAGAGAAGATTTACTGCTGTAATATTTTTGCTAATGCCAACAAATTCAATGTATGTTCACCATATTTAAAAAAAACAACAGTAACATGTGAGTTTAGGGACTTTAGAGTAGAGTATTTAGACTTTCTATTAAGAATATTTACAGCATCTAGAAGCATATTAGATGTATTGCCATATCAAAAAAAAAAAAAAGAAATTCTATATCTCATTTTTTATGGGAAAGCGTCGTGGTTTAACCCCAGCCAGCCACTAAGCACCACACAGCTGCTCACTCACCGCCCCCCCCCCCCCCCCCCCAGTGGGATGGGGGAGAAAATCGGGAAAAGAAGCAAAACCCGTGGGTTGAGATAAGAACGGTTTAATAGAACAGAAAAGAAGAAACTAATAATGATAATGATAACACTAATAAAATGACAACAATAATAATAAAAGGATTGGAATGTACAAATGATGCACAGTGCAATTGCTCACCACCTGCCAATCGACACCCAGTTAGTCCCTGAGCGGCGATCCCCACCCCCACTCCCCCCAGTTTATATACTAGACGGGACGTCACATGGTATGGAATACCCTGTTGGCCAGTTTGGGTCAGGTGCCCCGGCTGTGTCCTGTGCCAACTTCTTGTGCCCCTCCAGCTTTCTCGCTGGCTGGGGATGAGAAGCTGAAAAATCCTTGACTTTAGTCTAAACACTACTTAGCAACAACTGAAAACATCAGTGTGTTATCAACATTCTTCGCATACTGAACTCAAAACACAGCACTGTACCAGCTACTAGGAAGACAGTTAACTCTGTCCCAGGTGAATCCAGGACAGAAAGAGTCTCTTTCCATTTGTAATCCCAGGTGCACATGTGTGTAGTGGGGAGGGTAAATTGCCTATCTGTCCCACACAAGAGGGGGGTGGAGACCACACTTTTGGGTCTGAGTTGTTCTGGCCATGTAAAGCAGGTGGCTAGGGAGTAGAAATAAAGCTAGGAATGAATGCATGGAAGAGATGCATTTGTTTGCAGCAGCAGGTGCAAGCCATATTAGTGGTGGTACCCGCTCCTGAGAGAGCAGTTCTGGCCTCACTGCACTTCAGCCTCTCCCTCAGCAACACCAGCATCAGCTTGCCTTCAGCGCAGGTGCAGACATCTCAGCAGTGCAGCCACAGCTGTTTGCAGTTCAACCTACTGCCTGCTGTGGCCTTGCCTAGGTTGGTGAATACTCTTTGTATGCTGCCAGAACTAGTGAGAAGCAACTATGCTAGATCCATGCCATACATAGAAGTTTCAAGGGGATAGTATGGTGTGAAAGAGGATTATGGTGTTCAGTTTGTCTTTATGGCAGCAGGCCCTCACTGTGCAGTAATTTGGGAGTAAGTCAGAACTTAATGCTTGGTACTGTGTGGAGTACAGTTATGCTGTGAACAATGAAGAGCTGTTAAAATCATGAGCTAGTAAGGATGGATACTGACATGAATTACTCTACAGTCTACCAATTGAAAGGAGTGCAGGGAGATATAATCCTATAAGAAAGTATATTTAATTTTGCATGAATTGTGGCTTTAACCTATTCAGAATTTCATTGATTGATTCTCTCTATGTGTTGATTTTTTTGTTTGTCTGTTTTCAATTTTTTGCTATATCATTTTTCTATAGATGGCACAGGGGAGCCAAGTGTTATGGAGGCTCACACAATCAAATCCAGCAGCTGTTAAAACTCAGATTTATTCTTCAGTAAAAAAGTTAGAACTCTGATAATATTTGTGAACCACAGGTTCAATGACGTAAGGGGAATTAGTGCTACACAGCCAACTTAAGAATTCTTAAGATTTAAAATGATGACCCAAAATGCGCATATCACTCACCTAAAAGCTGAGGGCTCTCTCCCTTGAGGAGTTACCACGGGTGGCATCCCAACCCAAGGGGAGAGTCCCTACGGCAGACCTGCTGCTCCAAGGAGGACTGACTCAAAACATCCTCCAGCAGGGCCCCATTTATACCCTTGTCAAAACTGACCTGTGGTCATTTTAATCCCCGTTGGCCAAAAGGTCACTTCAGTGTACCTAGCATATCTCGATTGGTCAGTTCAATTTTCAACCTGCGGCCTCTAGGGTTTGGGTTTTTTTTCCTCTCCTCCCTGCCTGGAGAAGTTTCGTTTCCTGGGGCAGTGGGGGGTGTACCTGCCACACCAAGTCATGATGGTGATTAAAAAAAGAGGAAGACTCTTTTAAAGCTGACCGTAGAGGAAGATCTCCTCTACAAATATGAAAGGTACATAGTGTTCTCTTCCTTCTTTCAAGATATGCTGTTGCATAAACAAATCCAAGTCAGTGAGCCCAAATGGTAAAAAAGGTAGGCGTATTCTGTTACAGTGCTTTGCTGTATTCTGTCTTCCTTCCTTCCTCACATCACAAGGCACCCTTTTTACCCCTGGGAAAAAAGAATATTTAAAAAAAAAAACAAAACAGAGTTTTTTAATTTAACTTGTAGCAGAACTTTCAAACACAAGCAGGTTGGTTACATGTCACTGGCTATATTCTCAGAGGGTGTAGCATGGCATAGTCCTGTGGTTTCAGTAAAGCTTTGTAATTTATAGTCAGTAGTAAGGCCAGTCCTAATATACACAGAATTGGGTGCTGGTAAACACAGAGACATACTTACTTCAAAAACAGATTGAGTTGTTTAAGTTACATTTCCAAGGTTTTTTTAGTCACATTACTTTGAAGCTTCACATGCCTACAGCCCCTGACATAAGAGGCTGCTATAACCTATTTCAGTGCAAAATCAGCTGGTCTGAACGGCATTTGATGGTGGTTGAGCTAAACAAAGATGTTTTATTTTTTAGTAAAGCGGACTCAGTTTTGGAGGTGTTAATCATCATCAAATGGGAGGCAATAAGCTGCTGCAGACAATAACTTCTTAAATACCCCAGCTGATTTTGCCAAGCAGTATTTAGCAACAGCCTGCTTTGGCTTCATTTAAGCTGATTCAGGGCCTTGACATAAAACTAAATCAGTAAGTTTGATGCAGAATGGAGTAAAAATTATCTCTAAGTTTAAATTGGGTTTAACAATGCCACAGCAATTTCTTGTAGACTCAAATCAAAACCATAAGCTGGCCACCTGAAAAAGGAAAGAGGATGAGGCAGGCTCTAATTTTATCCTGCTTTCCCAAGAAAACTGAGTTTATGGTAGTATCTTGGTTACATATATGTTTCTATTCTTCCCACTGTCCCCAGATCAATTTTGATTTTGCTAGCCAGTTTTGTAAAATTGATTAAGGTATACAAATCTCAAAGACCGTATGTTCCAGCAACTCCTGTGCAAATTTATGTCAGGGTAGACAAATAGATGTACACAAACTTTGTGACCTACCAAGGAGGCAACATGAATTCAGTCATATCAGGCACAAAACCCCACAACAAAACAAAAAATAGACAGAAAAAAGCCATAGGAAAATAACCCTTGTAAGCTCCACTTGCAAGATCCTGGTTCTTTCAGAGCATCCAAGCACATCTAGCACCAACCAGGGCAACATCACAACAGGTTGTTCCTGCTAGTTTAAATTGTTTGTACCACTGTGATCTGCCCCATCTGTGTCCTTCTCCATTCCAGATGCCCAACAGTGGAAGACATTCAGCAGTCCTCAACCATTTGATGCTGAATTAAACTGCATTTCAGTTCATTCGTACTGACAACAATTAATCTGAAGACCTGCTTCCCCCCCCCCCGCCCTAGCCTTGAGCTGCGTATTTTATGTGGTAGGAAGAGGAAAGACCCTTGACTTCAGCATCTTTGCTGTAGGTGCTTAGAATAATAGGGCATACATGACTGAATCGATTCCTGGTTAAATTCTCCTGAAGTAAATTGCCTGATTGGGTTCACAGTCCTGGCCTCTGACTTCTCTCCCAGCAGCAAAGGAGCAGCTTCCATCAAGTGTGCTGATGAACGTGGTCATGGTAATGATCCAAGTGTACAACATGACTACAGAGAAGGGAGGTGCAGGCATCTTCCTGTTCCGAAAGTCAGCTCTCCTTGATGTGCTTTTAAGCACTTACTTTGTCCCTTTCACCTCTCGCTCTTGCTGGAGTACACTACCACCACTAGCAATCTGTGATGGTAAGAAAAGAAGAAAGAGGACATGGGTTGGAGTTCAGGAAAGGAATCGTGTCTGCAGTTTGTCCTTTCTGGGCTCTAGTTTGTCAGCAAAAATAAATTCTTCCTAGGCAAAGTGGGCAGGTTCTTGATAAGCTTTAATGATTATGGATTAAGAAAAGACAATGCTGTCCTCAAAGACACCGTCCTTGTTTGAGTATATATAACAAAATGGATCTTGTCAACCACACCTACTGCATTTTTAAAACATCCTTCTGTGTAGTGTGTAGAGGGATGCAAACTTAAACTTTTGGGGATACTGGGACAATGGGAAGACTATAGCTTGTGTAGGTCGTTCAGTTGTTTTTAATAGGGAACTTGCCTGAAAATTGGTTTACTGTGTTGCTGGGTTTTGATCTGGCATTGTCCCAATATCATGTTTAAGTGTGTCCAAATACTTTAGGAAATTTTGAGTGTGGCATTTTCTCTTTTTTACCTGCTCCTTCTTAGAGGTCTGATCCCACAAACTCTCTGTACACATATTTTACTATCTTCAATTTCCTACATAGGGATATGGGATACAGTAATGACAATGTCAGACCAGGCTGCACCTCAGGAAAAAGGACTGACCCACTGCCTGAAAGCAGGGAACTGGTAATGAGATAAAAAGCAGTTCCACCAGTGACTTAAACCTGCTCATTCTGTGTTCAGAAAGATTATTTCCACTGCTATTTGTTCAGATAGCTCTGTGAGAAACACCTAATGGCTGCCACACTAAAACTAAACAGTTGTTTCAAAAAGAGTCACTTCTCAGGCTGTTCTTGCTGTGTTTGTGAAGGTACAAGGGTTGCTTCCACTATCTTTATTTGCACATGTTTGGTAAGAACAGTTAATCAGTCACAATACGGAATTTCCTCCAAGCAACTCAGTCTGTCCCCCTTCCCCACCCTGGTCACAAACTGCTTAGTTACCCATTCGCCTTTTTCTTCTCTGGTTTGGCAGCCAATAGTTCCTAAGCCAAACTCTCACCTAAAAGGCCACAGATTCAGCCTCTCCCTAAGGCCAGGTGAGCTTCTGCTTTGCCTCTGCCACATGGGAGCTCCTGCCCCACTCCATCTCCCATTTGAAAAGAGACAGAAGTTGGGCCCTTCTGCGGCAGTACGGTTGGGGTCCATAGTGGTGAAAAAGAGGCCACCTTCCTTTGCCTTTCACAGTGGAAAGGACAGAACGCCAGCCATTAACAACTTTTGTTGATTTGTTGTAATCTTCTGCAAACCTGTGAAGTGGGCAGCCCCCTCCCCCATGCCTTCTGAGATATGATTCCTCCAGACTGACCAGTCCCCAGGGACATTTTTTGATGCTTGCCATGCTGTTCTTGTTCTCAGAAGAATGCTATCAGTTTTGCATAGTTCTTTGTCTTGCATCTTCATTAGGCTGTGTAGTTCCTCGTGAGTTTCTGCTGCTTGAAAAGAGGGGGATTTGGTTTTTGTTCACTCAGTGAAAACAGAATTTCCCCAACTCATTGCTGTTGGGTTTGAAATTTTTCCACTTAAGAGTCTGGCACACAGCCATTTTATGTTGAGTTAGGTGGCACTGAAACAGGTCTCTGCTGTTACTGTCTCTCTTCCCATCCCCCTTTATTTATTTATTTATTGCCCAGTGGAAAAGACAGGTCGGATCATAAGTTGTAAGACCCTGAAGTCTTTGTTGGCTTGAAAAAGAGCTTTTTGTCCAAGCTGTGTGTGTACATATATACACACACACACACACACACACAGCTAGGAGAATGCGTTTCGTTGCTTTTTTTTTCCTAGCAAGACAATCCGATCAATGTAACTGCAAAGGTGGATTTAGTTATACGAACGGTTGTGTATCAGCCTACTCCCATAAACACCATGGATCAGATAAAACCAAAAATCCCTTTAGCTGATAAAACAGCAACACAAATATGATTATTTATCTTATCCTCCAACCCTGAGGGAGGGACCGTGGTCTTTGGTCTCTGCTGATGTGGTAAAACGACACCGCTGTGGAGGGCAAACGCCTCCAGAGCACTGTGTCTACGAGGAGCCCAGCGAAAAAAGGTCGCGCGGGTTGAGATTCGCCAGCTGCTTGTTACAGGCTCCACGACAGGTCAAAGTCCCGCATTTGTTGCCTAAACTGATGCAAGTTCTCCAGCAAGCTCTGCTTACTGCGGTGTAGGATTAGGCCTCTTCCCGGTAGCCGTGGGGAAGGGGGCCGCCCATCAGACGGGGCCGCAGGGCAGGGGGCTGCCGCGGCGCGGGCTGCGAAGCCTCGGGGCGCCCTGGGAGCTGAGGGGAGCCGCGGCCGGAGCGGCTGCGGGCCCGCGCCGCCCCTCCCCAGCCAGGCGGGGTGTTCCCCTGAGGGCGGACACCGCTGCCGCCGCCGCCTCCGCGGCGGGCCCGGCCGGCCGGCAGGCGGGCGGGCGGGCAGCGCCGCCATTTCGGCCGCTACCGCCGCTGGCCGCTTCGCGCCCGCCAGGGGGCGGGCCCCAGCAGAGGGCCGCGCCGAGCCTGTGGGGCCGCGCGGCGGCAGCCCGGGGCCGGCGGGGGCGGGCGGGCCGGGCGGTTGGCAGCGCCTTGGCGCCGGTGGTGCGCGGGGGAGCCGCGCCGAGCTGTCGCCTGGCTGGCCGGCGAAGAAGGCACCTGGGCGGGCGGCAGCACCCGCAGGGGTGGAGGTAAGCCGGGGGCGGCAGCGGGGGGCGGCGGGTCGGGTCGGTGCACGTGACGGGAGAGGTCGGCCCCGCCGCCCCACAAACTTCGCGCTGTGAGCGGGTCGCCGATCGGGACGCGCTCCCAGCGCTCCGGCCGCCCGTTCCCCATCCCGCTCAGCCCAAGTGGAGGTGCCCCCCCCCCGCCCCCGCACCCCAGCTACTCCCAAGCCCGCGGGCGGAGGCGGCCCACACCTGCCAAACGCGGGGAGCTCGGCCGGTGCCCGCCCCCGCCGGGGAGGGTCTCCTGCTCTCCCGCGGCCGTCGTGCCCCGCCGGCCCGGGGCCTCCTCCTTCGGAAGGTGGCGGGGCGGGAACCCGCCCCCGTCCCGGCCGGCACGGCAGGTGGGCTCCGTGTGAGAGGACGGGATGGTCCCTGTGAGGGGCGCTTGGCTCCGCGGTCACAGGCGCTGTGTGGGTACAGCAGCCGACTGGCCCGGAGCCCCTGGGAAGGTGCATTTTCCTAAGGGCTTGCCCCCTCCCCCCCGCCTTGTCTCCGAGGTCGCTGGGGGCTTTCCTCCAGAGCTCCAGGGTTTTGCTCGGTCTTGCTCCGGGAGCCGCTGGCTCTGTAGACCTGTTGCCGCCCGGTGGATGTCTGGAAGCTGGCGGGACCAAGCCACACCTGGGCAGGGCGCGGGGGGCTCCTGCCGCCCGCCCTGTCAGGCACCGGGCGGGCGAGGGTGCACGCAAATTAAAGAGAGAAAGGAGGAGGCAGGTAGTCGTCAGACTTGGGTTTGGGTTCTCTTTCCCCCCTCTATATATTTAAACCCAGTATGGTGTCCCCTTCCCAGCCCACTCGTCCTGCTGCCTTTCTGCACCGTACTCTGAGGCGGGGAGGTGGGACGCAGAGCCGCGCCCGCTGGTACCGTTGTACCCGTGTTGAGCAAAGGGGTGGGAGCCTCAGCACCACGGGCTGGGAGTCTGTCTTCTGGCACGGCAAACGCTGAGGCGCGGCCCACTGAAAACGGCAATTTTGCTGCAGTTCTTCTAATGGTGGCGATGAAGTTAGTGTCTCAAGAAACCTGCCATGCAGCTAATCTGCCAGGTCTTTTAGCTGTGGAGAGACAGGCTCAGGGTGCCAGATTTTGCTTTTAGTTTGCAAGGTTGCTCAATGAAAAATGGTTTGTGTTAAACTCCTTGTTCACTAGTGGAACACAGGATTTGAAATCTCTGCAAGTCTTTGCAGCATCATGATGTGACAACCTGACAGCCGGTCTCAGAGGCTGACCCAGGGTTTGTTATGGAGAAGTAATTGCCGGTGCAAGGAGCAGCAAACCCTAGAGGTACCCACTGTTGGCTTAAAAGAGAATAGCTGCAATGCAAGCACAGAGTGGTCCTCGTTGGCAGGTTCTCCTGGAGAGTCCTGCTTGCAGCTAATTGACCCTGCAGATCATCTGTCTGTCTTCTGGCCAAGACTGCTGCCAGTTGGCATTTGAAGATGTAAAGGCCTTCTTACTCCCACTTGATGGTCAGATCAGCCTGTTCTGGGGCTGTCTGTGGGCAGCTCTCATAAACAAAATGTTCTGATTGATGCAGGGGTGTGTCCTAAACCAAGTTAGAGCAAGAACAGGTTACCTGTATGATTATCAGAAGGATGAAGGGTGGTTGAGGATCTTTCCCACCCCTGCTTAGATTGAAGTGATTTCTTAGACAACAGGATTGTTTCTATTCTCCAAGCCATTTAATTGTGTTTTTTACACACAGATATAATCTGTATGTGAGGGATACTCATGGGAAAATCTTCCAGACATTCTTCTCAGACTGGAGAGTTTATGTGCTAGATGCTCTGCAGTAGGTAGATGGAGAGCCTGTTTCCCCCTCTTCCACTATAGCAAAGCATGTTACATTCTAAGATTTGCAGACTCTTCTGAGTGGACCAACATTTGTGACAGTTTTGCTTCTCCACTCTGTGCGGTAGAGAAAAGAGCATTCCTGGGACCAAAAAAGGAGGAAACTGTTCTTTTGTAACAGAGTGTATGCCCATGTCAAAGGCAGGGGTAGGGTGGAAAGAAGACGAACACAGGGTAGACAGAGTACAGGCAAGGCAAACAATACTGAGTTCCAGAAAGTGCTATAGAGCTAAAGGAGATGGATGAAGAATAGCGTGATGTTGTTTTGCATCACGCAGCTTGGAATGGTGATTTAATGCTGTTTGCCGCAGTGTTGGTGTAGTAGCTGGTGCTGCTTAGAGCGCATTAGTGAGTGATGTGAAACTTGGGACTGGACCAAATCACTTCAGATCCTTTGCTGATATTTCTCTCGTGATAAATGTTTCTTTATCAACTGCCAGCAAAGTACTTGGTGTCATTTGAGATCCTTGAGGAAGGTACTTCTGTTCTGGAACAGAAACTAAGAGAAGCAGAGAGGGCCAAGTGCCCAGGGAACATGGATCACAGAGTCATTTGGAATAGCAATTGTTTAAAAATATTACAGGAAAAACATGGTACTGTTCTTTGTTTAATATTCAGTATTTATCATGAGTGAGGTAAACTGAGATCTCCGATGGAATAGTTTATAGACAAAACACAATGTTATTTTCATTTTTCGTTTTAGGATATTATCTCAGGATTAGGTGCTTCCGTAGTACCGTTGACAGATATGAGTCTTGTGAGCCTTTTCTGAGCCAGGGACTTAGGCCTGTGCAGGTAAGATGGAGACAGAAAGCTGGAATGAGTAAGATATAACTGGAATTTTAATACTAACTACTGTACAATTAAATTTACTTCCAGAGAAATTACCAGCTTACTACTGCAGTAAGCTTCTTTGGTGATGGGTAATTAGCATGTTAGTATATTAAAGGAAAAAGGCTTACAAGTGCACTGCGGGTATGGCTGAAGATCTAGTAGTCAGTCATTCACAAGAGTAACTGAGAGGCTCTTTAAAGGAGTTTGGACCAGATAACAGAAGAGGAGGTTTTACTCACTGTTCTCCTGTGTTATGCAGTCTTGCTGCCACACTCCCCTTTCTCTTTTGTGCTGGTTCTTATATGCAGTGGGTGTTCTTCCCTACTTTACTTCAAATCTTTCCCTTGGAACAAAAGTATGGATTTTGTTTATTTGGGGTTTTTTTATAATTTCCTGTTGGTCTGGTGAGCTCAGGAAAAGGTTCAACAAGTGTTAGATCAGGACAAGAATGTGGAATTGAGAGGTGGGGAAGGGAGAAAGAGAGGGTGTAAAATTGGGTCATCCTGTCTTGTGAACCATAACTTTAGTTTGATTTACCCCAAAAAGGTAAAAAGGGACTTAGGCTAATCAAATAGCTTCATGTGAAGACACTTTTAAGAGCAGGGGGCTCTTCAGTCAAGACTTTCCAAGATCTGTTTGATCTAGGAAATGTGTGTTCAGATCTAATTTAAAATGTCTGCTGCTTTGCCTGTTGAGGGTGTTTCCTTACCACACCAATACAATCAGAAAAAAAAGGATTTTCTGTTTTTGTGTGAAGATTGAACAAACCCTCATGCTGTCAAAAGATGCAGGTTTCTAATCCAGAAAGACTGTAGCAAATTCTGTGGCTAGTAATGTGCAGTATATCCAGGTATTTGGTAGAGAACCTTTCCTGTCTCAAAAACAAGTCTTTCGCCACTGAAGCAAGCATTGGTTTTGGATTTTTGTAATTTTACACTTATTACCATTGGGAGTACAAAAAATTAAAGTATATCTATCATAATTATGCAGCTCTGAATTTTTAAAACAAATGCTAGCAGATAGATGAGTGCAGCCTTTAAATCAGGGACTAGAGGGAGTGCTGAAGCATTTAAAACAGCTTGGGGAGTCTTGTCACCAGCCCTTGACTGGGTGGTCCTCTCAGTGTGCTGAAACTAGGGAAGTGTGGCTGAGGGCTATAAGAAATGAAGTTCCATTTTATTTCTCATCCTTTGGTCATGCATTCCTTATTCCAGCTCTAAATCTTGGGAGATCTGCAGTTTGTCTTTTCCATCTCACAACCGTCTGTATTTCAAAGTGATCCAACCTTTCATTGACCAGTGCAACATGGTACAAATGCTAGCAGTGAACATTTCAGATGGCGCTTCCCTGAAAAATATGGACTTCTGCTTTTTCTTCTTTTGCCCAGGAAAATAGTCAAGAAACTGTCCAGTTAGGGGATCTTGAAACGTAGTCAAATTTTTTCTTATAAGATATTTTAAGTGACTTTGAATCTCTGTACTAATTCTAAGAGTCTTAGAATATAATTTTTACTTTCTTATTTTGGTGTCTTTTTTCCCTTTGCTCTTGTATGGAGTTACCCACTGACATGGTAATAGAGTGCTTGATAAGGTAGACATTGAAGTGGTGTGTATCCACAGTGGTATTAAAACCAACAATCTAAAAAAACTTGAACAAGTAGACTTATTTTTGTTTCTTTGGGTCTCCAGTTACAATAATCATAAAAAGTCACAAAAGTGTTAATTGTAAAAGTTACATGTAACAACAGTAGTCTAGAATTTTTCATAGAAAAGCGCAGTACTTAATTTCTAAATACTCCTGTAAGGGAAAAAGTCAAGATTTAAAGTTATTTGACTTCAAATAGTAGAAGACCATGCACTCAGACAGTGCAACTCTTTTCATAGGAATAGAAAGTTGCGTATGTATCCTCACTGAGAGGTAACCCTGAATTCCAGACAGGAAATGTGAAAAAAGTGTTGTCCACAGTAACTTCTTTTTTTCTTCTGTAAGATATAATTAACTTTAGCTTGTAAAAGCAAAGAATTTTTTGCAGAAAGAAAGCATAGGCAGTTCTTAAACACCTGTTCCCTATAAATGCTTCGCTGACATCAGTCAGTTAAGCTCACCTGGACACCCCAAATTATCACCTAATGAGTGTATGGCTTTACAACCTCTCTATTTCCTTCTTTCAAAAAAAACCCCAAAACGCTGCCTCTTGAAATGGGAGTCATAATGGACAGTGAAACATGCATGAATTATTAGGCATATCTGCTTTAGATGCATGAAGGTGCCTCCCCAGAAGAGCAGATGGAGGAAGCAAATGTGTCCACACTGTCCAGGGATGGGCTTTTGCTCATGGTGCTGTCATTACGTAACCAAAATATGCTGTGATGCCATGAATCCCATTAATTGAAGGAATCTAGTAGGCTGTGTAAGGTTGTGTCCAGTCATATCTGCTAAAGTGTGTGCTGACTCTTGGCTTTTCAGAGACTGCAATCCAAGTGGAGATTTGAGCAACGAGAATTATGTCTGGCATAGACATAGGTACATAGATACAACTTGACCTCATCTTGCATGATGCATTATGCATACGGAAACCTGAAGTTCATGGGCTTCAGTTTAGGAACTTCCTCAAGTTGGGTATCCAAAATTGGGCTATATTAATTCCCCACAGTTTTACATTAAAAGCAGCAAATTAAAAAAAAAAATTATTCAGAATTAAATGTGGTTGGACGTGTTTTGCTGCCATTAAATGCCACTATGGTGTCAACATAGTTGCAAAGTGTTTCAGTTAACAAAACAGGGATTCCAGAGATTGATTGAGGTTGTTGGGAATTTAACTATGTGACAGATTGATCTTAAGCTCCCTTGTTACAACCAGTTAATAACTGGGCTCTTTACCTTGGTGATTGACAGTAGGCTTATATTCAGAAGTCTGAAACCCATTCTCTCCTCCCCCGTTTCTGTAAAATAGAGGTGTGTGAGAGCGAAGTGGGTGGTCCTGATCTCCTTAGCTCAATGTCTAATTTAGATGCCTAAAATTAGGCAGTTGTAAGTATCCTGTTGTTGCACTCCTGGGATTGGGAATAATACCATTCCATTAGGATTGCTACATGCAGAATTAGTTTTCCTTCCACCCCTGCAAAGTGGGAAGGGATTTTGAGATATATATTCCATTTAAATAAAGGAAGGACATGGGACTAAAGTTGCTCTCCAGCCCTCAGGCTTCTCAGGCAAAATGTTGAGATTCTGTGCTCAGGTAAAGGTAACAGCACATTGAATTTTTTCTCTTCAGAATACTCCCTTTTTCTTGCGCAGTCCCATATAGTCACAGAAATATTTTAACTCTTTTCCTCTTACATTCCAATTCAACATGTTCCATTTATGATAAACATATTTTAGGAACCAGATATGCTTAGAAATCTGAGGTGGGAAAAAAACCCATGTCAGAACTCATCCAGCCTTCTAATATATAGGGAGTGGTACTGAGACCCAGGGTATTCAAGGTCTCTTGAGTAGCAGTTAAACTGATGAAGATAATGACTTGAAGCACTGCTTGGCACTGCCTGTATGATGGAAAGAAAGGTGGGAGAGGAGTGGAAGAAATTTGTTTGCATCTCTGTCCATATAGTAAATATTTTCTGATTAATCTTGTCTGCTTACGAACTCAAAGCAGATAGAACAGATACATATTTTATATAGCGTTGTGAACCAACATATCCTAAAAATCCATGCTGTAGTTACTGAATATGCTGTAGTTACCGAATATGCCATATAGAAAGATGGGGTTTGTATTCCCATAGGTTATAGAGATAAGTCTACTTGCAAAATAAGGATCAAAGCTGGGAATTGACTTTTCTGGCTCAGAAGGTCTACCCATCATTATTTCTGAGTTTAAAGAGGTGCAAGGCGTGTTTAATTCTCATCTGTTTTGTAAATTAAGATCTTTGCAGCATACAGGACTCCAGGAAGGTCTGTCTTCCTTATGCATGTCTGCATCCTGTACTTTTTTCTACATTAGTGAAGTAATGCAGAAGTAAAATCTATGCAGTGTCCAAATGCAAGAGTTTCAGGTTGTAAAACAATTGGCATATTCTGTGGAAAGACCATGGAACTTTTTTATAGTGCAAAGAGAGAATACAGAGGAGCAATATCCACTTGTTTTTTAAAGAGCTTATCTTCTACAAAAGCAGTGATAACAAGTACCCCTTCATTTGAGTACTCGACATATTTAACTTACAGTACTGAATGCTTTTTGAAAACAAGCCCCAATTATCAATTTCAAAATGCTTAAAATTTGGAAATGAAAAACCTATCAAAAAGGGGAGAATTATCAGATTCTTACAAAGAATCCAAAAATAGAAGATGTTACCTCTTTATGACGTGTGTTTTTTCATAAGACTGTCAAAAGTTATAAGGCATGTTCTCAATTCCATTTGGACTGCTTCCCAAGAACAGTGACTGTATTGCTTGTTTTTTAGAAAATCGGTGATTCTTTGGAAGTACTTTTTCATGCTGAATGTAGTGCTTTTTAGGATCCATGTTTGAAAGCTGTTTTCTTGCTTTTGATTGCTCTTCTGACAAACATACCTCCAACTCTTCAATTTGCTGATGAATTCCATTTTGGAATTTCTCAATCTTGCTTGTATTCCAAGCACCAACAGGAAGATTTTTGCTAAATAGTTGGAAGATCTGTTGAAGGAACTCATAGATGATCACTGTGACATTCTTCTGTGTGACCTTGGTAATCTCAACGGGGAATCTGAAATCAGTTGTTTCACTGAGACATTGCTGAGAAAAATAACTACCCATTTTGCACAGAAAGTTCATATTGTGGTAGTGCACTTTGATTCCTTGGGAAAGGCAAACTGGATGTGAGATTTTGATGTACAATGCCAATGTAATGCAAACTCGCAGTAAACTTCTCTGAACCAAGACGCTCATGGTGATGAAGTAGTCAGCACTATTTTCCTTGCCTTTTCGCAGATCTGTAAGCTTGCAGTTTCTTGGTTGTCTTGTCTGTGTTCACATGTTTCTCTTTCATGTCTCTGAATTTATTTCCTCAGTATGACATGCTGAGTATTACTCATTTTATAGGAATTGTGTTTTTATCAACTGTGATCCTGCCAAGGTTTACTGTTTATTTCAGTTTCAAACAGTTGCAAAGGTTTGCTCATTTCTGCTTTGACTGTATTTAATTGAAAAAAGAGTGAGTCAATCTGGTCAGTCAGAGGACATGGACAGATTAGCAGGTTAGAATCTGGTAAGGGCATTTCATTTTCTCATAATCTTACCAGAATAGGCAGTCTTGCTTTATGCTGAGAAATTTTACTTTTATGCTTAAGTTGGCAAAGACTGTGAAAAAGAATTACATCCCCAGATAACAGATCTGCAGATACGTGCTCTAAGCAAGATGTAATTTTATTGATTTAAAAACAAATGTCTTTTTTGGTAGGACAAATTGGTTTGGGGAATGTCTTAAATTTTATTAGCAAAATAACCCTGTTGTTGACACAAGCTTTGACTCTACTGGGGCATATGTTACTATCACTATGTTGGCAAAAAAAGAATTATATACAACTCTTTCTCCCAGATCTCTGATAGTTTGCTGCTCAGAGAATCTTTCTTCTACTTCATCACTTGACGAATCAGCCTAAATTTTGAGAGCCGTAAAGGAAAGCATGCTTTTATAAAGAAGAGGAATTCCTTACATTTCAGAGTAAGAAAACTTATGTTCTGAAGCCTCCTCCTGTGAAGACAAGTTCTCAAGGAGACTGAATTTACTTGTGTTGGTAGCAAAATGTCCTTCCTATCTTCAGGACCACCCCAGCCAGTGTAATGCAGGAATGTGTCTCCCAGTGTCTGGCCAGTGTACTTTCCTGAATATCAAGGCTTTGGGCTATCTTGTAGCAGGACTGCAGGCAGCCACCAGCATGTTAATTTTAAGTGCCCAAAACAGTCTCAGCCTTTTGTGATGACAGTTCTGAGGTAGTGCTACATAAGCACTGTGGCTTGAAATGAAAGTGCTTGGTTCATTCCTGAATATGCACTACCAAAGTGCCATGTTTCTAGGTAGTGCTGGCTTCCTCTAGTATGGTTCCTTTTAACCAGCACTTTTAACCAGTTCCTGTAATCACAGTATGAGAACTCACTGGTGATTGAAAAGGAACACTGGATTGAATATTAAGATAAACAAAAGTTACAAGGCATTTAGCAGGCAGATTTGCTTATCTTCTTGTGGGAATCTTTAAGGATTTAAATCTAAACGTGAATGAAAGTGATTTGGTCACTGAAGTGTACAGAGTTTAGAAAGCCAGGGGACATGCCCTTATGTAAGTTAGCCTGCATAATTACAGGGATATTTGAAAAAGAATATGGAGAATGTTGACGCTCAGGAATGTTTGATGTAAGCAGCAGAGGAGCTCTTAAGATACTCTCGAGGTTAGAAAGTATTTTGTTAAAAAAAAAATCGTGTTGATGCTTGGGTGGACCTGTTACAATGTGACAGACTGAAAGACTGCTACGGATAAGCAGTTTCTTTAGCAAGCCACAGGATGACTTCAGCAGTTATACTGTAGGACCCTACTAATATATTAATGCTCCTGTGGGGATTCTTCTTGTTTTGCTACTGCTGATGCTAATGCTCTAGTAATATTGTGGTATTATCATAAATTACCTACACCCAGAGATCTTCAGAGAAATTAATTTATGAATGAAATTGCGGGGAGGATGGTTTTGTGTTTGAAAGACTGGACAGAGAATCAAGAAGGCTATGGTAGATTTAATGCATGGATTTGCCGCAGTTATCTTTTGGTAAGACATTGAATTACTCTCTTTCAGTTCGTAGTTTTTTTAAAGACAAGATTATTACATTTCCCTTGGGTTTGGTTTTTTTTTTTTCCTGTATCTGTTTGTATTCCTTGGCACATTTAAGATATGCATGATTTCCAGTGTGTAAGGGATCTAAACTTAGTTGGAGGCGTTGCCTTTGTTATATGTTTTCTAATTTTTTTGAAGTCTGTGCATGTATTGAAAGGATTTAAGCTAAATTGTAATTAGCAGGTAGTGTTAACATGTAGTGTTAGGAAGATCAGAATATCTAATTCAAATTTAGTGTAATAAAAGGTTAGTGAAGCTTGTACTAGAGGGTTAACTATGAGATCTCCTGAAATTAGATCTATCACAAAAAGATCCCAGGACACAGAATGCATTTAGTAGTCATTACATACAGTCTAAAGCAGCAGCAAATATGTTTCTCTGACTTTTTTTGTTAAAAAAGGCAGTGGAGCATTTTTTTTTAACTGAAGATGTTATAGTGTCAGAAAATTCTGGCTTTAATAGACTTGACTGAGCAGAATTAAAATAAGTAGTGGACTGAATCAGATCTTGATGCATGGCTGGAAGTGTATAGTGAAAGATTAGTTATGTATGCTGAGCTGAAATGGGTTCATTGAAGGCATCATATGAGAATAAATCACATCAGATTCATGTCTAGGTTACAGCTAGAGTAATCGCATTAAGAATGTCTATACAGTAATGCCAGGGAGGTCAGAGTCTGATCCAAAAGCTTTACCATTGGGAACACGGTTTTAATGTCTGGCCATAGTTTTGATAGTTCAGTTCAGAATTAAATTTTAATTCACCTCACCTTTAATTTGGCTCATTCTTTACAGTAAAAATCTCAGGACAGAATTTCAATTTAGTGTACATATGCATGGCTCTGTTGCATTAAATGGAACAACATTGATTTAAATCAGCTGAGGACCAGTCCTTTCTTCTACTAAAGCAACATGAAAAACAGCTCAGTGTTGCATGGCAAAGCTGGATCTGATTGACTGTTAAACTGCTTTATTCTGTTTATACACTGAAGAGCTGTCTCTTATCCCGTCATCCCTTGCTTTCCTTCCATTGTGATTTCCTGAGTGATCCATGAGCTATTTGTATGTTGTGAAAAAAATACTAACATTTCAAGGGGAGATTAAGCAATAATTAAGAGTCTTTTAGGTGTTACTAGAGAAGAAGTTTTCTCTGGAAAAAAAAGAAGAGGCAACAAGGGAAAACCTGTTCACAGTTACTTCTAGATGAGCTAGTTATAGGTGGTGAAGGAGGGAGTATATTCATTGTGGAAGAACCTTTTGGCCATGATTAAGGATCTGAGACCTGTTGGCTTTGTGCTGCTTATCTAGGGACAAGTAAGAATGATTGGTTCCCAGGGAAGTTGAGTTGTCTCTACACAATACTGTAACTCTCCTACTTTGAGGACATCTGTTTTACCCACATGAAGGTTACCATCTTCTAAATTAAAACTCTTCTTCCCTGAAAACAGAGAGGTAAAAGAGATACAGACATTCTACCTTGTAGTGCAAACCATCGACACTGAGACCAGTCTCCGCACACTGACCCTTTCTTAACCCATCGCTGGCTATTCCTGCAAACATGGAAATAGTTTCCCTGTGGGAATGAGAAGAACGGCTTGAACGAGCAAATCGGGAGCTATGAATCTATGCTTTTGTTTCAGTGCTTTAGGTTCTTCTAAGCTTTGCGTTACATTCTTTCCTCTTATTCACCGCTCTGGAGTTTGGTCAAGGGACCCGGAACAGCTGGAAGAACCATTTTTTCTCTAGTGAGTTAGAATATGTTTGTTAGTTGGTTTATTTGGTTGGTTTTTTAAATAATAATTTTTAAAATCACTCCATTACAGATTTTGTATGTCTGTAATAAGAGTGAGCATCAAAATGTCTTGTGCTCACACAGGCTGTCATGCTTCAATGAAGGCTAAAGAACTTTTCCTGGACTGTGAATCCCATTTTGCGCCAAAGCCCCCGAGGACATGAAAATTTTGTGGCTTAGGAGGGAGCTGAAAACAAACTTCAGAGGTCAAAGCTGAAGCAATAGGTCTGCTACAAAGGACTAGGAGACAACTGAATGGAACTCAGATCCCAGATCAGAATTCACCTATGTAATGCCTAGGTTCAAAGTGTCTTTTAGTTTTCCTGTATTTTAAGAAATATTTCAGCAAATTATGGCCAGGGACCAGCAATTCCAGTAGGAAATCCACAGTCTCATCTAAGTGCTTATAAAGTACTCATCTCACCTCATTCATGTTATTGAGGGTTGAATAAGTGAAGGAACACTTGCAGGGATAAGAAGAAACGATTGATCTTTATTGGAGTATCTGCCACAAGGAAAATGTAGGGGTCATAGCCTACCAGAAAAACAGAGGTGGAATACCCTACAAAGGCTGTTTGGCTTTCCAAGGGAATTTCCATCTGGCTGTATTGTCAGACTTTTTGTGTTAGATTTTTGTGACTCTAGTGTTCTCATCTGCTTGCAATCAATTGTAATAAACAGTTAGACTAGCCTTATTGTTCATCCGTCTGTAAAAAGGTCATCTTGGCAGCCAATAAAATAGCAGTCATGAAAGCATGTCCACAGTGATGGGAGATACAAGGTTCCTAATGCTTCCTCACTTGTACCAGTTCGACAGTGCTGGTCTTATTAAAATTGTGTGTTTGTGTGGTAAAATAAGAATCCAAAATGCCAGACTAGATTCCAGGGGAGAGACGCACTTGGTTTTTCTGCTGAGTAGTGTTTCTTTCTGGGAAGAGTGCAAACACCACTGTATTTCTTCTCTCACATGTGAAAAACCCTTAGGCCTGAATCACAGAATCCAATAAACGTGATAGGGAAAGCTCCACCCAGCCAACTTGTTTACCCCCAACTGCAGAGGAAATGTTTCATGCTGCATGTGTTTTTAGAGATCTTTGTCAGTCAAATTACTCTTGGGAGCAAGCCTCCAATAGAGCACAGATGATGTTGAGCTTAGGGTGAAGTCTTGCCACACACAGCCAAATTGATATAATAGTTAGCTCCTACCCAAAGTGCTGGTCATGTTTCTCTTGTTTGGCCTTAGGACTGTTTCAGCTCAGTAAACTATTGTGACTTTCTCTGAGAGAGGCTGGGCAGGGAACAGGGGTGGGGACAATTTTTTTGCCTGCTTTTCTACCTTGAACTGGCTAATCAGAGTAGAGCTGGTGCTGGCACACAGGGACTACCAGAAGAACGTGGCTATTAGCACAGGAACAGGACCTGCTTTCATCAGCAGGCAGCCTTCAGATCACCTGAGATGATATGTTTAGGCTTGGATGATTTGATCTTGCTGATCTCCCATGGTAATGTCTCTGAGGAAAAAAGTTTATTTTCTTAGCTTTTAGAGTGATGCAGACAATTTGGATCAGGTCTCCTTTGCCTTTGGACCTTTTTAAAAGGAGACATGACACTAAGAGGCTGCAAACCTAGTATTCTGAGTTTAGGAGCCTGTGCTGTGTATAAGGCAACCTGAAGTAGTCATGGGATCTTGCCTCATTGTGACAGCCACAAGTCCCATTTTGCAGGAGAGGGAAGCATTAGCTATATTGCAAAGTGTCTCAGCTCCTCATCTCTAGTACTTGGTCCTGAGACTGGCTGCAGAATGCAGAACAGAGCAAAACCATTTAAAACCAAACTAATGAAAAGCTAAGAGCCTTACCAATTTAACCTGAGATTTCTGAGTACCGTATGTGTGCTACAGACCTCTCTCTTACAGAGTTGATGCCAGATACAAATCAGTCTGGGTTGTATGTTAGCCTATATGAGTATTAGAGGCTACAAACATGCATTAATATTATTCCACTTTACAATATATGCATACAGTGATTCTGTAGGCTATCCTGTGTCATCCTCATAATAACAAATAACATAATTTTTCTGGTCATTTACATCGGGTGGAGGGCAACTGCTGTTCTGATGTAATGAAAACTTCTTTGTGTTGCTGACAAATCCTTTTTATTTCAGCATGGCAGTTTGCTTGTAAAAAATGTCTTGAACAATGCATCCTGACTGTAGGAAGACTGCTAACTGAGTATTAATGCAGAATTGCCCGGACATGGTGAGGTGAAGACTTAATTATATGTGCCAGTTGTGTTTATAATTTTTAAAATTTTCTTTCATGAACTAATGAAGCCTGGTTTCTGACCTCCTTTCACTCAATTCTCCAACTTGTTCTCGTTGCTTTCAGAGCTTTCAGAAGGTGAGACAGAGGACGTAGTGTAACTGATTTTCAACTCCACATGTGCTGAGTGATTAGGTTTTTCCTTGGTGAGGTCAGTAGGCTTGTTTTCATCCCTGTCCAGCTGCTAATTTTGTGAACTCTGGAGGACAGTATTTATTCTGAGGTTTGAACTGCTCTCTCAAACATCATTGAAGCTGGATGATGATTTGGAAAGTTATTGTGGGAAGCAAGACAGACAGTTGGACTGCGTAGCCTCTTGTTTCTAGGAAATTGGTTGAGAAGTGTGAGAGAGAGATAATTATATATTTTCCCTTAAAAAGTTGTTAAAAGTTATTAACACACACAGTTAGTATGTCTTTGGAGTTAAGCATTATTGTCAAGTGTCAAGTCCACTATTGTCAAGTGGACTTTTTGTGAACACAAGTGAAATAAGGTGAGGACAGAGAGTATTGACATTGACTCAGTTTGACACCAGAAGTAATAACCATGCCAGCTTCTGCTTCTTTGGTTTGAGTTTCTGCCCCACCCCAGTAAATGTTAGTGTTTCAGATTAGCTTTGTTTCCCCTCGGTAGATAGTCACATCATGAAAATTGTCATTACCAGCAGTTCTAACAGCCCGCCTTGCTAACGATCTTGGCTAAAGGATTATATGTTAAATGGTCACAGGGACACTTCTCTCTGTGGTTGATGGGTTATCAAGTTACAAAGTTGTTGAAGGCTCTCATAAGCCTTGACAGGAATGTGTGATTACATAGGTTCCTGCAGCAGGGCAGATTCCTAGTTGGGAACAGTTCATGGTGCTCCATGAAAATATGACTGTATCTATTCCGTCTGCTGTGTGCATAGGGGCGTTTGGGGTACCATCCATTCTCACACTTCACACTGCATCAGATACAGTTCAGACTTCTGCTTGAAGACCTCCAATGAATCCAGTGACATTCAATTAATTTGCTGTGTAGATTGTGACTCCAGAGTGAAGAACTATTTGTAGTGTGTGTTTTGCTATTTAGGAGTTTGCAGAAGTCTGTCTGTGAAAGAGCTAGGTGGGTTTCCTAAGCCCTTTCTCACTCTGCTCAGTAAGAGATTGTTCGGACTGTATGGGAAGACATTGCTTCTTGAATTAGTGAATTGGTGCATGTGCCTTTTAATGCAGTGCAGTTAATAAATGGTCTAGGCTTTTGGCGCCAATGCTTATTTTCAAATTGCTCAGCACACGACAGGCAACTGAGCAGGCTAGCACATGACAGAACTGTGTTTTGGACAGCATCTGAACACAGGAACTTTTGATGTGCTGAAACTGTGAACCAGTTCACTGTAAAGCTTATTTCAAACCCTATAGGAATGACAGCTTTAAGACCCTTGACAGAATAAACTGGGTTTCTGTCTGAACACTTGCATGTTAGGCAAAGAGAGGTACTATGGCAAACTGCCACAACAGGCTGCAGTGCTATGTACTTACTCATCCCAATCCCACAGTGACAGACACTGACCAAACAGCTACATCCTCACTTCAGAGGCCTAGTAGTCACCTTCTGTGAACCATCATTGAGATTAGTTTTATAGATTTGTATCAGCATTGTGGTTACAGTGAATGTTGAATGCTGCAAGCAGAAAGCAGCTGCGGGCCCCAAACCCCCACCTGT
This sequence comes from Aquila chrysaetos chrysaetos, assembly GCF_900496995.4. NCBI lineage: Eukaryota > Metazoa > Chordata > Aves > Accipitriformes > Accipitridae > Aquila > Aquila chrysaetos. Next base: position 13,787,600 of record NC_044030.1, on the reverse strand, counting down.
TTCTAATAGTGAGGTTAGCAAGTTTCTGGAGAGATTGATGATTTCCTGGAAAAACTAAAACTGGGCTCACTGAATGAGTCCCCTTTTAGTCCAGTACTCCTATTGACTGAAGAATAACCTGACCCGGAGACGCTGGGAGCTGCAAACTTTCCTAAAGCTTCTTTCCTAAATGCCACTGTTACTTTTGTAGAGACATAGCAGAGTCTTAGCACTAATGAGGAGAGAGAGGAATTCAAACCAATAACAGTATTTTATTGTCAGATGTAAAACACACACCTACCATGTAACAACATACTGAAGGGACTAAAAGTTTTTTATTATGAGTATGCCATTGGGCTGCTGTTATGCAGCAGGATTTATCAGCTGTGTAACTCCTGTATATTGAAAGCGTGAAGCAACTGAAATCTCTCTTGCAGGTCCCAAACCACAAGGTGTTACAAGGTGAACCCCTGAGATGCACCACTGTTTCGGCAGGTGTGTCAGTTTTGATTACCTGTGGTGCTACATGAAGTTAAAATAATAAACTAGAAATGGTCTGTAAGAAAAACTCTTGTAGCAGTGGCATGATTGTGTATACCATGATAGTCTAAGGACAGGGGAAGAGAATTACTTTCATTTGGTAGATTGAAGTTGAGAAAGTAACATGCAGGCTTTCTGGTAGAGAAAAGCAGGAGGAGTCCACACTACACTCCTTGCTTGTTATGTCATTGCTTAAAATGTAAAAATTATTCTGGTTGTCCTGCATTTTTTAACTGAAACAGGCACTTCTGGGTGTGAAAGCCTCTATTTGAAATAAAAGTTTTGTCTGCTACTGTGCAGTTAGTACCACACCTATTTTTCTGTTCACAATTTGGATGTTAGAAGAAGAGGTGAAATGGGATATGATTGATTTTATGAAGTAGAAATTTTAACTCTTTTAATACCTGTCTGAGCTCAGAACAGGTTTCGGTTTAACCCAGTACTGTATGTAGTACTCTTCAAGACTGCTGAAGTGTTTTTATGACAAGAATGGATTATGATCTTTTTCCAGACTGGATTGACCCTGATGTAATCAGAGCAGGGTTCTGATTTGCACTGCAGATGGGTTGTTTGGTAGGATGGCACTTGTGTGGGGTCTGGAATTCCCCCACAGTCCAAAGTCGTCTTTGTTAACTCTTCAGAGCGAAACTGAATAGAACCAATTTTTAAAAGACAGTTGCTACTTAGACAGTGCTATTCTGTTAGTGGGCTGGCAAGAGGACAGCCCCAGTAAGTATGTTGTCTGAGAGAGATGAGAGAGCAGTCTTGGTAGTTACCTCTCTTCTCCTTTATTTATTTCTTCCTCTGCTGTGACTGCTAGAAAGATGCCTTCATTTTTTACCAGCATTTAGGTCCTAGGCAACCTCGACAGCTGTAGGCTGGACTGACCAGTTTGGGAACTGCTGTTGAAAAACCCTTGACTTGTCAGCTGGGCCCTCCACACTCCACGTCAAAGGAAAACAAGTACTTGCATGATTCTGGTTACACCACATTTTCTGTCTACAAACTGTTGTGTCGTGGCAAGGTGATGAAGACAAGTAATTTCCAGGTAACCTGCATCAAATTTCTGTGGTGCTAAAAGGGTAAAGCTTTCCTTACGTTATTTCCCATTTTTTAAAAATTAAAGACTATTTTGAGAAGTGGAGAGAAAGTGCTGTTCTGGCTTTATGGCTTTTTCTACCCTTCTTGTCTCCTTGGTTTGGGCCACCTTTACTTTGTAGAGATGTTACTTCATCCACAAAAAGAGTCCATTTTTTAACTTGGTGAGTGGTTTGTGGTTTGTTTCTGGTTTTTTCCTGTAGCTTATGCAGCAGCTTAATTTAAAACACTCCACAGGAAGGGTGTTGACAACTGCTATTGCCAGCCAACCAACTAATAATTATATGATGCACCTATTCTCTCCCAGCATGGGGTAAGAAGGAAGGGGAACTCCCAGCACTGACTGCTTAGCACTGACATTCTTTTTTCTGGACAGAATTTGGGCTGAAGGATTAAGTCTTTGCATCTCTGTGAAGAGAGTTGTGGTGGGATTCTCACATAGACCTTTGGGTCTTGAGCGGAGGAGATCAATGGTAAGCTGTTTTTAAGGTGTTTAATTTCTTGTAAGGAACGTCCTTATAAGTAATATATAACCTTATGAGAAATATCTTTATAAATATAATGCATGATATTTCTAATGGGGTCTTGAACAAAGCAATTTCCTGAATTAAAATATTTTTTCCTTAATTTTGTTGCGGTTGTCAGCACCAGAAGCGTTATTAGCAAATGGAGGCCTCATTTCTTCCTTCAGTGGGAGAGTGATAATTAGCTTGGAGGATATGCATTTTGTTCCCCTGATCCAAAGGACTTGGTTCCAGAAAACCATTTACTGTGGTAGAGTCTCAACCTACACACAAGTTGGAGGTGTTCAGAAATCACTTGAATAAGTTCAAACATACAGAGGCCTTTACTCTAGGTGCCCAAAGGTGAATGAGTAACTGTCCTCTGTTAATCACAGATTGATGGGCAGATGTGCTATGTTGGAAAGAGCCACAGGAATGGGAGAGAAGATGCTGGGCCTTGGAACCTCAAGAGGTTTTGCATTTTCTCTCATCAACTAAGTTTGCCCCTTGATACTATTTTTGTTTTTCCTCCCCAGAACTTAACATTTTCAGACAGAGACCTTAAGCAATACCTTATAAATATCTTCAGTCTAAAATATTGCTATTCCTTTGGAAAGTGGTACAGTTTCCAGAGCTAAGAAACAAGACAGTGAAGAAGAGGTGACTATCAAGCAGTTAGGTGAAGGACTAGAGTACATGCAGGAGACAAGTGAACTCAAAAGTGAAGTAAATTCGTCCTCTACTCCTCCATCTGTCCCAGAAAATCTAATGAGTCATGTCCATACCTTTTTCCGGTAACTTGAGCTGGCACATCCCGCTTCTACTATTTTCTGGTCTGCTTGCAGGTTGAACTTGGTAGTTTAATAGTTATGACCGTGCCTGTTCTAGTTTAATGACATCAGGACTTAAGAGCAGTGCAATTTCCTAACAGGTCAGAGAAAAAACTTCCTGAGGGATAAGAAAGTGTCAAGTTTGTGCTACCCGTTTTTCTGACATCTTAAAGTCCAGGCTTCTTTTCCAGTGTGAATCTATTAGATCTATGGGACTCCGTTATCCAGTGAAAATTGGACGTATGTTGTTTCATTGAGCAGGTTCAAGCTGAGTTAAACAGAGGTGCCAAAGTCTGCTTCAAGAACATGTTTGGAGTCTAGCTTTATGAACAGATGGCAACTCCAAATGAGGTTAACTGTGGTTTTCTTCCTTGGTCTGTTATTGGCCTGCTATGTGACCTTGGACAAATGACTTGCTCTCATGTTTCTTGCTTTCATCTGCTGTTCTCAAAGGACTTCTGGAGACAAATACTTTACAGAAGAGACAGTGGGACTGGATTTGATAAGAATTTTGTGGTTATATCTTACAGCGGAGAGAGGGGCCATTTGAAAACCAGGTCTTTTCACTGTTATAAAAAGTAGCTTTTATAATCTGATTTCTTTTTAGTTTATTGTACTGATAAAGACACCAAATACAACTTCATTACACTAATGGCCTTTAAAGAATTATAGAGAAGGAAAATTCCTCTTGGGTTATACAGCTCATTATGCTTGCAGATGTAGGCTTCTTACCTTCTAGCTTGTTCTAGTGCCTTGTGCTAGTAATTTACTGATTTCTGCAGTGTCACCGAATGTGGCTGGTTGCAGGGGCAGCATTCTTCCACTGGGTAAGTAGGGGACAAAAGAGTCCTAAAATGTCCTGTAAAGCATGTAGAATACTGACAGCATTCCACTGTAATCCCTAAACAAAATCTTGATTTGACACTACCTTTAAGAGACCTTGTCTTGCAACAAAAATGCTCAGGCTGAAAATCCCTTTGCTGAAGCATCTTGTGCCTGGTCATGGAGGAAAAGAATAGAATGAGCTGCTAAAAAATATGGCTCATCTCTGTAGTGCACAGCACAGGGGCTGCATGATTTAACTCCTTTAGTGTCCTGAGACCAGAGGAATTAGCAAAAATAAATTTTTGCTTGCTAAATCCTTGGGAATTTTTCATTCCTTCCTGATGGCATAGCTAGGCAGCTTTTCTCTCTCTTTTATGAGGGATTGGGAGGAAGCAGAACTTTGCTTCTGCTTTTTGCTTTAGACAATCTTAAGTCCTGCTGTGTGTTGCTTTATAAAATACAATCACCCAAATGGAAGTGCCAGGTCACTTTTTTAGGCAGAATTGCAAATAAAGTTATTAATGATCCATCTCTTACCATTGAAACTGGAGCATGAGCTGGGAGAAGCCTGTGTAACCCAGCCCTCCCACTCAAACAGACAGGTTTGCTGCAGAGCCGGTATCCAAAATTCTCAAAGCTGGCTGTTTTCCATTGAGACAGGCAGCAGAATCCACACGGGATGATGGATAAGAGTCTGTTATGATGACCTCATTAACTGAAATCCTCTTTTCCAGGTGCTATCTTCTGCATCATACTGTAAACTAACACAGAAGCAAACCAGAACTTACCATATGAATAAAGGCCTGGAGAGAGAGCTCTGCCAGTCATCACGAAAACAGCTTCTATTTTCCAAAGTCTGTTATAACTCTGTTCTCCTCTAGGAACTAGTTAGGATTAAAAGATGGTCATAGCTTGAGGTTTCTAAGAGAAAGTAAGGTAGGTAAAAGGTGTTAGTTTATGCTGTGATAGAAAGCTTTACAGAATAATAAGGAATGCATATATGTCCTGGTTTTGGCTGGGATAAAGTTAATTTTCTTCCTAGTAGCTGGTATAGTGTTATGTTTTGGGTTCAGTATGAGAATATGTTGATAACACACTGATGTTTTCAGTTGTTGCTAAGTAGTGTTTAGACTAAGTCAGGGATTTTTCAGCTTCTGATGCCCAGCCAGCGAGAAGGCTGGAGGGGCACAAGAAGTTGGGAGGGGACACAGCCAGGGCACCTGACCCAAACTGGCCAAAGGGGTATTCCATACCATGTCATGTCATGTCCAGTATATAAACTGGGGGAGTTGGCTGGGGGGGACAGATCGCTGCTTTGGAACTAATTGGGCGTCAGTCGGTGATTGGTGAGCAATTGCATTGTCCATCACTTGTTTTGTATATTCCTATTATTATCATTATTATAATTATCATCATTAGAATCATTATCATTATTATCATTATCGTCATTATTATTTTCTTCCTTTCTGTCCTATTAAACTGTTCTTATCTCAACCCATGAGTTTTAATTTTTTTTTTTTTCCCTGATTCTCTCCTCCATCCCACAGGGTGGGGGGAGGGATGTAAGGGAGCGGCTGCAGGGTGCTTAGTTGCTGGCTGGGGTTAAGCCATGACAATATGATTTATTAGATCAAGGATTTAGCCTTGAGAGTCTGAATTCAACTGGTTACAGCCTTTTAATGTAACGCCTAGTGCTTCATGGCAACATATTCAATACAATGAAAATAAAATAAGGTGACTGGAAGGAGACTGTATTTAGGGCATGTGTGGAGGCCACGTATGACCATTTGAATTTAGCAGTCATTTGCCTTGGATAGGTAAGATCAAGAATATCTAGGAAGGAGGAGCAAGAAAGATATTTTAGGTTTTGGTCTTCTTCAGCAGGGCCAAATTGTTCAATAGATTTCTAACAGTGTTGTTAAAAATTGTTACCCAGTTCTCACCAGCCTGTTAGCACTCAATGGATTTTTCAGGTGTTACACACCTTTGCAAGTAAAGTTACTTTAATTAAGGCCAGGAGGGCCTTATCTCTGCCATGGTGGTGGCTAACCTGCTTATCTTTCTGAACTCTTTGTTATATTTTATAACTGTGTGTATTGAGTCAATGGAGTTGCCTTGTGTTTAAGAGGAGTAAGCCTGGAAGGAGTAACTTGACATTTCAGTGCAGTATGTGTGAGGACACCAGTGGCTACATTAAAACCATAAGGTCACCAATGGGATTAGACAGAAAGTGTCAGGGTTTGGGTTTTATTTTTCATTGTCCTGTAGGTTTTAAGTCAGCTGTGTGTAAGAATCGTAGGTCTCATAATCTGTTGCTGCAATATCATCTGCCATGGGATGCACTTCTACACTGCTGTATTAAAATTCAGTAGAGAAGTACTACTGTCTTTTTCATGAAGACCCAATACAATATTTACAAAACAATTATTCATTTCTAAAAATGTCTTGCATCAGAGAATCACATAATGTTTTCCCTGGATGTATTAATGAAACCTTGTTTTACATATAAGCATTACTGTGCTTCTGTTAAGACAGAAGAAAAATGGGCAGAGGAGCATGCCCATAATCTAATGATGTGCTAGCGATGAGAGCATGAAGGGATGTTAAGGATGGGATCTGCAGCTTCCAGCTTACACTGTAAGACTTGCACATCTGGACTCATTACCTTAGCTACCTTTATTGTCAGAGGAGACAGATGAGCATTTTTAAATTTGATGCATCTGTGATGTATTTTACATGTCTAGGATGAGACAAGTTGTGTCGTAGAAATGTGTTTCTCTTCATTAACTATAATGGGAGTCTAGACAAGAACCAAATGTGTCAAAATCTACAGCAGAAATACCTACATTTGAACAGACGATTTCCTTCCCAAAGGCTCTAATTGTAACCCCTCTGTATCTTACCACTACCCTACACTTCATCCCAGAAGAAATAAATTCCCTGGGTTTATGTACTTTGCTATGACAATAACCCACACGGCTTACCTGAAAGCTTTAAGTTTTGCCATGTTCACAGTCGTGGCAGCTGCACCTGCTCCTGCTGGACTACTGTATTTATCTGTGCCAGAGCCACCAGTGTTGTGCATGATGGGAGCATTGATTAGCCTGAGTGTACTGCTGCACCAGTGTGCTCCAAAGGGCCAGAAGTCTTCTCCAGTTTTTGTGCTCTGAGGAGCGTGGTGTAGTGACACTTTGAGGACTGGTCTGGCCCAGTAACCACAAAGCCAACACATTTCTGTATCCTGGGTATGCAATGATGAAGCATCAGTGCTGGCAAGGTCAGGTGGCTGACGTGATCAGGCTGTGCTCAGTATGAAATTGTCTCGCTGGCTGGAATTGTGTTCTCCCTGTCAGTTATACAGTCAAAATTTGTTCAGTCCTAAGCCCTTTTGGAATTTAGCCTGTTTTAGGCAATACCAGTCCAGAGGCATAGTTGCCTTACTCTCCATTCTCCAGGTGTCCCACCCAATAAGCTACTGTTGGGTAACTGAGAGTTGCTGGAGTTGCTAGTTAGGAACTTTGTTCATGCACTTATTTGATTTAATATGTGTGATTGTTTATTATGCCATATAATCTGACATTTGGTCCAGAAAGGTGGAGTTGCTGAGTTATTATTTGTAATTATTAGATTTCTAAGGCAGGGCCATTAGTCGCTCTTAATATGGGCTTGTGCTCAGCAGTGCAGTAAATTAAGCTGCTAGGTATTACGTTATTGTGTTGTTCGTATTGCCTTGTCACTTGTAAATTGTGGGGTTTAATTATGTCCTGATCACTGTGTTTATATTGCTGCAGTAACACTATCAACCATTAGTATTAAATTTGGCACAACCTGTACTGTTTTTAATGATCAAAGCTAAGCTTCTCTTCAGACAGGTCAGTCTTGTTTTATTAGTTAAACTAAAGGAAGGAATATACAATGGTCCAGTATATTTCACCTGATGTGAAAGCTGTTTTTCAAACATGTCTAGGACTCTTAAATTCCAAGATTTATTTTCAAAAGCACTTCATGGGAAGCACACAAAAAATTCAGATCTACTAAGAGTGTATTTTTACCATGATTTTTCATGTTGAAAGGCCAAATCTTTGTTGGCCTTCCAGACTACTCTCTTACCACTTACAAAGAAAGGAGACAGAATTACCATTAGTTGGCTGGTTTTGTACAATATTATAGAAGAGGGCAATTGCAAGTGCATTTTCTGAAATATTAAATCCTCATGAAGAATTGGCTCTTAAAGCTTCATAGTTAGGAGGTCCTTAACATCCCATTGCATCTCATGGTTGACAGGTATAGCATTTCCAGAGGTGGTTTCTTCCTTTAACAAAATAATTAAAAGGGGCTGTTGCTATTTATCTTCCGCAGGGTCATCATTGTGGTTTTCCTCTAGGACTAATGTACTGCACTACTAGCATGTATTTGTTTCAGATCTGTAAACATGAGAGAATATGCATGGATATGATAGCAGAGAGGGACTAATGCTCATTCTGCAAAAACTGACATGGAAACTGGATTTGAAATTTGAACTTAAGTGGGAACATGTTTACCCACAAAAAGGTTGCTGCTTTACTTTAAGGAGGTGTTAATTTGATTGTAGAGTAAATTAAGTCTTTACAGGTGTCATGGTTTAACCCCAGCCAACAACTAAACACCACACAGCTGCTCACTCACTTCCCCACCACCCAGTGGGATGGGGGAGAAAATCAGGAAAAGAAGTAAAACTCGTGGGTTGAGATAAGAACAGTTTAATAGAACAGAAAAGAAGAAACTAATAATGATAATGATAACACTAATAAAATGACAACAGTAATACTAAAAGGATTGGAATATACAAATGATGCACAGTGCAATTGCTCACCACCTGCCGATCGACACCCAGTTAGTCCCTGAGCGGTGATCCCCCACCCCCACTCCCCCCTCGTTTATATACTGGACATGACATCCCATGGTATGGAATACCCCTTTGGCCAGTTTGGGTCAGGTGCCCTGGCTGTGTCCTGTGCCAACTTCTTGTGCCCCTCCAGCTTTCTCGCTGGCTGGGCATGAGAAGCTGAAAAATCCTTGACTTTAGACTAAACACTACTTAGCAACTGAAAACATCAGTGTGTTATCAACATTCTTCTCATACTGAACTCAAAACATAGCACTGTACCAGCTACTAGGAAGACAATTAACTCTATCCCAGCTGAAACCAGGACAACAGGATAGTTTTGTGCTATTCTGTGCTCCTTTTTACCTCTGTCTTGGGGAAGCAAGGCATGCCTCAGTTCTTATTCTCTACTTAGAGCAAGTACAGCATAAGAATTTGTCTTTATACTGAAAATTTATTCCGGGAGATCTTTCTGTGTGCATGCTAGTGTTTCAACTCGAAGCAGGCAGTAAGGTAACAGTAGGGGTTGTTTCAGTTTTCAGGCATACTGAGGCCTGAAACATTGAGTTGATTCCTTGTATTCCCTGTAGATGTCCCCTTTCCTCAGTCCATTTCATTATACCTTTACACAAAAAAAGAAGTGCAGCTGAACCAATTAATTTGTTTGGGTTGCTGCCTGCACTCTTGGAATCTGTTCCAGCAAGGTCACATCTTTTAATGCTCATGTGAACAGTAGTACAGCAGTGCACCATCTGCACCCTAGACTAATTGTATTAATCTGATAATGTCTCAGAAACCAAAACATTATGAAGCCTTAAGCAGACAAGAAGTGTAATGCTTGACATTGTTTCCTGTGTTTTTTCAGTGAAGCTGTTCTGTAACATCTGCCTGATGCTGGAATAAACCATGCAATTAATCTAACAGTCCTAATGACAAAGGGATGTGACAGATCAGAAGCAAGCATATAAGGTTACCCCTTAGCCCTTAGCAACTGTATGTTGAAATCTCTTTTGTGCAAGGCACAGTTCAGGTATGGAGTATGCAGTTTCACAGTCTGGATACAGTATCTCTGCCACACAGATGAAATATGAGTCAGTATATCCAAAGACCAATGTCAACAAGGAAAAGTTTTATGTGTCCAGCCTACCATAGATGACAACTGCTCTGTGGAGTTTTGCAGGTTATTATGTCATTTGGCTTAAGGGGTGTTGGATAGGTACTTGTGTATTAGAAATTAAGGCTTACATTCTGCCTCCACAGGTATGTCTCTTGAAAAACTGGAGGTTACATCAGATGTACAAGCTTTGAAGGAAATCTGTAGAATGTGAAAGGAACCTGTTATATCTCTGTAGGCCAGAACAGCTACGTATTACATCTGTGCAACTCTCATGAGACCCCAGCTGGAGTACTGTGTTCAGCTCTGGGGCCCCCAACATAAGAAGGACATGGACCTGTTGGAGCAAGTCCAGAGGAGGGCCATGAAAATGATCAGGGGGCTGGAGCACCTCTCCTACAAAGACAGGCTGAGAGAGTTGGGGTTGTTCAGCCTGGAGAAGAGAAGGCTCCAGGGAGACCTTATAGCAGCTTCCAGGCCCTAAAGAGGGCCTACAAGAAAGCCAGAGAGAGACTTTCTACAAGGGCATGGTGGTGATAGGACGAGGGGTAGTGGCTTTAAACTGACAGAGGGTAGATTTAGATTAGATGTGAGGAAGAAGTTCTTTACTGTGAGGGTGGTGAAACACTGGAACAGGTTCCCCAGAGAAGTTGTGGATGCCCCATCCCTGGAAGAGTTCAAGGCCAGGTTGGATGGGGCTTTGAGCAGCCTGATCTAGTGAAAGATGTCCCTGCCTATGGCAGGGGAATTGGAACTAGATCATCTTTAAGGTCCCTTCCAACCCAGATAATTCTATGACTCTGTGAACTCTCTGTAGATGTAATCTGCTTCACTAAATTACATTGGACTTCGAATAGTACAGTTTGCATGGGGCCTACACAATTTCAGAAGCACCCTTACATTTTTACTATATTCTCGAGACTTACCAATATGTTTATAATGAAGTAAGTCTTGGTTAGGCCTTTAGAGAGGTCTGGAAGGACTTCTGAAAGTTATGTATTACTTTGTGTTGAAATATAGCGGCATGACCATTTTACTGCTGTGAGCTTAATTTAACTCCTGTTAATCCAGTGATCAAGATATATTTGAATCTGAAGGTATGCTTGCATTGCAAGGTAGCTCTTTATTTTTCCATAATCAAATCATTTCAGTTTTGCCTGTTGGTTTGACTAGTGGTTTTTTTCTTTTAGTAAGTGGTGGAAAATGTAGTGCCGGTGTTGATATTTGTTTTAAAATAAAGAAGTTGGAGCTGAAAGAAACGGAAGAGTGATGATGCTTAGCAGAATTTGGAAAATCCTGATTTCCTGGCAGTAGTAGATTATTGCATTGTAATTATAACTGGTGTAGTCAGTATTTGAAGTTTTCTCCTATATTTATCATATTCCTTTACAGTGATCATGTTCTCTAAATTTGTATATTACTTATACCACAGTTTTCATGCCAACTTAAGCAGGTGTATCAAAGAATGAATCACAGAGTAGTGGATTTTCTCTTAAATTCCCAGGTGTGCCACATCAGTCTGCCTCTGACCTAAATGGAGCTAATCTCGTTTTATTTTAGAGCAAGCAGATGAAGAATTGGGTGATAGGCTCTGGTCTTACAGGCTGTATAACTTGTAGTATGTTGTCCTGTCCTTAAAACAGGAAGTGCGCAAGAAGAATACTTCTCTAATTGCATGTACTCCCACACACATGCAATAGTTTAATAATTGAACCTGTCTGCACATGGTTATATAAAAAGCAGCAAATGTAGGTGGTTTACACTATCTTTGTATATTTGCCTGATTGTTTTCCATAGTTGAACCTAGGGTTAGAAACTCAATAGAGACAAAATGGGATGTAGCCAGCAGCCTTTGCTTTTGTGCGTGCTGTCAGCCTTCTAAATTGCTGTTTAGCTGGCACTTAAACCAAAGCCTGTTGCAGTTCCTGGATGTGACTGTGAGAAATACTAAGTAGAAGAGCGAAGAAGGAAGAAAGAAAAAAAGAGCAAGGAAAATGAAGAGGATGTTTTGGAACAAAGAGAAGACTAGGAGGGCATAGAAATTCCTTATAGAGAAAAAGCAATAGGGGAAAGCATTTCTGATTCTTTGTCTGATCTTATAGCATTGCTGAGATGTGTGTTTTCAGCACATGAAGTGGTTGGGAAGAAGCTGTCTGTTAACTACCATCCAATTTGCTGTAATCATGGCACCTGCAGATACCCCTCCAGTGATTTGCACCTTGGTACTCCTTGGGTATTACCAGTGGTTACTAAAGAAATATCTATAGTCTAAGTTGCAAGTCTTGCTGGAGCCAGAGTACTGGACTGCAGGATAGTGACTCTCTCAGAAAACTGCTTGCTTAGAAACTTGGTTGTGTGGATTGCCATCCTGGGTTCTCACTCATTTTTCTAATGAAAACTTGGACTTCTGTCCCTGCTGTGTTAGGATAGGGATTCAGTCTTCTCAGTTAGTCAGCTGGGTAGCATGCTTTTTAGAGGACAGATGTATTATTATTTGGAAGTACTCTTGGGATCTGTAGTGATTGCTGCCTCAAATTATGATGGCATCTGCCTCTCTAATAGCAGATATTGTGTGTGATACATCTGGGTTTACTCAAATTTGGGACTGGATCAAAACCATAATGCATGGAATGCATGGGTGGCAAAAGATGTGATTGGAATGGGATAAACAATAGCAGGGTAGCAATGCAATTTCCTAATAATTTATTTATGTAGCAACCAGAATGATGAAAGCATCCTAAAGGGCAATAGGTCTAAGGCTGTTTTGGCTTAATGCCAATTTAGGAATAAATTACAAGTGCTAAAATTTGTGTGAACATAATCAGCAATCTCAGTATTGTTAAAGATTCTGTAAAATTCTAGTGGATAAATGAAAATGTTAAAATAAATATAATAAATCTATGTAGTAGAAGTGCTAAATATATAGTGAAGAAAAAATCTCAACACCATTATCTTCTGGATGTTGCAGGATGTGTGTTTCTGGTAGAAAGCAGGAGATGGAAAGAGATCTAGAACCAGGGCATGGAGACATTCAACAATATAACAGATACTTTTGTTTCTATTATGATGTGAGTCAGGGTATGGCATCTAGGCTGTGGTCTGGATGAACAGGTGAAAAGCGTGTTGCTGATACAAGTGTCTCCCACTTGGAAGACTACAAAAGTGAGGGGAGGGTTGGGGTAGGGTGGAAACCTCAGGTGCTAATCACCTTCTAAGACCAAGCAATAATTGATGTTTTGGGAGGATATTCTTTAGTGTTGTTTTCCTTCAGTTAAATACAATTAACTTGAATGTACAAATTATGATTTCTGTAAGGTTCTTCAAATTATTTGCAAAAATTTTATCTTGCAGGCCTCCTGGGCATACTTTTAAGTCAGTTTTCCAGCAGCAGAATATTAGTGAATAATAAAGTGCCATATATTCAGATTCTCAAATTGAAACTGAGCTGTTAAAAGAATAAGATAGAAGACTCAAAGTTTGAGTGCAGGTAGTGCAGACAGTGCAGGGCAGTTTACTCCAATGACTTCTCCACACATTTTGATGTCTTTCCTGCTTCTGATCTCGCAAAGTGTATTTTCTCTCTTCAGTGGTTTTCTGTTTTTTTGGGGTTTTTTTTGCTATAATTACTCTAAACCAGCCTCTGCTTCTGATGTCTTAAGGGTTATGTGAATGTGTAAGTCTTACCTTATTTTGAGGGAATAAGAATCTTGATGGTGTATGTGTTATATGCATGTGTTTAGTGATATAGTGGAGGTGCTGTGAATTCCTTCACTGCTGTAATCACTGTACCACCTATTGGTTTGGATGTATCTTTGATAAGACAGCCTCTCCTGCAACATATGTTCCCCAGTATCTACACTCTCTCAGGGAAAATTGCCAGGACTTAGGTGCCTTTTAGCACTTCCCTCTAAAGCTCTTCTTTTGTTTCACAAATTGAGCATTCGGTGATGGAGTTCAGTATTCTTTATTGCAGCGCTGGAAGCACGGGGGATCGCTCCTCCAAACGTGCTTAACCACGAGCTTAACTGTATGGGTTAAATACATGCCTTACATACATATTCACTAGATTTCCAAGAAATGTTATGCATAGTCATTAGTTATCCGAAAAGCTATTAGCATATGTAAATGTCCTTTACGCAAGCGCACTGGAGGTCTCTGGTGGTCGTCCGGAGTCCTCTGGTGGTTGTCCATAGTCTTCCTCACTTGTCCGCTGTTTGACCCTTGTTGTATGAGTTTGCGCAGTATGCTCCTCTTCTGGGCCTCACAAACAACTTCTCTGCTTATCTCCTAACTTTAGCTCAGACATCACAAAAGACAGAACATCTCCCCTTATCACACGGGATACCTCCACAAACAAGACATATCATTACATACACAGGCTTATGTCCTTGGCTTGTCTACGTAAATCAACTTATGAAGACAGTTGTTAATCTTCTAACAAATTCCGAAGTCCTTTATCTGACAATACACTGAGTCAAAGCATACGTTCTATTTCTGCATCTACTAGGCCTAGTGTCAGCCTCTGCATCACTTTCCATCTCTGCTTTAGAAGATGTGAGGCCATGGGATAAGATATGGTGGAAAGTGGCCTTAAAGCTTCAAGGGTTCATTAAGAAACATCACCACGGAACCTCCCTACTGACATTCTAGTTATACCAACAACTAAAAGTTTGTAATGGTGTTGCTCTGGTTGGAGCCTAAGACAGACGGAGACCTTCCTTTCGAGTCACAGCATGTGCTACACACGAGTGTACAAGTAGAAACAGGAAGCTATCAGGTTTTCTTTTTTCTTGGTCGGATATTATTGGGGAGTTACTGAAATTATGGGAAACATGCTGCATAAACTAGTTCTGTAGGAGGAAACTTAAGACACCTTGACAACTCCCACCTTCAAACTGCCAGCTTTACAGTCAATTTTTTATTAAAATCAGCAATTGGCTTTTAGTTAGAGCTAAACTGAGCATGCCAGGTTGTTGTGAACCACTCTAGTTCAAAGCAGAGTCCTTCAAATGGCACCTTCCAGAGGTTGTCAGCTGTGCTTTCTCTGTTTGCTGGCAGCTATGGGCACACACACCACAAGAGGTACTCAATTATTTTGCTTCAGAGTAAACTGCTTGCTATAATGGTCAGGAAAGAACCCATCTTATCCCTCCCTGCTGGTAATTTTTGCATGTTGTATGAATAATGATTTTTGTTCCCTTCTTTCTGTAGTATTGGGTATTTACTGGCCACAGCTGTGGGCAACTTGGTTTCAAAAGCCAGATCCTTAGCTTGCAGTGAAGAAAGTTTTCCTCTTTTTATGCCTGTTAAAAGCTTGGTCCTATAGCTCTGTCACAGTAAACTTTTTTGTGCATGGTTAGAAGCAGAGTACGGCACAGTACAAAATGGTTTAGGGGAATACAAAAACCTGATCTCAGAGCTAGTGCTGGATGAGTGTCCTGGTTTTGGCTGGATAGAGATAATTTTCCTCCTAGTAGCTGGTATATTCTTATGGTTTGGATTTAGTATGAGAATAAAGTTGATAACACACTGACGTTTTTAGTTGTTGCTAAGTAGTGTTTAGACTAAGTCAGGGATTTTTCAGCTTCTCATGGCCAGCCAGCAAGAAGGCCCAAGGGGCACAAGAAATTGGGAGGGAACACAGCCAGGGCAGCTGACCCAAACCAGCCAAAAGGGTATTCCATACCATGTCATGTCATGCCCAGTATATAAACTGGGGTGAGTTGGCTGGAGCAGGGGGCAGATCGCTGCTTGGGAACTGACTGGGCATCGGTCGGCAATTGGTGAGCAATTGCATTGTGCATCACTTGTTTTGTATATTCCAATTCTTTTATTATTGTTGTTATTATTGTAATTTTGTTGTTGTTATGATTATCATTAGTATTTTCTTCCTTTTTGTTCTGTTAAACTGTTCTTATCTCAACCTATGAGTTTTACTTTTTTTCCCTTATTCTCTCCCCCATCCCACAGGGTGGGGGGGAGGGATGTGAGTGAGCAGCTGCATGGTGCCTAGTTGCTGGCTGGGGTTAAACCACAAGAGAGTTGCTCTGACCACAGACTGTAAAGAGTAATCAAATACTGTACTTCTGCCTAGAAATTGCTTGCTTCAGGGACTAATTAAAAAAACACCCAAACTCTCCTTCCAGATCAGTTTATGAGTAGAAGTTTTGTTTGCTGTGTTATATGCCTTCTGAACCACAGTATGCATTAAGCAGTAAGTAGAAAAGGCTTTGAAAGTGGTTTAGTTCACTAGAAAGGCAAAGTAGAATTATAAACTGGAAAGTTACTCTTTGGTGTGTAGGGGGAAGAAGGCTGTTCTGCAGTTGTTCCCTACAGCATATTGCTAGTGCATTGCTCCTCTACTGCTCGTGCATCATGGCCTGTCCAGAGCTATCCAGTCAATGGCAGGTCCTGGCTACTTACTCTCTACTAAACTGCATTAGGGACAGCACATTTTTTCTGTCCTGTTCTCTCCCCAGGTGAACAATCCTTGTTACAGCAACAGTTGTATCATGAATTGGAGAGGAGGCTGGCTGTCCTCCAAGGAGGTGGTTACTACTATCCTCAGTGTTCTTTCCCATATTAAGTGTTTGATATATCATGTCTCTGACTTCATTTACTTGCTTTCATTATATTTCAGGTATTGCAGATGGCAAAGAAAACACTGGAATTTTTTTTCCAAGTGAGTCCTGTAAGACTGCTGATTTAGAGCTCTGGAGTGTGGATGATTACCTCGTCCCAGGTATTCTGTTTCCAGCCTGGTTTGGGGCGGGGGCGGGGCACAGATTTAGCACATTCTCTGGTTTTCCCCCTGTGCATAATAGTAGGTCATTGTGACCAAATGGTAAGGTTGAATATGGTAAAGTTGCAGGGTGGTCATCAGAATGGTTCTCTGGAGAAAAATTTCTTCAGCCATCAAGTCAGTTTAGTCCTGCAAGTTAAGACCAACTGTCGTGGTTTCAGCCCAGTCGGTAACAGAGCACCACACAGCCGTTCGCTCACTCCCCCCACTCCGGCCATGGTGGGATGAGGAGAAGTATAAAGGCAGGCTCATGGGTTGAGATAAGGACTGGGAGGGATCACTCACCACTTATGGTCATGGGCAAAAACCAAACTCAGCTTGGGGAAGAAACAAAATCAGTTTAATTTCCTACAAATCAAATCAAAACAAGGATATCGGGAAGTAAAACCAAACCTTAGAACACCTTCCCCCCACCCCTCCCTCCTTCCTGGCTCAACCCCACTCCCAGTTCTCTCTCCCTCCTCCCCCCAGCAGCGCAGGGGAACAGGGGATGGGGTTGGGGTCAGCTCCCCACACCTTGTCTCTGCCGCTCCTTCCTCCTTGGGGGGAGGACTCCTCACTCGGACCCTGCTCCGCCGTGGGGTCCCTCCCATGGGAGACAGTCCTTCATGAGCTTCTCCAACGTGAGTCCTCTCCGCGGGCTGCAGTTCCTCACAAACTTCCCTGGTGTGGGTCCTTTCTGTGGGCTGATCTTCACACACTGCTCCAGCACGGGCTTTCCCATGGAGTCTCGGCCATCTTCAGGGGCCTCCTCTCCCCCGCTGCCCTCCATGGGCTGGGGGGGGACAGCCTGCTGCCTCTCCATGGGCTGCGGGGGCATCAACCTCCTCAGGCACACTTCTTCCCCCTCCTTCCTCACTGACCTTGCTGTCTGCATAGGTGTTCCTCTCACATTCCAATCCCACTACTCACTGCAGGTTCCCCTTCTTAAATGTGTTATCCCAGAGGCGCTACCACTGTCACTGACAGGGTCAGCTTTGCCCAGCAGCAGGTCCAAGTTGGAGCTGGGGAAGCTTCTAGCAGCTTCTCACAGGAGCCACCCCTGCAGCCCCTCCCCCACTACCAAAAAAACCCACACCACACAAACCCATAGCACCAACGTATAAATCAACACGGTGGATGATTTATTCCTCTGAATTTTGAGAGCACAGATCGCACAACTAGACACTTGTGACCCCACCACCAACTGCAGAGGCTATGCCTTGTGACTGCACGCTGCTGAAGCAGTGTATGACTTGCCAAGTTGCAGGCTACCAGTACACCAGACCCTTGACCTACAAAATCATCATTTCTCTCAGATCTGTGAAATCTTTTGTGTTCTTCAAAAGACACAGGTACAAATACTTTGACTTTATGTCTCCTTGGTATGAGTTTGAAAACATCCATAATCAACTGTAGTTGGTGCCACTGTCCCTAACTGCCATATTAACCACTTTGATCTGAACCATGGGAAACAAAGATTTCTTCTGTTGTTTCATACACTTAGCTTTCCAGATAACCATGCAGAACTGTGGTTTAAAGTCAATGGATTGAGTCCTACAGCTCCTGGAGCTCCATTTCAGGACAAAGTTGTAGATTTATAGTAAAAATAATTGAAAGATATTCACAATTAAATTATAACTTTTTTTTCATATTCTGCCACTTGTAAAGAACTATGCATTTTGCCTTGTCTTCATCAGCCCTGCTTTTTAAAGACAAATGAATCCTGTTTCCCCTTTGTTAATACTGAAGCTACCTTCACTGTCCTCCTACTGGAGTGTGTAGTGCCCATAGCAATCCCACTCAGTTTTGAGTTATTGGCAGTCAATTTGAGGGGCTGCATAGATCAGACTTGACCTCAGTTACTGACTCCCACATGATTTTAGGCAAATTTTGTCTCTCGGCAACATAGAGTTTAAGCTAATTTTTTGTAACTGAAAATCACGATGCCCATGTTGAGAATTACCAGTGTTTGTTAGAAAGGGTGCAGCGCACGGACTGAAGATGCCATAGCCTCCTTGGAGATCTTTGCTTTGGAAAAGATCTCTGAAATCCCGAACTTCTTAGGACAGTTGCAGAGGCACTGTGTCACCAACCTGCCTCTCTGCTGTCCACCCTCCGCACAGTAACTTGAGCTTTGGTGGGAGAAGCCAGACAAGGCTAAAGGGTCTGAATAGACGTCGACGGACCTTGTTACATCTTATTTTCAATATCTATGCTTGCAGAAAGCCCTGTTTTCTCTGTGGAGTGCTAATTATTTGTCTCTGTCAGCATAGTATATGTAACATGACTCTGCTTTTGTATCTCTGTTTCTTTGCATGCTTTCCCTGGACAAGAAAATGAGTGGTTTTAACTGAAATGTCACTGAGATGGAACATATGATTTAGATTTTTTTCTTAAGGCAGAACACATACATGGTTTCCTAAAGCTAAGATTTAGACCAAAAATAAAACTGAGTTTGCCCACTGCATGCAGACTACAGTGCTTGAAGGTCTAGGGCATAACCTGCTGTCTTCTAGCAGATAAGCCATTATATTGCCTTGTACAGGAAGACCTGCCATCTGGTTGATCTGTACACAAAGGAGAAGGGTAAGGCCCTGACATGAGGTCTGAGACCACATTTTTGTGTGTGCATATTTTGCTGTTCCCTATCACTCATATGACCTGACTGGCATTTTTTCAACAGGCTTCAGTGGACTTAATTTTAGCCTTTTGTATGGGAATTGTGTGGATGTTCTGAAAGTGTAGGAGTGAGCAAGAAATGATTAATTTAACTCTCTTGACTGTCTACTCAATTGTGCCAGTACTTTAAAAGCCAGAATGTAGATTTAGGAGTAGATTAAGCTGAACAGAACAAAGAGATTTGTGAAGTTCAGCTGTAGTTTAATAAAGAGTTCTTATTGTCTTGTCAAAGGAGAGTGTTTGGAGTGTAAAAGTAAAATTTTAGCTCTGTTGAAGTCAGTATCAGAGCTTCCACTGACTGCAGCATAGTCAAAACTTCATCTTCAGAAAGAGGTTGGAGTCAGAAATGAAACAAACTGGACAAGATGAATGTATATTATCATAGAGAATCACCATGTAATTTAATTTGTATCTCCTCTTCTTCTTCAAGGCCATTAAAATTTTCTTACTACCTTCACCTGTCCTCTGTATATTGTTTTTAAAGGATAACATTTATCTGTTGCAGCCAATGCTGCAATAAGCATGCTACAAAAGTGTAACAACCATACACTGTTGTGGTGAGGACTCCACCCACAAAGACTGAAAGACTTTGGCAGAAGCAGGGTTAGTGAGCTGGTTCTATTGCTACTCCTACTGCAGTAAGTGAGCCGAACTACTCAATCCACCAGTATGGTAACTGTTTACGAGAGCGATGATTTTAACAGCAGCTGGCGAGACAAGGCACATGCACTCATAAAGGCTTTGCTTTCTTAGTGGTGGAAGGACATAGCAGGTCACAAGGGCCTGATAACTGAAAGCAGAGGCTGCTTGTATACTTACAGAGAATGTGGTTTGGTGACTGTGCTTGCACATATGCTAGCCACAGCTCAGACCAGTAAAAGCCTGTGAACCAGGGAGACAGCTGGAAGAACTTGGGTGTGTAACAAAAAGACAGCATTCAAAGGGACTGTCAGAGCTGCATGCTTCACTGTGATCTGTCATGCTGTCAGACTTCAGCCTTGGTAGCTGCCTGAGCTACAGGAAGTTCCCCACCTGCTTTAAAGGTTTGGGAGGTCTGAAATGATCATGACAAATGCTGTGATTCACTAAAGTGGCTTTGGCTGAAAAACCACTCCCATGGGTTTCATATGCCATCTGCCTTCCACACAGACTTTTCCTTACGCTGTCCTCTTCCCTGTGCTGTGTGACCAAGCAGGGGATCAAAGAAGTTGATTGGGATGAAAAATCATTTGTTTGTTTAGTTATTGCAGTTTACATCTTCGTCTTGTACAGCTCCCTGCAAGGGGATATATAAACACCTGGGCCATGTATCATAGGGGAGATGGCAAGAAGGCAGGAACATGAAAGGGGTGGAGGTGAGGCAGGACTGACTTTTCAGAAAAAAATTGTAGCCATACATACCCCTGCATGACTATCAATCTGTAGAGGGTCAAGACCTTAAATTCCTGGATGAAGGAGGAACAGAGTCTGAACTTCAGTGTAATCTAAACCATGCATTTTTTGCAGTTTCTTTACTGTAGTTCTGAGAGAGACCTATTTCAGTTCACCTTAAACTGTATGCTACAGTAAGGCCATGTTCCTGACTGGAGTGCCATGGATGCTGTTACAATATAAACTTGCAGTGAAGAAATAAGTGCCAGGGTATGCTCAGTATCTTCATGGTGATCAGTGTACCTTTCCAGAACTTCAGATGTGTTGTAATTACATATAATACTTGTAAAAGGCACTAGAATGATACTGGTTGAGATGCAAGTCCTCTGTTAAAACAAACCTTTATTGCCAGGGTGAAAAGCATGCTTCATTTGGGTTAATAAACAGCACTTACCACCTAAGATTTGAGCAGTCATATCTGATTCTGCTGCTCTCAAACAGCTAATGGACTTCATCGTAGAAATGATTGCTGTTTAAGTCAACTTCTAATTGTTTTGTACAAACAATTTTCCTGAAAGGAAAAAGGGACTTCTTTTTGTAGTCTGTGTAGAAGGAAAATTTGTTGAAAGAAGTGGAATTAAATGGTTGCAAAAAAAGCACTGGGATACTAAAATGCAATAGTTCTACCTAACATTGTCTCTAAGGTATGCTCATGATATGCTGATAAAATGATTAAGGGCATTTGTCTGAAAAGGACTGCAAACACCCTGACGCCCACTGAAGCCATTGCTACTCAGTCACAATAGAGGGATTGACCCTGTTCTTTAGCCATTATTTTTCAATTTTCTTGCTATGAAAATCTCTGTATTTTGGCAGAATCATAAGGCATTATTTTATTCCCTTTGTCATATATTGCTATTATATTAGCATAGCTTAGAGATTTTCAGGCAGAAGTTGATCCAATTTAGTTATTGTTTGTCACATGTTACATAACTATGTTCATTTTTAAAGGACCCAGTTTTATAGACAGCTATCCATTGTATTTTGCTTTCCCTTTCTAATTTTTTACCTTAGAAGGGGGTGGAATGGTTATTAGTCTAAACAAGAAAAGAATCAAAGGTCATTTATATTTACTTCATCGAGGCTTGGCACCTCGATTGTGA